>NW_003302555.1:12120670-12705670 GCF_000004255.2 Arabidopsis lyrata subsp. lyrata
TGCTCTCAAGTAATCTTCCTAGTGTCATGACCGGAAAGAAAATAAGTTTGGGCCTTAATTAAGCAAACATTAGGCCCACTACGATCCCCGGTTATCGTCTTCGACGGGTAAAATAAGTTTGACACCTTTCGGAAAAATGGAAGATGTAAACGGTTCCGATCGATTCTCCTTCGAGATCAAACAGCCCTACGTTGAAGAACGGTTGGATAACAACAAGAAACGGGAAGAGGTAGCTGTAGATGCGGTGAGTTTCGTGGCGGAGACTGAAAATGGGAAGGAGGAGGTCAATTTTGTGCCGAAGAAGCTTATAATTGTTGTCACACCAACGTATAATCGAGCGATGCAGGCGTATTACTTGAACAGGATTGCTCAAACGCTGAGACTTGTTGAGTCGCCTGTGCTGAAGAATATTATTACGAAAAAAGGACAATTGTTCCCGAAAGGCGTAGGCCTGTTAACGGAGCGGATATCCTGTTTTTTTAGGATATCCGTATCCGTATTATCCGTGATTTTAGTATCCGTATCCGTATCCGAAAATTCCGGATATCCGCTATCCGGATATCCGTTAAAAATCCGATTATCCGCGAATATTCGCGGATATCCGTAGACATGCAAAAAAAAAAAAAAATCATTTTTCATATAAAAATACTGTATTTTCGTATAAAAATACTGTATTTTCGTATAAAAATACTGTATTTTCGTATAAAAATATCGTATTTCGTATAAAAATACTGTATTTCTTATAAATATACCGTATTTTGTATAAAATACTCATATTTTCGTATAAAAATACAAAATAACCGGATATCCGTTATCCGTTTTTTAAAATTAACATCATCCGTATCCGTATCCGTATCCGGAATATCCGTTATTTTATTATCCGTATCCGTATCCGTTTTTCCGGATATCCGTTTTTTCGGATAAAAAAACGGATACGGATACGGATATCCGCAGATACCGGATAATAATCTCAGGCCTAATTTTTAGTAAGGCTCATAATCTTTTTTTTTTTGTTTTTTACCGGCAAATCGATCATATTATATAAGGAAAAAAACCCGAAAAAACCGTCATCTAATTTTTATTTCACCGATTCATATCTCTAGTTTTAAGTTTGGAAGAAAATACTTTGTTCAATTTCGGTTGTCATTTAAAACCTTCGTTTTTTAAAAGTTGTTGAAATCGGACCTCTGAATTAACGACTGTTAACTTTGCTAACGGAAGTTCAAACTATGGTTAAAACTTTACCCCACGTAATTAATTCACCCTAAATAAAGACACTGATGCCCTTGTACAATTCATCCAAATCGATTTGGGATCATACAAACCTAATTTCTCTCTATCTTGTCTTCTTATTTACAAGAATGATGAGCCAAAGTTTAGGGCCACAATTCGAAGCAACATTTAGAGGAGAGAGAAGAGAGTTTTTTTTTTTTTTCGGGAACAATTGTCCTTTTTTCGTAATAATATTCTTCTAATACGTCTAGTTATATTCCAACAAATCACTGACGGGTTTATGTTAAGGTCTTACGGACGTTCGTAATTTGTCATTATCGATGGATCCATACTTCGTAATTTTCGCTCTTAAAATTCTAAGAAAATGAATTATGGGTCAAGACCATGACCAAAGTTAGTGAAAAATTGGTAATGATTTTGTAAGATATCTATATTATTAATTGGGAATCACTCAAAACCAACAAACCTTATTTTAGTAGATTAATTACAATGAATGCCATTAGAATTATTGAATTTAAAAAAACAAAAGAAAAAAATTCAAAAAATATATATATTTAGTTGAGCATTTTTCTTTTGGTCAAAAATATATATTCAAAAAGTATATATATTTATTTCGTTGGAGCATTAACAATATATATTCAAAAAGATTTTTATGTCTTTTCTGTCTAAAACTCAAACAAACTAAATTTAGTGTCTATTTTCTCTCTCTCTTTTTAATTATGTAATTGTCTCTACTGTAACCAAAAACAAATCCGATTAATTATTTTGTCTAAACCAAATTGAAACTAAACCGAATACCAAACTGATATGAGGTAGGATAATGAATGTTATACCAAATAAATACATACTAGATCCGGATCCGCACGTACGTGCGGGTTGTTATTTTGAATCGATAGGATTTACATAAAGTTGTAATTTAAATGTATTGTTTTGTTTTATGTAATTAATAGTGAAAATATCAATCTTTAGAATAAACAATATTACACACATTTATTTTCAGTTTGATTAATTATACATTCTGCAGAAAAGTGTATTTACTAAAAGATGCAACATTTGTCATAATAAAAATGTGTTATATAATAAAATAAATAGTTTAATTATACACTTAGCATAATATGTTTAATACTAAAGTCAAAACTTAATTCAATGGGCGATTACGTGAAACAGAAATATTTTGTTATGGGTCACAAAAAACCATGTTGGGCCGAAGGAGATTTATATACATATTAAAGATGGGCCTACTACATATTTGACCCATTACGTGAGATTTGTTTGTATTACAATCTTCAACATCGGAATCGATGTCTGATAAAACCAAAAAAAAAAAAATTATAGATGTTATTAAAAAAAATCTTGTCAGTATCGACGATTCTTTTGCAAAATTCTCACAGATTCCATATAATTCGTCTTTGTTTATACTTTGTGGAGATGTAATTGTTCAATCGGAAAAGAGGTTTGTCTTTATTTTGTTTTAAGTGTTGTAAATTTGTCAATTTGTTCTGAGGATGTTTTTTTTTTTGTGTTTCTTCACTGTCCTGGCTTATCTATTTGGCTATAAATCGTTGTTGAGTAATGTTCTCTATACCTTGCATAGATTCGTGTTTGAGGATAATCGATACGGCGAGATGTCCCTCTGCACGCTTAATTGCATGTTCGTTAAAGACCGACAAGCTTCCGCTCGGTGCTGCCGTCAGTCTCTCCGGTGGCCCCGTTGTCAAGCGGTCTCTACAGAAGAGGCAGGTTCCACTCATTAGAAAACCAATGTGGAGTTTTAGGGTTTGCTTATTTCTCTAACCCGGATGTTCTTGTTTGGAAATTCCAGATTGGTGATAAGCTTTTCAAACTATTGAAGAAATAGAAGCAGAGAAGTCTGCTATTGAGACTGATGTTGTACGTTATTTTAAAAGCTTTTGGTAGAGACCGCTTGAATCTTTATTATATCTAGATTACATAGCAACTGATACATCTCATTTCGTTTTCTTTGAAACGTTAGCTAAAAAATCATCCTGTCTCTATACAAATCATGATTACAGATATTAATTTTATTCAATTTGGAATCTATATTTTGCGATGTTCACTATATTTTGAAACCTGGAAATAGATCTAATTAATTTTGTTTATATAATAATTGCAGATTGTTACAGACATATTTATGTGTTTTAAAGAGAAGAGAAACCAAAGAGATAAGTTTTTGAATGATTATTATTAAACATCACAACTTTCCTATATAGAAGATAACAACATAGTTATTATTATTGTAATTAGTAAAGAATCTTAAGATATAATGAAGCACATAATATATAATTACAGCATGATCTGCAAGGATCATTTCTGTTGTTTCACCAGTGAATTGCATGTATTGTGTCCAGGAATTTTCACTTGGATCTTCCAATTCGTCTTGAAAGGTCTCACATCAGCAAGGGTGGTGATACCGTGATTTTGAGCCATGGTTACGAAATAGTAAAAAGTGAAGAATGCTTTTATGAAAGGTTAGCGTGTTTCTGAACTTTCACATTAGGCGTCTATTTATATGAGTTGAGAGAGGTAAGAAGATTTTAGGGTTTAGAGAATTAAATCAACAAACGTATAAGGTAGATGCTCGAATTTTAGGGTATATTCTCGATTTAAACATATATCAATATCTAGTTTTTGATAGAGTTTGGTAATTGAATTTTTTTGTTAAGATAAATAATTTGTTTAGATATAAATTGGGAAATCGTGATTATGATAAATTGGGCTAAAAAGATTGTCGAGGATTTGTTTGTTATGGAAATCTGTTGAAATTTATGTAGTTATGGATATTGAATGATTTTGTTTGTTATGGAAATCTTTTTGAATGATAACTAACCATTTTGTTTATGTGTCATTAATATCCAGAGTATCTCAAACAATATTGGAATTAATTGTGAGGTTGTGATAGTCGGCGAAGCCCATTTGTCAAATATGAAGCCCATCTAAAATGTCATCCAACCCATTAATATTGAGAGGGACTGTTATTCGGATCATCCAACTCAGCAAATATAGATCCGCGTGTTGTTTCGTTTGTAATATTAGAAGATCCGATTGAAGATCCAAGATCCGCATGTTTCTTAAAATGAGAAATTTTTTTTTTACCCTTCCACGTGAATTTTTTTTGTTTCTTTATATTCAAATTTTCAATGGCATTCTTTGTAAATATTCTACCAAAATAGGGTTATTTATGTTTTAATGATTCTCAATTAATAGTATAGATACAAATATAACTCCGCACGAACGTGCGAGTCCGAATCTAATTGGTTATAAAAATCAATGTGTAACAGACTGATTAGGCCTAATTATAAGGGTTATATATATGAAGGATAACAAACAAATTACAGATTAAGAAATACTATAATGAATGATAACAAACAAATTACACATTAATAAGAAATACTTAAATTTGGCATGGGTCCAAGATAGTTGAAGACTGACCCCTGTTTAAGCGGATTCCAACTTTTACCACCAATTTAGCTCTCCCCTATACTCCTATAGATCTCTTCTTGCTTACTACTTTCCCTTTCCACCATCTCTATCCATTTTATTCTATCTCTCTCAAAAACACAAAGAGAAAAAAATAAACGGAGGATGGAAGAACTGCCGGATTGCTTGTACGAGGGAAACCAACCAACCTTAATAACTCCTTCATCTCCCACACCAAATCACTCTCTCTACCTTTCCAACCTCGACGACCATCATTTTCTCAGATTCTCTATCAAGTATCTTTACCTTTTCGAAAATTCTATTTCCCCTCTCACCCTGAAAGATTCTCTCTCTAGGGTTCTAGTTGATTACTACCCTTTCGCGGGTCGGATAAGAGTCTCCGATGAAGGGAGCAAGCTCGAGGTAGACTGTAATGGGGAAGGCGCGGTTTTCGCAGAAGCTTTCATGGATATAACTTGTCAAGAGTTTGTTCAGCTTTCTCCTAAACCAAACAAGTCTTGGAGGAAGCTCTTGTTCAAGGTTCAAGCTCAGAGTTTCTTGGATATTCCTCCTCTTATCATACAGGTTCGTACGTATTTCATTTATTTATTTTTTTCTTGCTGGGAAACTTATGATTTCAATTTCAAAAGTTAAAACCATGACTCATATTGTTTCCGTATTAGTTAATTTTCGTGAAAGAATTATATTCGAATTTTTTTTGGAGGGGGATAAACGTAGCTCGAATATTTTAGGTTTCTTAAAGTTAGTTGGATCGACTGTTCTGTTTAAATATACTAATTCGTAGGAATAATCTAAATTGTTTTTAAATTCCTGACTCTTAAATTGATTCGGCCACTTTGTTCTTTTCAAATAAGAAATGCATACTTTTACTGGTCGTGCATAAGCATTCGATGTATCAATAACATAAAGTTATTTTCTACCACATTTCTTCTTAAAATACGTGAACTTTAATAAAGACATTATATGGAAGAAAAAGAGGGGCGCATAGAGAATAATTTGTCTGTTCAATCATACTCTTTTTCTTTTCTTGTTTACACGAAAAACAAAACTTTTTTTTCTTGCATTGAATTAGTTCATTCTATAAGTCGTTTTGTTCAACTCATGTTATGTGTTTTATTAAAACTGCGTTTCTATGAACTTACGTATAAAAGTTTGATTATTAACGCTTAAAAGCTAGTCGAATGTAATAATAAATCGATATTTTCATATCTTACGAATATTAATGCCCCAGGTGACGTATCTTCGTTGTGGGGGTATGATCCTCTGCACCGCGATCAATCATTGCCTCTGCGACGGCATTGGCACATCACAGTTCCTACATGCATGGGCCCATGCGACCACTAGCCAAGCTCATCTTCCGACCCGACCATTTCACTCCCGTCACGTGTTAGATCCGCGAAACCCTCCCCGTGTCACACACTCACATCCCGGTTTCACCCGAACTACCACCGTAGACAAAGGCTCCACCTTCGACATTTGCAAGCATTTACAGTCCCAACCATTGGCTCCCGCCACCTTAACCTTCACCCAATCTCATCTCGTACGCTTAAAGAAAACATGCGTTCCTTCGCTAAAATGCACCACGTTCGAGGCACTAGCGGCTCACACTTGGCGCTCGTGGGCTCAATCTCTTGAGTTACCATTGACCATGCTGGTCAAACTCTTATTCTCTGTCAATATGAGGAAAAGACTAACTCCAGAACTTCCCCAAGGGTATTACGGTAATGGATTCGTACTAGCTTGCGCCGAGAGCAAGGTACAAGACCTAGTCAATGGTAATATTTACCACGCAGTAAAATCGATACAAGAGGCGAAATCTAGAATCACTGACGAATATATAAGATCAACGATAGATTTACTGGAAGATAAAACAGTGAAAACAGACGTCTCATGCAGTTTGGTCATTTCACAATGGGCGAAACTGGGATTAGAGGAGTTGGACTTGGGAGGAGGAAAGCCAATGTATATGGGTCCTTTGACGAGTGATATCTACTGTTTATTTTTACCTGTCGCGAGGGATAGTGATGCCATTAGGGTTCAAATATCTCTGCCAGAGGATGTGGTGAAGAGACTAGAGTATTGCATGGTTAAGTTTTTAGACGAGAAAGATAACGAAGATGAGAATTCTCGTGCAAAATAAAGTTTTCTTTATAGATTTTGATGGTTTATAATGAAAGAGTTTTTCAGTTGTCGATTTTTGGTTGGTTTTGTTTTATGTACTGAAATAGTTCCTTTTATATAGATTCGAAAACAATAAATAGACATCTGAACCCCAATAAAAACTAAAGAGTAGCTCACTTTTCGTTTTTTGATTGGTTTCATGCTAATTTCAAAAGATGAGTTTAAAAATATATATTGACAGGATGAATTCGGCGGAATAGTATATGTTCTAATTTAGTTCATCAACTTTAGCTCAACGGTTCCTATATGGAAGTCGAAGTTCAAATAAATATTAATATATCCAATTTTGGTGACATTTTTATTTGGTGATTTAACTCTATCACATTACAGCTCTAGCTATCTCTAATTTCTGATGATAAAATAAACTTTAACAATGATTCAAATTGCTAATGGTTACAGAGTTATTTTCTACAAAAGTTCAAATAATGTTAGCATGGTGTGTAATTAGTCTAGATATCTATGTTTTGGAAAAGATTATAATTTCCGTAATGCGGTGACATTACATAATATTGTAAAAGTATGTATTAAATATAAAATGCAAATGACCATCCAAAAAATATACAGTACTAGAATTTAACCCGCGGTACACCGCGTGGCTATATTTTTTAAAAAAATATAATGTTATTTTCTAAAGTTTAACTGAAGATATATCATATTAATTTGTATTTTAAATATAGATATCTATCTATGTATTATTATCTAGTGTATGATTACTATTGTTTAGGTTTCAATTTTTAAAGTATAGATACGAAAACATACATTTTTTTTAAGTAACGATGTATGGTGGATTTTAAAATTTTGAATATTTGACTCCGAAGTATACCGTGGGTCGGTTTTTTAATAACTAAAAATTTTAAGTTGTATTTGTTTTGTTAATATTGTTTCTTTTGTTTTGTGTTTACGATTGTATAATTGTATTTTGATTGTTAATTTTAGGATTTCATCCTTAATATACCGTTATTAATATCGACCCAAACCCGTCATTCCATATAAACCCGTCTATATTATCCCATTAGCTAAATTATTAGTGTTATAAAATCCAAGAAAATAAATTATTATTGTAATAAAATCCAATAATTTTAGGATCTCACCCGTGGTATACCGTTCTTTGAATGATTTTAAATTTATATTACTAATATATATTTTAAATTTATCATATAAAATATATGATTTCAGGTTTTTGTGTTTTTAATTTATTTAAATAAAGCAACGGCTTAAATGATGACATATATAGTTTTTTTCTTGTATGTGTATATAATTTTTCTATGTGAATATTTTGATTATTATAAATTAGTATTTTTATTACTATGCAAAATGTTAATATAAATATTTGCTATAAAAGTTTTTTGAAGATATATGGAAAGATTGTGTAGAGATTTTTAAAAACAAATTAGGCAAGATATTGTTTGGTTCATATCTTTTATTTAAATTTTGTAAAAGTAAATAATAAATGCCAATGGCATTCTTTGTAAATACATTCCAACTCCAGGATTTATTTGCTAAAAGTCATCCAAAAATGTATATATAGATATCGACTCGAATTAGAATTGCTACAAATACAATTATAAGTCCAAGCCCCATATCCATTATCGAATTTGAATTGCTTACAATCACAAAGTCCAGGCCCATATCCATTCTCCAAACTTGAGTTAGATATTTATTTTAGGTCGCAACACCGCAAAGATCTTTTCCCCAAGTTTCAGACAAGCACAGAGAAAAAATAAAGCAGCAGAGAAAATTTTCAAGTTTCAAAGCAAATTTGGGTTAGTGAAATCTCAAAATTTGCTATCCAAATTCGTTTATCTTCCCTTCCTTAGAATCGATTGCGTTTCCTCTGATCTCATCTCTTGAATCAATCGGCTCCTCTAATCCTTTACCTCCTTCACGTTTCGTAATTATTCGATCTGTTTTGCAGATTTCGTGAATTTAATTAATCGCCTCCTCGATTTTAATATTCCGTGATTTGATAGAATCTGTTGGAAATTTGTTGATGTTGCGATATGAGTCAAACTAAAAATTATATGTGAAGCTGAGATCAGATTTGTGTCGTCGTATTATGTTCCAAAGCTGTTTAAACTAATAACCATGAGAAAGTACAAATTGGTGTCTTATTCGATGGTGTTTGCTAATTGCAGATACTTTGTCAGCAATATCTGCAGCTAAATTGGGATTGTCTTGTTAGTTCAAAGATCCAAACATTTTTGGTTAATTGTTGCTTTTTGGCGGAAGAAGATTACTACTATGGGAGAGGAGCATCCGAGAAAGCGGTCTCGACAACATTTTGAATCGGAGGCGAGACACGTATCGTTGTTGGAATCCCCTCAATGCGAAACCTCCAAGTGGTATTTCAGCAGGGAAGAGATTGAGCGTTTCTCTCCATCCAGAAAAGATGGGATTGACCTGGTGAAGGAGTCGTTTTTACGGTCTTCGTATTGCACCTTCCTGCAAAGACTTGGCATGAAGCTTCATGTGTAAGCCCACAATAGTATTCTTTGTTGTTTTATCATCTAGGATTAGGAAGTAGTGTTTGTTCTTTGGTTTTTTTGCTAGACATCTACTTATGACATCTTCTTTGTCTTCTGATATTTCCTGCTACACTTTTTTAGCTAAAGAGGGTGCCTAATGCATGACAATGGATAGCCTAACTGTTGAATTTTGTCGTAGGGCCACTGTGGGAGGTGGTCTGGAGGTTCTCCAACTATAGATTCTCCATTTTTGTCTACATATTTATCTCGTGAATGGAAGAATTATGTAATAATAGTCGAAATTTGGTGTCCATGCATCATATATTGACTCACTTCTCATCGGCAATGGGAGGCTTTGCATCTCTTGTGAATTTGCTTGGGAGCTGTTCACCTGTTTAGACATGACCTTCTGATATATGTCTTTGTGTTTGTAATTCTCTGCTGGGTTATCAAAACCCTCAGCTGTTCCTACCTTTACCAACTGATGTTCTTAGTTTTCTGAGCAAGTGCACGTCTCTCTCCGGCCCACTATTTTTGAATCATCTATCATAGGTACTGGTGTATTTTTGTCTTCTGCATTACTCACGTGTGTCAGAAAAAGTTTTATGTTATAAATGCTGGTTTGGGTGAAAGTGATGTCTAGCTCTTAGTTGCTGCTCAAGATATCATAACATTGACCCTGTTCATGTTGAAGGTTTTTAACAATCTCATTGCTTCAGGTCCCAGGTTACAATATCATGTGCAATGGTGATGTGCCACAGGTTTTACATGCGCCAATCTCATGCAAAAAATGACTGGCAGGTAAGAATACTTTAGTATTCATATGGTTCTTCAATCGCATTCATTGGAGCTGACAGGAAAATATGGATGATTGAATAGTCTGTAATGGAGATATTGTTTTTTCAAACAGAATTTGGGTTATGAGCAATATAATGTCGATGAAAACAATTCAAAAGTGGTTATTAAATAGTTTATTCAGTCTTCCTGATTAATTAAAAGTGTATATGATTGATGCTAACAATTTCCTCTTCGATTTCTCCCTTGGTGATTTGCAGACGATAGGAACTGCCAGTCTGTTCCTCGCTTGCAAAGCTGAAGATGAACCATGTCAACTGTCCAGTGTCGTTGTAGCATCTTATGAAATAATTTATGAGTGGGATCCTTCTGCCTCAATTAGAATCCATCAAACTGTAAGTATATATATATGTATATATATGTGTATTGGTAAATATGCACTGCACATGTTACTAATTTATTACTTGTTGCTCTTCCTGTAGGACTGTTACCATGAATTTAAAGAAATTATTTTGGCTGGGGAGAGTCTTTTACTGAGCACAAGTGCTTTCCATTTAGACATTGAACTTCCCTACAAACCTCTGGCTGCGGCTTTGAATAGATTGAACGCTTGGCCTGACCTTGCAACAGCTGCATGGAATTTTGTGCATGACTGGTAAAGACCCTTGTTAATAATAGTATCTACCCGATTTTATCATTTTTCCCCTACAATGAGTTTGAAGAATCTTATAATGCATTGTGCGTAGGATTCGAACCACACTATGCTTGCAGTACAAACCCCATGTTATTGCAACAGCCACTGTGCACCTAGCTGCTACGTTTCAGAACGCTAAAGTAGGCAGCAGAAGAGATTGGTGGTTGGAGTTTGGAGTAACAACTAAGCTATTAAAAGGTTTGCTGTTCAAACTCTAATTTTTTTCTCTGGTATTATTGCAGTCATTTGATCAAGTGAGATGTAGTGTTTCTATAGTGTTAGCACTAGGAATAGGCGTTACTATAGCTCCTCCAATTCAAGAGGCCTGTTAGGTTCTTACCATGTGCACATATTGAGTTTGAATATAGGTAGTGGCCTGAACGAAAAGATGTGCTGTTACTGATTTTAGCGGTTGATTAAAATAATGGGATGTTTTCATCATGGTGACAGAGGTGATCCAGGAGATGTGCACACTGATAGAAATGGACAGAAGGAGGAATATGCCACCTCCACCTCCACCTCCAAGAAGAGAGTTAACATGGGCAATACCTGCGGCCGTAAAGCCGGTCCATATGGCTAGAGCTTATCCATTTCATAGCTACCCTTTGCAGTCCTCTAGACAGGCTGGCATCTGGTGAGCCATTGTTGAGCAGCATGAAGATGTAATCTCTCTTAGAGTCTTGAGTTTGGTTAGCAAAAGAAGATTCCGTGGAGACTCATGAGAGAGGCAATGTAGCATTTATATAGAGATCCGAGTGAGGTGCTTTTGTCTAAGTTAAGCCTCTCAGGCATGACCAGAGTGGATTCTCTCAAGATTCTTGGTCTTTGTTCTCTTAGAGAGAGATTATGTATAGAAGTGTCCCATTCACATGTTATAATACTTGTAGACTGCATATCGTTGTATATCTGGAATCTATGTTTTGGGTTTCGTTCAAAAGTTCAAATTGTTTTTTGACTTGTTCTCTCTTTGTTAAGTAATTTGGTTTTGATGACGTGCTGCTATTAGGTCTGTGTTGAGACGAACATAATCATCATATTTACCGATATAAGTAATTAACCGGTTCAATTAACTACACCTAGAAATCGTATGAACCGGTCCATAACCAAAACCGCATGAACAATTTAGACCAAACCGGGTTGTAGTTTCCATTATTAATATTTTTATTCGATTAAATATAAATCCTCAACTCATGTCATGAGATTCCTCTTTCTCTCTCTCTTTCTCGCGAACAAAGCAAACCCTAGATCATCCATCGGCGAGTGAGACGGCAGCTCCTCGTCGGCAAATTCCTTCCACCGGCGGAGACTATTCACCCTCAGATCTCTCAATCTCTGTAACATTTTGTACGCCTTCTCTCTCTTTCTTCGCTCTCGTGATCTATTACGTCTCTGTGGTTCTCAGCTCTGTTTATTGGCTCCTTTGTGTGTTTCTCTGTCTCTGCTTTTCTTTTGATTGTGCTCTGTTTCCGATTTTATATTCATGTCTCTGATTATATGATTTATTTCTTTGGTTCTATGTATGTGTGATTCTTTGTTCTTGTCTCTCTTGTTTCCACTAGCTGACTAAGATCTATGCGATTTATCTTCAATAGTTGCTCAATCTTTTCGCTTTCATAACATAATTTACTCTCTTGTAGAGAAAATTTTGGCTTTAGTGAAGTTTCTTGTTGATGTTTATGATAACCACCAATCTCTTTTCAAGATATGTCTACATGTTGAGAAATATTTTGTTTAATTACTGATATTTGTAAATCAGGGTGGAAATTCTGCCATGGCGGAGCATTTGGCTTCAATTTTTGGTACTGAGAAGGACAGAGTGAATTGCCCATTCTACTTCAAGATTGGCGCTTGCCGTCATGGTGACCGGTGCTCTCGTCTTCACAACCGTCCTACCATCTCCCCTACACTCCTTCTTTCAAACATGTACCAAAGGCCTGACATGATTACCCCTGGTGTTGATGCTCAAGGCCAACCGCTCGACCCGCGTAAGATCCAAGAACACTTTGAGGATTTCTTTGAGGATCTCTTTGAGGAACTCGGAAAGTTTGGCGAGATAGAAAGCCTCAACATTTGTGACAACCTTGCTGACCACATGATTGGCAACGTATATGTTCAGTTTAAGGAAGAGGATCAGGCTGCAGCTGCTTTGCAGGCTCTGCAAGGTAGGTTTTATTCAGGGCGTCCCATCATTGCGGATTTCTCTCCTGTGACAGATTTCCGCGAAGCCACGTGTAGGCAGTATGAAGAAAACAACTGCAACCGTGGTGGGTACTGTAATTTCATGCATGTGAAGCTTGTTTCGAGGGAACTAAGGAGAAAGCTCTTTGGGAGATATCGGCGGTCATACCGCAGGGGAAGCAGAAGCAGGAGCAGAAGCAGAAGTATTAGCCCCAGGAACAAGAGAGAGTATGACCGACGTGATCCTCCTCACAGGGAATTCAGTCACAGGGACAGAGATCGCGAGTTTTACCGTCATGGAAGCGGGAAAAGGAGCAGTGAGAGGTCGGAGAGGCAAGAAAGGGATGGATCAAGGGGTAGGAGACAAGCAAGCCCTAAACGAGGAGGGAGCCCGGGTGGTGGGAGAGAAGGAAGTGAGGAGAGGAGGGCAAGGATTGAGCAATGGAACAGAGAACGGGAGGAGAAGGAAGAGGGAGGAGCATAAAACAGTTGGTTACTCAGATCATAATTGCTGCTATGTGGTTCCTGCGTCTGCTTCTCTGCGTTTACTGATTGTTTCTGAAATCGGTAAAATCTGGTGATGGATTTTTCATTTGGTTGTTCTAATTTGGAACTTGAAATGAGTGGAATCAACTTCTTTAGATTATAAAATGTTTGGGGTTACTTTCTTGTAGTTTTGATTAGGAAAAACCGTTGTTGCCTCGTCCCCTTGTTAGTGTTCCCTAGAACTTTGTACTATCTTCTGTTGGTTTAAAAGAGTTTCTAGTTTACTTCTAAATTTCTTTTTCTTCAACGCTTGGGAATACTTTAAGCTCCTCGAATTTCAGTAGACAAACTGACAAAGATAAGGGGCTAACACTTTGGGCCTCTGATTGCATTAATTGGGTTCGAAACAGACTTTTTTGTTTCTCGTTTTTTAATATTACTTGGGTTTCGAAATTCCATAACATTGTTCAAATCATAACATTTTTTGTTATGAAATACTTTGATCTCCTAGTTGGGGAAGCTCTTAATATTCTCTACTATGAACTTCAGTCTCTAACATTAACATGTCTTAAGTTAAATCTTTTTCTAAACCAGTTATCGAATGGGTTAGTCTTGGTTGCCATTTTTTAAACATACTGGTTTCCATTTGGTCATGCCAAACGTAAAATCCTAAGCAACAACACAAAATCTCAAATCAAGCAAGTATGTAGCTTACTAAACCTATATACTTTCCAAAATTACTTCATAAGCTGTTTGTCTAACTCACGCAATGATTGAATACATGGATATATGCATAAAATACTCCATATGAGTAAAAAGATGTATATTATAGCGGAATAACAGAAGTTCACAATGCAATATACTAAACCATAAAAACATGAAGGCCATTTTGGCTTGTAGGCATGGTCGAGTCGAGTCCCTCTTCAGCGATCGCTGTGGTTCTTCTGTACAGAATATACTTGTGTTTCTTCAAATGGTCATAACTCATAACTCCCAACCATTGTTCTAGTTGTGATGACGAGTCGAACTACTAATCACAATAAATTAATTACTTTCTCTCTATTTTTTTGTCCCACACATCTTCACAAATATATATATATTTAATTCAAAAAATCAGAATTAATCAATTAAAATTCATTATTCTTCACTTAAATATCGCTACCACCGTCATCACCACCCCAATACATCCGCCCGTCCTACCACCAACACCGACGGCCCCATCCCATTGCCACGGCGGTGTCATTTACTATAAATTCATATTATTTTTAACGCATCAAACAAAACATGTCTTTGTTTATTCTTACTTTACATTGACTGAAATCACATAACATATTTACTGAATTTTATCAGTTATGGAGATTAGTAGTTCAATAGATTGACCACGTGGAGAAGTCTTTGCCGTCTTCGCTTGAGTGGATATATTATAGTAATAAACCCATACGATATATATATATATATTTTTTTTTGATAATTCAGGTATCCGGGCCGAAGCCCGACTAGCACCAAGGCTTGAAGCCGGTTCCCTTTCAGGCCATCCGAACCCAACGCTTAATGTGTTTCTTGGAGACCTGCAGCCGGCATGTGAATACCGCAGTGGCCAACGCTAGCTCTCGAACTGTGGGCACTATATTAGAATTACCTCCTCAAGTGCCACTAGCCCAACCCACGTTGGTTACCCATACGATATTTTGTTAACTTTTTAAAAGTTTTCTTACATCATAACTTATACAAAATATCAAAATTCAAAATTTATAAATCTGAAAGATCGTAGCTACATAGTGAAAGATGGATTGTTGAACAGCGTTAAAAAGTCCCATTCCATGTAATAATACCTCAAACACAACACATGCCCGCGTCTTGCTGCGTTTCTGTGTGTACATATGAAACTGAAATCGAATTATAATGATACTAAAATGAAATATATATATATATATGATCTTTAATTTGTTATTGTTAGGAACCAAAATATAAAGATGAGGAATGGGGAAAGTCTGTTGGACAGTGATGCCCTAAATTTGAGAAAGCATATATTCCCCTGCTCTAAAGCCTTTGTCCTCTTCTTAGACAACTTTAAAATAAATAATAATGCTTTCCCATACTTTTAATGACCCTCCTTTTAAGGCCTTTGCTCTCTACTTTTTTTTCTATATATTTGACCCCCAAAAAAAAGAGTTAACTTTTTATTTTCTCATTGCATAAAAATATTTTATATGATTGACCAACTACGACCATCTTTAATTTCTTTTGAAATATATTTAATCATGAACAATAGTCAGGGCATAGCCTTAGCATCGCCTATCCTATCAAAGGATGCAATTTTGTTATGTTTTGGCAGTTTTATTCGAAACCTATCATAGTAGAAAGATATGCATATTTCTCTTGATTTCTTTTTTGTGCTTATGTTGTATGTTTCAAATGGTATCCCATTAAGCGAAAGCAAATGAATAAAAGCAGTTATGATAATACAAAAAAAAACGGAAGATTGTAGAGTTATATAGTAAAACTTCAAAACATTGAGAAAAGGTAATTAAATGTAAAAATTAAAGCTTCAAGTGTTGAGAGAAGCATATCATCTAGGTGGTCTAGACTTCGTTTATAAATATGAAGTAAGAGTATCATCGTTTTAATTAATGTATAGAAACATGATCAGCACACGAATTTTTTTGTGCCAACCAGTAATAGTAATTCAATCATCTGTACACTAATTGACAAACAAAAACGGAAAAAACTATGATTTATAAACCATTACTACATCTCATACCATTGATAGAAGCAATAAAATAATAGATCAATAAATTTTGACAAATAAAAACTGAAAAAACTTTGATTTATAAACCATTACTATACATCACATACCATTGATAGAAGCAATAAAATAATAGATTAATTTATTATTTTATCTTAATAAATTAATAATTTATTTTGCCATAAATTACTTAATCTTCATATATTTTCTATATATCACTCTTACATATTTATTTATTTATTTATCAATTTTCTAGTTTAATAAAATCATAAATAATTTGTAGCAAAACTTCGCTAATTATATAGTGATGTGTTATGAAAGCGATTGGCGATGATGGAACCTTGAACCTTGATTGGTAACAGATGTAAAACAAATTTAGCTCCTACACCTAATACTATACTTTTGAAATTAATACATAAATTTCTTTCAAAAATTTTAAAAAGACACAAAATATAATAGATTAACACAATATAGCTTTTTGAGATCTAAGGTCAAGTTGGATAATGGATAGAGAGCCCATCATTTCTTAATCTTCTGGTACATATGGTGTATATATATATAAGTGGTCACCAGGTAGTTTGTTATAAGTGAGAGTAGAGACCATGTATGTAATTAATACAACCTTAGTTTCTATATGTTGCATATTATACCCCATTAGTTTATGCTCCATTATAATGACTCCAAGGACAATCAATATACAGTACAAATAGATACATTAATTGACACAAATTACTAATTTTTGTTGTTGATGCAGTGCAAGCATATATATATTGGAACGAATCCGCATGTGATGGTCTAGGCCTTGACACTCAAGAATTTCAGGACGTAAATTCGAAGAGACTCTATTTTTCATTCTCTTGACGAATAATTGAGTTGTGCTTGGGCCTTTCGTGTCTCGGGTTAGGAGTTAATTTTATCGGTCTGGATTTTTAACATGATAAGCTTGTTCAACAAGAGTTAGCATTTTTACCAAAAAAAAAAAAAAACAAGAGTTAGCACATCTTTGAGATTAATCGAATTAGATCCAGATTACTGCTATAAAATAAAATAGATATTGGAATACCTTAATTTGTTTTAAATATTAGAAAAATAACGAGAATATAAATTAAAGAAGGTGAGATCTGTGAGCGTGCAAGTAGAGATAAAATAGAGAGGAGAAAGAAACATTAAAAGTGAAAACAAAGTTTTTCCCATACTCTTTTTGATCTCATCACATTCTCCAACGTGACCTTTCTTCTGATGTGAGTCTTGTTGCTCTCTTTTTTTTTATTTGGTTGATCTATTTTCATTTAATTTATACAAGTGAATTAACGTGAACTCTGTAAGTAATTGATCCATAAACTTAGTTGTTTTCCACACGATTAATTAGTTAATTAATTAAACATTCTTTTTAGATGCGATCGAATTGGTGACAGCTTTATGATCAACTGTACAATACTCATTTTCGTAACTTATTGCACTTTTGAGTCACACTAGATAAGGAATCATTTATGTATAAAACGAGTTCTTCGCTCTTCTAAAAGCGTTCATTTCAACCAAAAAAATCAGCCAATTATAACATCAGAATATGACACATGTTCTTTCCAAACCAATAACACAAATTACATTGCACGATTATGTAACATTAACAACCAATAAAAGTTCGCCGCCTCTTCTATATATATGCTAATGACAATCAACAAGCACCTTGCCAAGTCATCCATCTCTTGCATAAACTTTTTGCTTACGCCCACACGTAAAATTGGGTAGACAGCCGGCTCTAACATTTTAAAGGTCACAAACTAAAAAAAAAATAAAGGCCTAATTCTTCCCAAAAAAGTTGTTAAAGCATTTCTGCAAGTGTGAGAATCGAACCCTCAACCTCACATTCCTCTAGCAAGCATTTAACTAGATGAGCTATAAGAGAATTTTGGAAAGAAAAGGACCGATATATTAATAACTACATCTGAGGCCGAAAGCACATGCTTCCCTAGCTTGCGGCCTCATTGATTTAAGACAGCAAAGCATATAAAACATATACACTGATTTAACATTTCAATATATCGTAACTTCAGCCTTCTTTCTGAGGAACTTGACGTCATCATGACAGAGAGTGATGAATGGTTTCATGTCATATACTCCTTTGTAAATTATTTTGGGTTTTTTTTTTTTTTTTTCTAGCTGACCTTGGTGGTGGTTCCTGCAGCTAGAACAATTATTCCACTCGAAAAAAGTGAAAAAAGCCTTGGAGATCATCATTTCCATCTCTAGTAGCTATTACTGCCTCCGTTTATACAACACAAAATGAGTTTCGTTGGTGGCTTTCCAACTGAGTTGTAACCTCATACCAAACTTTGTTACTTGGATCCTCAACATAAATAATCAAAGAGAAGTGAGATATAAATAAATTGTTACCTTTTTTCTGTAAAAGTGGTTAAAAAAACAATTGTTTTACGTATCAGTTATGTAAAGATTTGCTTTTCACAGAATTAGTAGTAGAATAATTTTCAACTTTTCTATGATTTCTTACATATATCTTAGTTCTAATTAAAGACTATTTAACGTACTATATCATCTCATATCAATCAAAATATATATAATTAAACACTTAATTATTTCTTACCGTCGCATGCAACATGTAACTTGTTAAGTTTTTTTTTTTTTGGGATAAAGAACATGTTAAGTTAGAACGATGACTTCTATAACTAAGGAGTGCGTGTGGGCTCAATATACTTGGACTTGATCCACTGATTTCGAGTTATCATAATTAGACATACACATGTACCCATCCCGGACATGAATTCAGATTACAAAAAGAGCAATATGTATATATAGTTATACATGCATAATTATATTCATTCATATATATAATTAAGAGAGGTAAAGAAGGAAGTGTTATATATTGTGGGGGTGAGATTAGACAGAGATGGATGGATGCCATCATTTCTCATCAAAGACAACTGTTGCAAAGTCTTGGGATCGAAGGCAGGAGCTTGGGACACTAATCATGGCTTTCAGGAATTATAATCATCTCCCTCTAATTGCAGAGAGAGAGATGGCCTAAAAGCTACATTAGATTATTATACAAAACTATGTACTGTATATATACAAATACTGAAAAATAGAAAAGTAGGGCATATACTCTAGAAAGTGAGTCCATGAGAGAGAAGAATTTCATTATATAAATATTACAAATATAGTTTTTTGTTATTGTATTATTGAATGATTTTTCCCCTCCTTTCTTTTGAAGGTTTTATTGCTTTTCAGAATATAGGTACTTGAAATAGTAGAGAGAGAGATGCGTCAAGCTTCAAAAAAGCTAAGGTAATGTTATGTGATGTGCTTTGAAAAGAATAGAGAGCTTTGAGAGGGCACATATATACCAACAACAATTTTAATTAACTACTTCATCTTAATCTCTTGGGATTTTCAAGAGAAACTCTTCAAAAAATCATCTTTCTTTACACACACACACACATATACACAGATACAGAGATCAGATATACTACAAATACCTATATATATATATCATCATCATATCTCTCATACGTACATGGACTCTGCTAATCTCCATCAGCTTCAAGATCAATTACAGCTTGTGGGGTCTTCTTCATCTTCTTCTTCCTTAGACAATAACTCTGACCCTTCTTGCTATGGAGCTTCCTCTGCTCATCAATGGAGCCCAGGAGGTATTTCTTTGTAAGTTTCCTCACTCACTATCTCTCCTCTGATGTATCATATATTTACATGGCCATGTATATATATACATCCTTTAACACGTGTATGCTACTAGGTTTCTGCAGCTATATATTTGGGTGTTTAATTTGAATATTCCTGGTATCAAGAATTTGGAATCTTTCTTCTTCTTTTTTGGTTTTGAAAGATAAGTTAGTGAAGAAGACAACAAGATAAACTTTAAGTGGCTGATAAATTATTAGTTGTCTATTATATTATCCTTCGTATATATACACACATGGTACTCTGATTTTGCATTGATTCAAAATAAAGAAAAAGTTTGTGTGGTTTTGTGACAGGAATAGTGTGAGCTTGAGTCATAACTATAACAATGAGATGTTAAACACAAGAGATCACAACAACAACACAAGTGAGTGTATGAGTCTCTCCACCATCCACAATCACTCCTTGATCCAACAGCAAGACTTTCCTTTACAATGGCCTCATGACCAATCTTCATATCATCATCATGAAGGACTTCTCAAGATCAAAGAAGAGCTTTCCTCATCAGCTATCTCAGACCATCAAGAAGGCATATCCAAGTTCACAGACATGTTGAACAGTCCAGTGATCACAAACTATTTGAAGATCAATGAACATAAGGACTACACAGAGAAGCTTCTTCTAAAGAGTATGTCTTCTGGTTTCCCCATCAGTGGAGATTATTGCAGCAGCCTTCCCTCTTCTTCTTCTTCCTCTTCGCCTTCGTCTCAGTCTCATAGAGGCAATTTCAGTCAGATTTACCCAAGCGTAAACATATCGAGCTTGAGCGAATCTCGGAAGATGAGCATGGACGACATGAGTAACATCCCAAGACCATTTGATATGAACATGCAGGTTTTTGATGGAAGATTGTTTGAAGGGAATGTCTTAGTTCCTCCTTTGAATTCTCAAGAGATTAGCAATCTTGGGATGAGCAGAGGAAGCTTTCCTCCTTTTGGCCTCCCTTTTCATCATCATCTGCAGCAAACACTTCCCCACCCTTCTTCTTCCCCTACTCATCAAGTAAGTTTTTACTTTCTATTTCTTTTATCTTTTTGCTTTTCTTTTTTTTTTTTTTATAAATATAAATGATTGGTCTGACGGTGTATCTCGTGAAGTTAGTGCATTTGAAAACATTACGTTTAGGGCTCTATTTCTATTATGTAACACATATATATATATACACTATATATATACACCCTCATTTCTGAATTTTAAAATGTAGTACTCCTGTTTATTAGCATAATACGGCATGGTTACCTTTCAGCTTTAATCACATAATTTCAATATAATTCACTCATGAACTAAAAGATTAGTACGTATTCTGTGTATGCGTTCAACTTTGTTTATGCATCAATGGAATAGATTGCAATATTATTCGCATATATATCTCTTTGCATACTTAAAATCATATTCATAAGGTGGATAAAATATCATGCATGTTCATTAAAAAATTGTGGCAAATCAGAAAGAAACAGAAAATGAACTTGAAACTTAGCAAAAAATAAAAAGAAAGACTGAAATATTATTATCATGAAGTATAGATAGATTAATCAGATTAGTGTAAAGTGCGAGACCTTTGTGCAATATTGAAGCTTTGCAAAAAGTTATGAGAAAAAAATAAATAGAGAGAGAAATAATATATACGTAAAAACTTTTAATCTTTTCTTTTGATTCATCTTTTACTTTGTTGTTGTGATTCTTGGTTGGAGGGCCAAAGCTTGAGCTATAAAACCTTTTAACATAATTCATAAGCAGCTCTCTTTAAGCTGAAACATCAACCTTTGTTCTCTCTTTTCTTTTCCTTTCTCTTTATTCCTTACTTTGTTTTATTGTCTTTTTATGAATCTCTTTTCATAACATTTTTTCTCTCATTGTCGGGGGTACTAATTATTATGTACCATTATTATTCTTTACATCGAATAACAATAATGAACGTTATAAATACTTATATACATACATTTTTATGTGTGTGTGACTGTGTGTGCATTACTTATGGGGTTTTGATTTGGGTTGAAGATGGAAATGTTCAGCAATGAATCTCAAACAAGTGAAGGGAAGAGACATAACTTCTTGATGGCAACAAAGGTAGGCGAAAATGCTTCCAAGAAACCGCGCGTGGAATCACGCTCCTCTTGCCCACCCTTCAAGGTTAATACTTTTGTTTTTTAAAATACTTGCCTCTTAATTATAATTGTTTTCTTTATTCTTTTTGGAGAAAAACAAAATAAAGCATGAACAAAGTTTAGCAGTTAACAAGAAAAATATTTAAAAGAAATAATCTAATTGGAGACTATTATTTAACAAAAATATATATTCAAAAGTTAAGATAATCCCTTGAATGTTTATTGTAGTGTTTATATGTTGGGAAATTGAAAAACAGGTGAGGAAAGAGAAGTTAGGAGACAGAATAGCAGCTCTTCAGCAGTTGGTTTCACCCTTTGGAAAGGTAATTAGCAACAATTAGTTTTACCCAATTTATTTCTTATACTTCAATATTATTTCATTCCTTTTTGCCCCCATTTTAGAATATGAGGCCAATCATTAATAAATATATACCTGTATGAAAATGAACTTTATTACAGTAAGAGATTTTTTATAAAGATAGTAGTACTGATCTTAAGAAAAATATTAAAGATAAAGTTGTTTAATTTTCATACATAATTGTTGATGATTAATTACATGAGCTGATTAAAATGTTAAACTGCAGACAGATACAGCATCTGTGTTAATGGAGGCAATTGGATACATCAAATTCCTACAGAGCCAGATTGAGGTAACTTCAATGCATGCATGTCATTCATATCCATACGTCATATACGTATATATAGTTATCATTACATGACATCTGCATAAGAATATATATAAACATATTATTCAAGGAGTGGATTTGGAGTGGTATAACGGTATATAAATGGCATAATTAGAGTATTTACTTTGGAGAATAGTTACATATCATATAATTTAATTCCGTGCTAAGTTCCAGACATTTCTTCTTGATCCTCGTCCCGTTTGTCAAATATTCTCAACTTTTTATATCAATTATTACTAAATATACTATCTTATATAAGGACTTGGACATATATACTGAATTGTGAAACTTTAAAAGACTATTGAGTATGGGCTAACTTATATGAACTTATATTTAATTAGTTCCATAGGGTTTAGCTTGCCTTTAAAGCAAGTTAGAATTGATCTTATTTTATCATATCCTCTTAGGCGCACCGCGCACTACATTAGCAAGTACCTTTCTCCTGTTTCTTGTATGGATATATGTTTAGATAAGCTGATGCTCATGGTCGCCATTTTATAATCTTAAAGATTTATTATACGTATAGAAAAAAGAGTAACGTTGGTATAACTCAAATGTCAAATTTGTTGTTTGATGAGCAGACTTTAAGCGTCCCCTACATGAGAGCATCTAGGAACCGAACCGGAAAAGCCTCCCAGCTGGTATACTTAGAGAACCTATGATTCATTACTAGTTTTACATAAAAGAAAATATATATATATATATATATATATATTTTTAGTCCTCAAATTAATTATAGTAAAATGTTGATTAGGGCTCACAATCACAAGAAGGGGATGAGGAAGAGACGAGGGATCTAAGAAGCCGTGGGCTGTGTCTAGTGCCGTTATCATGCATGACTTATGTTACCGGAGATGGTGGGGACGGAGGAGACGGTGTTGGTAGTGGGTTTTGGCCAACGCCACCTGGTTTTGGTGGCAGAACTTAGCCGTGGACTTAACAAACCGTAGGACTATGCATGAGTACATTTATGGGATTTGGAGGTAGAGAAAGGGAAGAAATGTTGAAGGTGGAGTATTAGTTCTTTAATTTCTTTGTTTTGGTTTATTAATTGAAAGTTTCTGTTTTGATAGTGGAGCAAAGTTGGTCGTCCTGATTAGAAAGAAGTATTACAGGATAGACCAGCTTTGATCCATTTATGATTAGTAATGAGTGAGACTTGACGATATGTTTCTACTTACATGAAGGGCTGTGGGGGCTAAATAAAATATCAAATAGCTTTGGATTATTTTGTTAAATCTCTTTTGTAGATATAATGTGTCCATATCATTAACCAATGTATTCATAAATAAATAAACACATGAATGATACAAGCTCTTGGAAAATTTTCAACATGTACGTAGTAAGAGGAAAAAAAGAAAAAAGAAAGAAAGAATGTATGATAAATCTATGAGCTAGCGCTAAAAGATGATTTCTGTTTTAGTCACTGACTTTAGTTATCTACTAGATCTAGATATTTCTTTGAAATATTTACTCAGATGTTATATAAAAGTTAGAATATTAATAGAATATTATACATTTTTTTAAATTACTCATATGTTTAGCGTCTTTGTGTAAATTATAATTAACACATTTGATTAGTTTTTTTTAATTGAGATTTTTTATTATTTTTTTAATTCACGTCACTAAAAAAAATAAAATTAAAGCCACGTCATAACTTTCGGCTGAGTTATAATGTTTCACGGAAGACGAAAAGTTGCGTAAATGTCACGGCTGGGTTATAATGCTTCATAGAAGACGAAAGGTTGCGTAAATTTACATGTTAGGGCTGAGTTATAATGCTTCACGACTGACTTATCTTCAATGTACTAAATGATAAAATTTAATACTAGTATTAACTGTTATTTTCAGTTTGCTAATTAATTTATTTTCTAATTTTTCTTTTATTAATTATTATTTTCAGTTTTTTTATATATCACGGCTAAGTTATAGTGTTCCACAGCTGATTTATTGGAGCATTGCGGCTGAGTTAGGATAACATTATGGCTGATTTGTCACGAATAGACATAAAACACATAAACCAACAGTCATGTTCGCCATTATCCGAAAATAAAATTCCTGCAAACAATACTACGTCGGACAAGTTTTAGCATTATGTCCAACTTGTTTACTTCGAGAACATACATAGCTCAGCTTTAAATGATGACTCAAATCTTTCAATCCGTAGTCATCAAGCACCAACTTCACAAAGTTTTTGTGCGTTGTTTCTGCATCATTCTGCATATATATTTGTGTCGATGTTAAATATATATTTGTGTTTCTTTACCCAATTACCGGAAACAACAATTACCGGAACCGGATCAATCATATCGAGAGAAGGATGGACGAAAATGAAGAAGAATGAGTAAGACGATGACGAATTGGATGTTCAAAATTTAAGTTCTGGTGATGTGAAAAACACAGGTGAAGATCAACACAGTGAAGAAGAAGACAAGTAGAAAAAGACGTTTCGTATTTTCTTTGATGATGATGACATGGAATGATGACATGAAATGTTGAATCCGACGTCATTTTTTAATTGATGAAGTGGCAAATAAGCCACCAAACGAACATGTAAATCAGCCTAATTAAACCAGCCATCAAACAAAAATTTAAGTCAGTCGCAACATGAATACTATTACTGTAATTAAAAAACGAAAAAAATGCAGCCAAATTCACCCGTTTGATGTCGTAACTCAACCAAAAACCTTTAACTCAGCCGTATCGTTTATTAAGTCGGCCGTAATTACATGTTATTCTAGTAATTAATCTTTCGCTACTAAATCAGCCGTAATTAGGCCGACTTTTCCATTAACGGCTGATTTATGATACTCGAACATAAATCCACCGTAACGACATCCCATAACTAAGCCGTCTTTGATAATTCAGCCAGCCGGAGAAAGTTAATTTAGCCGTGTCGAAGCAACAACTCAGCCAAAATTTTGACAAATCAACCATCGGAAGAAAACTCAGCCGTAACTTAGGCTGGGTTATGCTCGAAAGTCAGCTATTTGCTCATAACTCAGCCATTTTCTTTAAATCAGCCGTAATTGCCGCTGTATTGCTTGGCGGCTGAGTTCATTAATACACGTCAGCGATTTCTGCCGTGGCGACGCAGCTTTGCTGACGTGGAAATGACATTCTTTGTAATTACGTTTTTTCCAGTAACGTTTAACAGGGGCACGCTGGTTATAAAAAATATATCCGAAATATGATAGTAATAAAAAAAAGATATGTATGTTTCTGGTCATTTCACCTAATTTGTATAACATCTGAGTAAGTTTCCCTATTTCTTTTCGCATGCCTCAAAACCAGTCAAGAATAGTTGGCACAGAAACGGAGTTTTCTTGCTAAAGAAGACATTAACTTGTTGAGCTCACCTATCATGCCTCACAAAACTCTATGCTAATCACTATTAGATGAATTTGATGGTTGTCCAGCTTAAAAGGCCTAGAATGTGCAGGGTGACTCTCCCCTAATCAATTTCGGGGGTGGCCTCAAGGCCTTCCTCGTTTTGCTTTGATCTACTTCCTCTTCTTGCTACACGACACCCAATTCTTCCTTTTCATTTACCTTCAACGGTGCTCCGTTGTAGCCGGTTCTTCCGTATTAGGTATAAAAGGAATCGTGGGTAGCCTCTAGGACGACCGGCCAATGGTCCTTGAAGTTACCACTACTTGCTTTATTTCATCCTCCTTTGAAAACTTCTGACCTTGTATAAAGTGGACGTGAGTTTATGACTTTCCTAAGTGGTCCCTTAGGAGTTCCTGGATTTTTATCCTACGTAAGTACGTATCACACACTCTTCTATTTGATGGTATTTTTCATAGGTAAAGTCACGCAACATGTTCCTCCTCGATGATCTTCCCTTTTATGGCCAGACAGCACGTTTTTCCTAAATCCTTCAACGTGAGGATCAGTTGGACATGCGTTATCTCTAGTTTGAGTTTGGCAAATCTTTGAACTAGCTTGTCCTTTGGTGTGTCCATTTCCCCACCTTTTGGACTAGCATGGTCCAAATTTGTTCATGCTGTTAAATAAATAATTTGTCCAAATTTAAGTGAAAACTTTATCTTAAACAATATCATTATAGTACAATGTAATAATATTACTATGCTTTTGCACGATAAAACAAAGTATGCTGATGGCCTTCGGCTTTGGTTCGAATCACAAGCTTAGCATCATCTCTTAAACTCTGTTTTTTTCTGATTTTATTATTTTTTCACACATTTGAAAGAGGGACGCATTTATAGTAACACCGTTTTTCTTGTGTGAATAAATTTGATTTCAACACCATGAAAAACGTTTATTTACCTTCCAATTGGGTCGGGCCCGCCCATGAACCTTTCTTCACCATCAGGCCGGCCCAAATCTTCAGTTCTTTCTCTCAGCGTTAGAAAGGAATATATTAGAGCAGGATTATCGGTTAGGATCTTAAACTTGGATCTTAACCTTATTTTAAATAAAAATTTCACTATTTGTAAGTTAAGAAAAGTTATACAATATCTTAACAAATTTTTACTCCATTGGTTAAGAAGCAAAGAGTTCTTAAGGATAAAAAATTCAAATTGTTGCAAAACACTAACTTACAATACAAGTTACACACATTTCTCTTCCAAAAGCTTCATGTTATCACATTTCTCTGCAACTCCACTTGTTTCTCCTGCACTTCAACTCTGGCTGCAGTAAGCTCATCACTTTGTTCATGGCAAATTCTCCAATAAACCTCATCAAAAAGAGTAGAAAGGATCAAAGCAATGAAAACAGAGAACACTTATCAAAAACAGAGACATTTATCTATTTCAAGCAAAACTCATTCAAACAGACCAAACCAATCAACTGATTCTGTTTTGCCAAAATTAAACAAACACAAGTTCATTCAAACATTGATTCATTCGTTAGAAAACTGAGACTTAACTTATGAAAAAAAGACTATTAGCATTGGCTCATGTTATTTGTGCGATAGATTAGGTATTCTACTTGAGCAGAGATCACCAAATAAACACTTGGAAAAACACAAATCTAAATCATGTAAAATCAGAAGTTCAATGATATAGCCATAATTGAGGTATGCTGCACTAAACAAAGCTTATACCCGCATAGAAATAAACGATGCAAGAGAATATACCAAACAATGCAAAGTACTTACATGTATCAAAGGAGAGAAGAAAGCAAAATCTTAGAGACTCTCGTTCATAACTGACGATATGGTTTCCACTTCAACTTCTGTTGCTACGTTGACCAGTGAGTTGAAATTATCCTTCAAAGTAAAAATTTCAATTAGACAATGACATAATATTACAACTAAAACGATATATGGTCATAGTATTAAAATATGTTTTTATCTGAACCTTTTCTAACCAATTTCTTAAATTTATGAAGCACAAAGGCATTTCTTTTTCCAGGTGGCTGGACAGAAAAGCAAATCACAATCAGTTAAAGAACCCTAACATCATAGAATACTAATTTTGCTACCAATTTCTCTCCCAATTGTGAAAACCCTAATTTACGATGTACTAATGAAATCAGAGAGAAATTAGAGAGATTCGTACCCTTTCTCATGTAGATCATGATACCGACGGATAAAAAACGCAATCCCCACTCATTTCTCCTCTCAGTTCGACGGATGAAGACGAGTCGGCTCGATTTCTCTGGCGGAAGCTTCGAGAATGGCAGGGATAGAGAGACGCCACCGAAAAGCTCTGATTACGTGAGATGAAACACGCAATTCCATCTCATTTCTCCTCTCAATTCGTCAGATCAACAGCCTCATAGGATATCGCCATTTTGGTTTCGAGGAAAAGAGAGAGAAGTCGAGAGAGAAATAAAAAAACGAGGAGTTTTTTTTTTTGGTTTTGTTCTTTTTTCAAACTAATCAGAGCAGGACACGTGCTCATATCTAAACTCATCAAAAACATCTTAAATAAGATATACATCTTAGCATTTGTTTGATCAATTCATTAAATTTAATAATTTTTTCCCCTAAGATATCTTGATATCACCGATAAACCTACTCTTACGTTTTATTTCAGGAAGTGTTCAAGATAAGTGAACACGTACACGAAAGTTTTCATTTCTAGTTTCGTAGGAATATGAGAAATGACTGTCACCAAGAAACATTTATATCCAAATTGAACGTTAAAGTAAAGGCTAACAATAGTGTTCTTCCTAATTGTAATAAATCACGGCTTCACCCATTCCTTGGACAACATCTTCTTTTTTCCTGCTATAAACGTCTCCACCGTTGACCTAAACTCATCGCTGCTCAGATCATCGATATCACACAACCGTCTCATACTCCGGTGTAGATCTCCCCGCACGTCAATCCTCTCCGATCTCGACCTTCTATAAACATGATGATCAGTAGCAGTACTCTCAGTAGTAGCTGGACGCAGAAAAGTCATTTCACGCTTCCTCCTTATAGCATGAGCTGTCTCCCCCACAGAACTTACCGCCCGGACCATCTCTCGCTTCATTGGTCGAGCCTCTCCGGCGGTTAGACTAACGGAGGTAAAGTCCGTACCTTGCATTCCTTCTGAAGTCTTTTCAGATGCCAAAGATTTTGATACTACGGTGGGGGAGGAAAAACCGCCAACAGTAGATGCGGCGGAAGAGGACAAACCGTTAGCAGGAGAGGCGGCCGAGGAAGAAACGTATTGAAAATACAGATCGTGTTCGGTTAGCTTCTGGTGGTTAGATAAAGAGAAGATCAGGGCGATGAGAACGTTCACGACGCCAAATATGTATATTCCGGCGCCGGTCAAACCACTGGAAATAATACTCCGGAGATACTCACCGGCGAAGAAAGTTGACGTTAACCAATATAGTACAAGTAACACGGCAACGAGAGCTTCAACTGCCGGAAGAAACTTCAAAAAATTTCTCCTCCCCTCGAACCTCCTCATGGCGTCAACTTTCTCAGCCGCAACATTCTCTGAAACAAACGAATCCATTTTCTAAGATCTCTTGCAACTCCGGCTTAGATTTTCCGAGGAAATCAAGGGTTTTAAAATAAAGTGGATGATCACTTAATTTGATAGTTAGACTTATCTAGTTGACGATTTTATATAGAGATATAAGGACTCTATAATTGGTTCAATAATTGAAACAAACGGGATATATCGTATTTCTTTATAGTTCGGTCGTGGAATTGTCATGACTAAAAGCATTAGGTGAATAAGTCCAGTTCCTGAAAAATACAAAATAAACTCTTTATATAAACAATTGATAGAATTATTGGGGACAATTTGAATAAAGAAGTAGTAGTATATGATAATAATAATGAAAAAGAATGGTTGGAAAGAGTTGGCGAGGAGAGAGAGGGCAGGTGAAGCTGCACTGCACAGCAACGACCGGGCCAATATTATGCACGGTTGGGCGACGTACACCGCCGGACGAAACTGACACGTGTTCATTTCTTTTTTTTTTTTTTGACAGCAACACGTGTTCATTACCCATTGTATTTTTGATTTTTTTTATACCCCTCAATTACTACATTCATTGTACGGTTTTGAAATAATAGAGTATGAGTAGTGACTACATTCATCATTTGATTGGAGAGTATTTTTTTTTTCTTATTCATTGGTTTTTATATTATTATGTGTGAGTAGTTTTTCAATTGAGGATTAGATTGATTTAGAGCTTTGTTTGACTATGCGGTTCAGATAATGCTAAGGTTGAAATTTGAATGAATTCATATGTAGGTGAATTTAGTGTTAGGATTAATTAGGTCACCTATTTATAAAAATTCTGAGTAATTTGTGCACCAAAAAAGTTTGACAAAATATCTCAATGACTGTATCCAATATTGAAAGTAGATGCTAAAAAGTATTGTGAGCCATTTAGATTGATTAATAAAAGAGTTTTAAAGTCAAGATATCTTACACGAATTTGATTTAGTCGAATTTTCTTATTTATTTGGTTATTCCAATAAAAATCCTTAAAAGATAGAGTCAATTAGCTGCATACTAATTTTTTTGAAAGTAATTAAGAAACAAGAGAAGAAAGTTGGGTGTTTGCAAAAGAAGAAAGAGAAACTGGCACACCATAAACTTTAAGACGAAAATACCCTCCAAAAGAGAGAAAATGGCACATCACCATCTTCTTCATCGATCGCCGGTAATCACAGTACGAATCCTCCGATTCCATGGCCACCGCGACACTAATTTCTTCAATTGGCGGTGTAAAAATACCACAACCACGATCTTCTCCCACCATAACCGCCTTCTTCGATTTCAAATCCCAATCCGATTTTGATTTTGATTTATCACCAATCTCTTCCAAAATCGAACTCGTAACTCCCGCATCGAAGAACAACCGCTCCGATCTAAAAACTCCACGAGAACCACCATCTCCAACGATTCAGCATCAGGGTCTTGATCCGACTCGGTTGAGTGACTCGTTGTCTCGGACGAGTTAGTAAACAAGGCTCAAGCTCTTCCACTTCCAACATATCTCCTCCATTGTTGTTGTTGTGGTCAAAGAAAACAGAGTTCACCGTCTTAATCATGTCATCACCGACACGGAATGAAAGAGTTTTGGCGTTGTAACAGAGAAGGAGGCGTGAGAGGATGAAGATTGTAGGGGTAATTTGGTCATTTCGTCACTAAACCAAAACACCATTTATTTACAAAACTATCATTTCTCCTTTGACTTAATTATTTTCCAGTCTTAGGGTATGCAGTGTAATTACTCTAAAAGATATTTGCCATGTTTTTGGCTTAATGACAAGAAGCAGGCTCGTTTTTCAAACCTGAAGATTTTTTTGTTTTGTTTTTAAAAAGAAAAGAAAAAATCTGAGGGTTGGCGGTGTTCCCGTCAGAAGATCACGAGGATCATCACATTAAACTCTGTTTTGTTGATCTCTCTCTCTCTCACTCTCTCTCATTTCCGTTTCTCTTTCCACTGCGAAAAGTTAAAGCTCACTCCCTCACTCACTCTCATTTCTCACCACTTGACAACTTCCTTGTGGACAAAATTAGTCGACTTCTCCAACTCTGTTTCGTTTTCACTCCCCAAAATCGAATCTGGGTTGGGTTTTTCTTTCTTCTAAAGCTGATCTTTTTAGAATCTGATCTACCTCTTCTACTTCATTCCCCTTGTGTCTTTTTTGATACTAGTTCAAAAAAGTTGTAGAATCTGTCTCTTGTTCTGAAAAATATGAAGGCTTGCTGTCCAATCATGAATCAGTGTACGAGTCCCTTTGGTCTCAACAACGAAATTGTCTCTGAGAGAGTTAGTGCCTTCTGGGGAACCCAAGTTGTCAAGGCCAATAATCTGACGACACAGAAAATTAGGAGTGCACCTCAGAAGAAGATTCAGACGAACCTCATTCGCTCCGTTCTTACTCCATTTGTTGATCAAGACTCTCATGTGAGTGTTTACACTTGCAATTCCAAACAAACAAACAAGAATTTTGGTTATATGTTTGATTCTCTGACTGCTTTGTCTAATATCTGTATGCTTCCATGGCCATAATGAATGGTTATTAGTTCTTCTTGTAAATTTGAATCTGCCTAGCATTAGAGACTTATAATGGTGTGTGCAGCTGCTCAAACTTTAGCTTTAGGTCTACTATAACTAGCCTAGGACTGAATGTAGCAGATCGTAGCTGTTGTGAGTTGGTTTAGCAGTTTAGTGGGTTTGGTTGGGCAAGCAAGTCTCTTATCAGTCAAGTTTTCTCTGGTTTGGTGAATTGAATAAGAATAGTTGTTTTACAACTTCATTTCTTAACTCAAGTCCTTGAGTAGCTTTTTTTCTTCCAAGTTCTGTTTTTATATAATGACCGCATTTTTCAGGAACCTCTGCTGCGAACTCAAAATGCAGACCCAAAGAATGTAGCGTCTATCATACTAGGTGGCGGTGCTGGGACTCGCCTGTTCCCTCTTACAAGCAAGAGAGCTAAACCTGCGGTGAGGAGTGTTTTGTTTGTCCATTGTTTTCATGTTTTCTATGATTTTGATTCATTGTCAGTGAGGTTTTCCAACTTGTTAATAATTGTAGGTGCCAATTGGAGGGTGTTACAGGCTGATAGATATACCGATGAGCAATTGCATCAACAGCGGTATTAGAAAGATCTTCATCTTAACTCAGTTCAACTCCTTCTCTCTCAATCGCCACCTTTCTTGTACTTACAACTTCGGGAATGGAGTCAACTTTGGTGATGGGTTTGTCGAGGTGATAGCATTACCTGCCATAGATTAGATTTATCTTCTTGTGTTTTTATTTGCTATTTAAGTGTCTCCTATGGGAATGATTAGGTTCTTGCTGCAACCCAAACTTCCGGAGATGCAGGAAAAAAATGGTTTCAGGGAACTGCTGATGCCGTTAGGCAATTTATATGGGTCTTTGAGGTTCTCTTTTGTCTTTCATCTCATAGTAAGTATTCTTGTCTGTGCGATAAACATTGTTGGAAACATAATTTGGTGGTGTTTATGCAGGATGCCAAGACAAAGAATGTAGAACATGTCTTGATCTTGTCTGGGGATCATCTATATCGGATGGATTACATGAACTTTGTGCAGGTTAGATTTATTTTCTTATTTGTCCACACTGAGCTTCATGTGAACTTTGTTTCATTTCTCGTCTGTCTTTGCAGAAGCACATTGAGTCAAATGCTGATATCACAGTTTCTTGTCTTCCCATGGATGAGAGGTGTGTCTGAGGATCATTTAACATTGTTTGTTGCCTTAGTTTATTTGATGAGCTTATTCAGTTTTTCTCTTATTGGCAGCCGTGCTTCGGATTTTGGGCTGCTTAAAATTGACCAGTCTGGAAAAATCATTCAATTCTCGGAAAAACCAAAGGGGGATGACTTGAAGGCAATGGTAATGGTTTCTTTTGTTTGTCAGAACATTCAGTACGCAAGTTAAACTCAACTCATATTCTTGCTTGCAACATTCCGGGAACTTAATGTTTTCTGCGTTTTCAGCAAGTTGACACTTCCATTCTTGGGTTACCACCGAAAGAAGCTGCGGAGTCCCCATACATTGCATCGATGGGTGTTTACGTATTTAGAAAAGAGGTTTTGTTAAAGCTTCTAAGGTCAAGTTATCCTACATCCAATGACTTTGGTTCTGAAATTATCCCGTTGGCCGTAAGGGAGCATAATGTTCAGGTCTGTTTTTTATTTTTTTCTGTTTAGCCCATCACATCATCAATCAATATTTGTGTTTCCTCTGACCTTTATTTATTAACTTGCTGCTACATACAAAAACCGGAATGGCTAGGCATTTTTGTTCAATGACTATTGGGAGGATATTGGAACCATAGGATCATTCTTTGATGCCAATTTAGCCCTCACAGAACAGGTTTTCACCGACCCTATTGTTTCATCTCCAGTACAGTTTGGTGTGACTCGGTGAAACCTAATCATGCTATTTGTTTCTGCTTTGGCAGCCTCCTAAATTCCAATTCTACGATCCAAAAACACCCTTCTTCACTTCTCCAAGATTCCTGCCACCTACCAAAGTTGATAAATGCAGGGTACGATATCTTGAATTCGTTTAATGATCCCGCTGTTTCAGCTGATGATTCATTGATCCTAATGTTGTAAGATTTATTCTGGAACTGCAGATACTTGATTCTATAGTTTCACATGGATGCTTCTTGAGAGAATGCAGTGTGCAGCACTCTATCGTTGGCATACGATCACGTATAGAGTCTGGAGTAGAGCTTCAGGATACGATGATGATGGGAGCTGATTTCTACCAAACAGAAGCTGAAATCGCGTCTCTTTTGGCGGAAGGGAAAGTTCCGGTAGGGGTCGGCCAGAACACCAAAATCAGGAACTGTATCATTGACAAGAACGCCAAAATCGGGAAGAATGTGGTCATAGCGAATGCAGAGGTATGTTTTCATAAATCCTATTGTTTATTTTCGAAGAAACCGTAGTCTGATTTCGGTTGTGGCAGGGCGTGGAAGAAGGAGATAGGCCAGAGGAAGGGTTTCACATAAGATCAGGGATCACCGTTGTGCTGAAGAACGCCACCATTAGAGATGGTCTGCATATTTAGCTTTTAAACCTCTCTTAGGAGCAGTGTATGTCGCTTCTTGTCATTTTGTAACGAGACTAGGTACGTTCGATTAATAATTTAATAAAAAAAACAAGAGGAACAACAAGTGAGACAGTTTTAGCAACTTTAATCTTGATCGTTATCCGACCTAGTAAATTTTAGTGATTATTTTACGAAACAATTGTTAAAAAGGGACTCAAAATACAGAGAGAAGGCGAGAAAAAAGCATGTGTAAACCTCTTCACTCTCACGATCACAAGTCACAACACAAGACTTAAGACTCCTATAAATACACCAATATACGCACATTTACATATTTGAGATATTTCATTTGAGTTTTTGTTATGGTATTATAAAAAGAGTTATAAAACTCTCCTCTTATTACAGTGAGAATGAGAGATCGGATTTTGAAGACTAAATGTTGTGATCTTTGGAGAAGCAAAGGACCACTAGAAGCTACCTCACCAACTCCATTAATTTAGTTGTCGGATTACTCCAAGGTCAGCAATCCTGGGAAAGTCTCCTAGGGTAGACTAACTTTTTATGTCTGCAACTGGACATATGTGACATCACTAGTTTTCTTATAATCTTGAGTTAAAACAAAATCCGAAAATACATATATGCATGAAAGATAAACCTTCAGGAATGAATGGTCTCTCACATTAATATCCTTTGAGTTAAGTAATGTCGATAAGACTGTTTTTTGGGTCTCTCAAAGATTGTTGGCAAAAAAGTTGTCATTATCACCGGACCAAACTCGCATGCTCAGTGTTTATCATCACCATTTATAATTACATACACCGACTGCTTTTATTTCATTTTATATTCCCAGCCTCATGTCACCGTTACTTCCCGCCTCACGTTGACGATATATGAGAGAATATTTTATCATCATTTCATTATGCACTTTATTTATTTCCTTCAGAAAAGAGCACAAACATCACAACACAAGTTTTTCACAATGATCGTCCGCTCAAGTGGGTTATTGGTATAGGCTTCTTCTTTACTATTGTAAGGCAGAATGAAGAAGTCTGAACCTGAGCTATTATATAACTTGATTTCAAAATTGTGTGTGAATTAGAAAAAAATATATCGTATAAATGATTATTTGATTATTTTAATCAACGCTTACATATAAGGTACTTTATGTAAAAATAATAATTTAAAGTGACTTTCAGGTCAACACTTGTGATTTTTTTTTTTTTGAATTATGTATAACGTATTTTAGACTGGTAAAAGCAACTAAGAAAACATTTATACGAACTAAATACATTAATTACTTAACCAAACCATAAGAAAAGTCTCCTTTTTTTTTGTCTTTCTTTTGGCGTCCATAATTATTTCTAACTATTATTTTTCTGTTTGATAACATATTTGAACACACAAAGGCGCACTTGAGAGAATATAAGTACCATCGGAAATGGATATTTGGGGTTAAAGATGAAAATGAGTAACAAACTACTATTTATACTCGTCTATATTTATAAAACAACCACTCTAATTTGGTCCCATGAATCGAATTGAGAACTCCAGAAAAGTAAGGCTATTTATATTAATTTTGTGTTATGTTGACCTTTTGAGACTTATGCTCATGCTCATGCAAACCCCCGACTCGTCTATATATTGCTTTGAGCATCATGATCACACTCAATTGCTTTGTTTTGACTTTAATTTCCATCTCTAATAGCATGCCTTTCGTGTTCCTTAAGGCTAATTGCTCACTAATTTGCTTTTGAAATAAAGTACTATATTTATATATATATGATAACTATATTTTAGTTTCATTTTCATCTTACATAAAGATATATATACCAAGTTAGTCAAATCAAACAAGACATGCAAAAAGAAAACATTTTTTTTTTTTGGGGTAAAATGAACCATTCCCTGATCAAGGTTAGTACGTTAGACTAGTTTAACTCTTCACAACCCTTTAGCTGATATATTTTTAGCCATTTTATACTTTTGAAGAAGTTTATTTTTCCCTAAATATAAACTTTTTTTTTTTGGTTTTGGTCACGAACTAAATATATAATAAAACTAGTTTTCTTCTTATCCAATATGGAACGAGTTAGCTAAAAAAAAGACTTGAGAGAAAGAAGACAAATCATTGTTTTATGTATATAAATGGAGTGTGAAACAATTTGATGAAAAGAAACTGACATACAAAAACAAAAATATTTATTTCCTTGTTCATATTAAAAACTTATCCCGAATTCCCATTTGCCTGCTTCTACATGTAATAAAGAGACTTTTAATATAGTGAAAAAAATGACGGGAGAGAAAGAGGGGGGCGGGTTTCGGGGCTTGCTACGCAGGATGCGCCTATGGCTGAAGCCGGAGAGGGAGGAAGACCTCCCGGAGATCCTCCTGATGCGGCTGAGTCATGGGTGAATAAGGTGATCAGTGGAAACGTAGGAGGGAGGTTGTTACCGGAGAGGGTTATGGATGATGGATTTGTTATGGAGAGGATGCAGTTGGAGTTTCCGGATGGTGTGGATGGTGAGCCGGTTATTACGATTGGTAGAGAGGTGTTAGAGACAATGAATGGCTTATGGAAGCAATGTATACTCGTCAAAGTTCTTGGTAGGAACATAGCTCTTCCAGCATTGAGTAGAAGGTTGAAAGAGATGTGGAATCCCAAAGGAGGTATGCATGTGATGGATCTACCAAAACAGTTTTTTATGATTCGATTTGAGTTGGAGGAGGAATACATGTTGGCTCTTACCGGAGGACCATGGAGAGCGTTTGGAAGCCACCTTATGGTGCAAGCTTGGTCACCGGACTTTGATCCGTTGAGGGATGAGATAGTTACGACGCCGGTGTGGGTGCGTCTATCAAATATTCCGATGAATTTTTATCATAAGGCGATCTTGTTGGGCATTGCTCGGGGGTTAGGTAAACCAATAAAGGTGGATCCAACGACTTTAAACTTTGAAAGGGCTAGATTTGCAAGGGTGTGTGTGGAAGTGAATCTCTCAAAGCCTATCAAAGGGACGGTTATGATCAATGGTGACCGCTACTGTGTAGCTTATGAGGGTCTATCGAATATTTGTTCAGGCTGTGGCATATACGGTCACTTGATTCATAATTGTCCCAGGAGAGTGATGGAGAAGATAGTGGATACTGTAAGTCCGAGTGTATCCGGAAAATCACCGGTAGCAGAGCAGCAGGACGACGGTTTCACGGTGGTAAGGAGAGCAGGTAGGAAGGGAGGTCTACCGAAAAACGGAACTACTTTTGCGGCAGGGAGTTCGCAAACCGATTTAGGAAGGAATCTTCGAGAAATATCTGGGAATGCAAATATGGAAAATGTGGCAGTCTCGAACAGATTTGCTAATTTGGAAGAGGATATGATTGAGGGAGGCTTAAGGAAAGTTGCGGTTTCGACGGAGGCAGATAAAGAAAATGCGGATTTTCTGAAGCAATCGAAACAAGGCAAGAGTATCTCCCAAGGCAGAGAGTGGATACCAGTTACGTCGAAAGAAAAAAATAAGAATGTAAAGAGAGATAAACGGGCCGGAGGAAATAAGGTTGGGGAGGCTATTGGGCCGAAGCCCAGACAAACAAATTCTAATAGGCCTGTTCGTGGGCTCGTTTTTGGTCCTACACGGAGAAAAGTAGAGTTATCTAACTCGAGAAAACGAATGAGAATGAAGAAGGAATAGTGGGGCGCCCTGGAGGAGTGTTCTCAACGGAAGTTTCGGGACGGGTCGATAATGGTGTGTCGGCTCAAACAATGGAAACGACAACGGAGAATAGCTTATCGGTGGCATTGGCATTGGGTTCACAGAACAGAGAGACGGAGAAACAGAGTGGCTCGTCGGAGATGGTGGTGATCTCGACGGAGGCATAATGTTTTGCCCCGGTGATTCAAATCTTTTTCAAAAAAGTGATGATGATGGATGCTTTATTCTGGAATTGCCGGGGGGCGAATAAACCTAATTTCCGGAGATCAGTTCGTTATATGTTGAAGAGATTCAATATTGATATACTAGCTCTTTTTGAAACACATGCGACGGGAGATAGAGCGAGTAGCATTTGCCAGAAGCTTGGGTTTGAACATTCATTTCGGGTAGATGCAGTTGGACAAAGCGGTGGTATATGGTTATTGTGGAGGTCGGGATTGGGTGTGGTTACAATTTTGGACTCCTCAGAACAGTTTATATACGCTAAGATTGAAAAGGATACAGAGGTGCTGCGTTTGATGGTTGTATATGCGGCACCAACAGTTAGTCGGAGAAGTGGTTTATGGGGACGATTGAAGCCACTGATTGATGGGGTTGATGAGCCATTGGTTATTGGTGGTGACTTCAACACGATCATCAGAGTAGATGAGAGGACTGGTGGGAATGGGCAGTTGTCGTTGGATTCTTTGGCTTTTGGAGAATGGATCAATGATTTATCACTAATTGATATGGGATTCAAGGGGAGTAAATTTACATGGAGGAGGGGAAGAACGGAGAACAATTTTTTTGCGAAGCGTTTGGACCGGATTCTATGTTGTCCCCATGCGAGATTGAAATGGCTGGAAGCTACGGTGACACATTTACCGGTTGTTGCTTCAAATCATGCACCTCTATACCTACAGCTGTGTCCAGCTACTCGAGGGAACCCAAGAAGGCGACCTTTCAGGTTCGAGGCTGCCTGGTTACTACATGATGGATTTAAATAACTGCTCCAACACTCTTGGAATAGTAACCTGACAACGCCGGAGGCTTTAAAGGGATTGCAGGTGCGGTTGAAAAGATGGAACCGTGAGGTGTTTGGAGACATAAACAAGCGCAAAGAGGTGTTGATCTCTGACATTAAATCAGTCCAGGACTTGTTGGATGTAAGTCAAACTGATTTTTTGTTAGAGAAAGAGGCGGAACTGATTAAAGAGTTGGATGTGGTTATGGAGCAAGAGGAACTTCTCTGGTTTCAAAAATCCCGTGAAAAATGGATGTCTGAAGGGGATCGCAACACTAAATACTTCCACACTTCAACTATTATTAGGAGGAGAAGGAATCGTATTGAGATGTTAAAGAATAATGAGGGTGTGTGGATCTCAGATCCGAAAGAGTTGGAAACTTTGGCAGTGGCGTATTACAAACGGCTCTACTCTATGGACGATATAGCTCAAGTTGTTGAGACATTACCACAGGAGGGTTTTGCAGTGTTAACGGAGGAGGAGAAAACACGGTTAATGAGACCATTCTTAGGGGTTAAAGTGGAGGAGTCGGTCCGAAGTATGGGGAAATTAAAAGCACCTGGGCCAGACGGTTACCAACCAATCTTCTACCAACAGTGTTGGGATGTGGTGGGGCAGTCGGTAACACGTTTTGTACTACAGTTCTTTGAAACAGGTACATTGCCAGAGGGTACTAATGATGCACTTGTTGTGCTTATTCCAAAAATTTCCAAACCAGAGACAATAATGCAATTTCGCCCAATTAGCCTATGTAATGTTCTTTTTAAGACAATTACTAAGGTAATGATGAGAAGATTGAAGAGTGTGATGCCGAAATTAATTGGTCCCGCTCAATCTAGCTTCATTCCGGGAAGACTTAGCACGGACAATATTATTGTGGTTCAGGAAGCGGTACATTCTATGAGACGAAAGAAAGGAAGGAAGGGATGGATGCTTTTGAAATTGGATCTAGAGAAAGCCTATGATCGGATTAGATGGGATTTTCTTGAGGACATGTTAGTCTCCGCAGGGTTTCCAGGAGTTTGGCGAGATTGGATCATGAAATGCGTGGCCGGACCATCGATGACGTTATTGTGGAACGGTGAGAAAGCGGATCCATTTAAACCAGCAAGAGGACTGAGACAAGGAGATCCTTTGTCTCCATATCTTTTTGTTCTTTGTCTGGAGAGGTTATGCCATCAGATTGAAAAGTCGGTGGCGGGTAAACATTGGAAGCCGATTGCTTTGACGAATGGTGGTCCCAAATTATCGCATATGTGTTTCGCGGATGATTTAATCTTGTTTGCGGAAGCTTCAGTTTCATAAATCCGGGTTATCAGGAAAGTGTTGAAGGAATTTTGTGTTGCATCGGGACAGAAAGTGAGCCTAGAAAAATCGAAAATTTATTTTTCTGACAACATATCTCGAGACCTTGCGAAGTTAATCAGTGATGAGAGTGGAATAAAAGAGACAAAGGATTTGGGTAAGTATCTTGGGGTGCCAATATTACACAAACGTATAAATAAAGATACGTTTAGTGATGTTGTGGAGCGGGTATCTTCCAGGTTGTCGGGTTGGAGGAGTCGTTTTTTAAGCCTCGCTGGTCGGATTACGCTCACGAAAGCTGTTCTACCGTCATTACCAGTTCACACAATGACCACGATTTCTTTGCCACAATCTACATTGGAGAATCTAGATAGATTGTCGCGATCTTTTTTGTGGGGGAGTACAGTGGAGAAAAAAAAACAGCATCTTCTTGCTTGGGATCGTGTATGCTCGCCGAAATCAGCAGGGGGACTGGGGATTCGCTCCGCAAGACAAATGAACACAGCCTTATTGTCGAAAGCGGGCTGGCGGCTTCTCCATGATGATGTGGGTTTGTGGTCACGGATTTTACGGAGCAAATATAAGGTTGGGGACTCAAGGGTTTGTAATTGGTTGGTAACCAAAGGTACTTGGTCGTCTACATGGAGGAGTATAGCTATTGGGTTGAAGGAAGTGGTGCTTCCGAGTTTAAGCTGGGTGCTAGGAGACAGGAAGCAGATCAGTTTTTGGGGAGATAAATGGTTATTGGATGCGCCACTATGTGAGTTGGCTACTCGGGAATTACCAGGCAATTGGAAGGCAATTAAGGTCAGCGACTTTTGGCTTCATGGTACGGGTTGGGACTTTCAACGGATTAATCCTTTTATTCCGGAGAAAGTGCAACTTACACTAATGTCAAAGGTGGTGGATACGGTCACAGGAGCAAGAGATAGGCTGTCATGGGGGGAGTGTTCTGATGGAAAGTTTACGGTGACATCAGCTTATTCTCTCCTTAGTCGAGACATGGTACCAAAACAGAGCATGGGAGCGTTTTTTCTACGAATTTGGAGAGTTGTTGCTCAAGAAAAGGTGCGGGTTTTTCTTTGGTTGGCTGCGAATCAAGTGTTGATGACAAATGTGGAGAGACAGCGAAGACACTTAGGAGATTCGGGCTTATGCATGGTGTGTAAGAGTGGAGAGGAGAAGATTTTACATATTTTGCGTGACTGTCCGGCTATGGCGGGAGTGTGGATTCGGCTCTTACCTCCACAGAGAAGACAAGTTTTTTTTTCTCAACCTCTTCTGAATTGGATTTATAGCAACGTGGGAGATGAGACAGTGATTGGTGACTGTCCGTGGGCTATGACTTTCTCACAGGCTGTTTGGTGGAGTTGGAAGTGGAGATGTGGTAATGTCTTTGGGGAGAATGGGAAATGTCGAGACCGGGTTCGTTTCATTAAGGACTTAGCAAAAGATGTTTGGATTGCACATAAAGCCTTGTCGACGAGCTCGGGCCAAGTAGTAAGGGTAGAGCGGATGGTTGCTTGGACACCGCCTAGGGTTGGGTGGTTCAAGCTGAACACCGACGGTGCTTCCCACGGGAATCCCGGTCCCGCAACCGCAGGAGGGGTGGTAAGGGATGGGGAAGGCAATTGGTGCAGCGGTTTTGCGCTTAATATTGGAATATGTTCAGCACCGCTAGCCGAGTTATGGGGAGTCTACTATGGCTTATACATAGCTTGGGAGAGAGGTATTACATGCTTGGAGGTAGAGGTTGACTCTGAGATGGTGGTAGGTTTTCTGCGGACAGGGATTGATGATTCACATTCGTTGTCCTTCCTGGTACGCTTGTGTCATGGCTTCTTATCAAAGGACTGGTCGGTCCGGGTTTCACATGTGTATAGGGAGGCCAATCGTCTTACAGACGGATTGGCTAACTATGCGTTTTCTTTGCATTTGCGTTTTCATTTGTTTGCGTCATGTCCTGAGAATATTAATTTGCTTTTGTTGGAGGATATTAACGGATCTGCGCACCCTAGAAATGTTCGTTTGTAGTTTGTAATTTCTTTTGAATAAAATGGGGGCTTTGCCCCCTCCATTACCAAAAAAAAAAAATAAAGAGACTTTTAAAAGCAGTGATTCATAATTATAACGATTCTGTCGAAAAAAATAAAAAAATAAAATCCACAATTTATAACAAAAAAAGAATAATTAAATTCCAAAAAGAAATGGTTAACCAAAGCGTATTAACGAATTAAATTGGACATTTATATTTTGCAACCTTCCCTTGGACGCAAACAATACTCTCCTTTTTTTTTTTTTCTCAAGAAAGCTTTACACACCAAACCTTCATCTTCTCTCTCACACTAACAACACTTCTTCTTCTTCCGACTATGGATAAGAAGCACGGCTTGTTCTCCAAGTCTAATTCCCGGCGATCACGATCCAAGAGTCCTGTCAGAAGCGTCTCTCCGATCATCATCCGTCGCCGGAAAGGTCGTTACGTCTCCCAACCGGACCGGCACATGTCTGAGATGCTTGCTCCGGTTAGAGAAGGTCCTGATCCAGACGGTGAAGACTCCGGAAGCAGTGGAGATTACTCTAGGTTCGAGAGACGTTGGTACAATTGGATGAAATGTCAGCTTCCGGTGGCTCCGCCGTCAGTATCGTCGTCTTCGGATTTCAAACGAACGGATCTGAGGCTTTTGCTCGGTGTTCTTGGCGCACCTTTAGGTCCTGTGCACGTTAGTGCTCTGGATCTCCTTCCACACCTCAGTATTAAAAATACACCTATGGTGAGCTCTTAATTCACTGTTTTTCCTCAAAAATTAGGGCAGTGTTGTAGTTACTCGCGAGGAATTAAGCTCTTCTGCGCCACAATCTAGCTTGAATTTAGCTGAATCTTCCTTTGGTTTCATAAAGGCTGCGCAATTAATTGAGTTTTTTCTCTGCTTTAATGTTCCTTCTTCGTCAATTCTGATTCTTCTGCTTTATGTGAATCATGTATAATCTGAGACACATTTATGAATTGTTGTGTCAGTGTCACTGTGTTGAGGATATAGTCTAATGACTGTTACTAAATGCTTGAATTTTCAGGAGACCTCCTCTGCTCAGTACATACTTCAGCAGTATACGGCTGCATCAGGTGGTCAAAAGCTTCATAGTTCTGTGCAAAATGGTTATGTTATGGGAAGAATCAGGACGATGGCCTCGGAGTTTGAGACTGGCTCAAAGGGTTCTAAGAGCAAGAATAATTCGTCAAAATCTGTCGAGTCTGGAGGGTTTGTGTTGTGGCATATGAATCCTGATATGTGGTACATGGAGCTTGTTCTTGGTGGGAGCAAGGTTCTTGCGGGTTGTGACGGGAAGCTTGTGTGGAGGCACACACCATGGCTTGGGCCTCATGCTGCAAAAGGACCGGTCAGACCATTACGGCGTGCTCTTCAGGTTAGGATTCTGGTCCCAAGGAAGCCTTCTCATGCATTTTTCTCTGCTTGCATAACTAAATTGTTACTGTTGTCAATTTTCAGGGACTAGACCCGAGAACTACAGCGTATATGTTTGCAAATGCAAGGTGCATAGGAGAAAAAAAGATTGATGGAGAGGACTGTTTCATTCTCAAGCTATGTGCAGACCCAGCAACACTCAAAGCTAGAAGCGAAGGGGCATCAGAGACCATAAGGCATACTTTGTTTGGTTACTTCAGCCAAAAAACCGGTCTTCTTGTTCACTTAGAAGACTCCCAGCTAACCCGGATCCAAAACAATGGAGGTGAAGCGGTTTACTGGGAGACGACCATCAATTCATACCTAGAAGACTACAAACCTGTCGAAGGTATCATGATAGCTCACTCCGGTAGATCTGTGGCTACGCTTTTAAGGTTTGGAGATATGTCATCAGGACATAACACTAAGACGACAATGCAAGAAGCATGGGTCATCGATGAAATCGCATTCAATGTCCCTGGCTTGTCTATAGATTGCTTCATTCCACCTTCTGAACTCAGATTTGATTCCCACGTTGAAGACTTATCTCAAGGCCCCAAAATTAGGACATTGCACGGCCATAAAAATGGTTGATGTGAAGAACCAGGAGATCAATGTGTATAACTCATTCAAAAACAAATCCTAGATCGGTTAATTCTACATTTGCTATCGTCTAAGCTAAAATTCTTGTAGGGAGTTTCGTTGAAGATGTAAATAGACAGCAGGAGAATTTAGTTCTTTTTGCCGCATAATGTTAGGAATGTGTATAGTCTCTATTCGAGGGCTATTTTCATTATCAACTTAGTAAGGTCAGTCCAATCTTATTTTATGATATAGTTTCATAGACTATATAAAGAATTTAACTTGGTCGTCCATACCAACTGGAACTTGTGAATGCGATCTTCCTTGTATTGTATATCGATAAATTCAAAGTCTGAGTGTAGTTTCTATTGTAGCACACAAACTAAATGTTCTTGGGCTGTATGTATATCAATAATGTATGATTTGTCATTGCTCCAATTTAAACTCGATAATTCAAACCAGTTTCTTTCTCATTAGTTTACTCCAAAAATGGTGATAAATACATCCGTTTGTCCGTTACAACCATTCAAAATCTTTTAGTGAGTTTGGATTTCAAATACTGTATGGAGGTTTGTATCTTTACAAAGATGTGATGTGACATGAGCATTTTCGTTATGTCGAGTTCAAATACCGGAGTTTCACAGCGGAAATGACAGAATAATTTGCATATGGATTAATCCATTTGCTTTGCTCACTAGATCGTTTTTTTTTTTTTTTTTTTTTTTTTTTTTTTTTTTTTTTGACAGCAAAATAGGTTCATCCATTCAAGCTAGAAACGGACGGTTTTCTTCTGGAGAAAACCAGACCGGTAATGAACAGCTTACACGGGAAAAGATAGAACCGCGTGATCGTGCCTTTTTTGCGAGACAGTCAGCACGGGTATTGTTACAGCGTGGGATAAAAGATAACATAAAAGAGGGAAAAAGAGGCTTCAACGAGCTAAAATCTGCTAACTCCGAAGCAAAAGCAGGCCACTCATCGGGAGTGTCTAAGACTTGAGTTAACTCCAAACAATCTGTTTCAAAGACAACATCAAAAATAGAGAGTGTAGTAAGCGACCTCATTGCCCAAAGTAAGGATTCAAACTCCGTGTGAAGCGGGGATAAACACCGACGAAAACTCCTTAAGCCAATTTGCTGCATATTTCCATTTGACTCAACAATCCAACCAATACCACTCAGGGTACAAGACTCCACCCAAGATCCATCTATCCGGCAGATAATAGAGTCATTCGGATGATGATCTTGTAGAACTGGTCCCGGTTGGGGATTAAGGATCGTTTCTCGGGCTCTAGCTACTCGAAAAGACTCGGCCTCCTTTAAAGCATGTTGAATCGTGTCAGAAGGATGAATATCCGTATTCTCAAAAACTTTTGAGTTGCGTGCCTTCCATATGAACCACATGATCCAGGGAAAGTTCCTTAAGGTCTCCTCTCGTCCTCCTAACTCCTTGGCTCTCCAAAAGAGGTAGTCTAGATTCGTAAACAGGGACCGTGAAGGGAAGACGTTCGGGATAATAGGAATTTGCGAAAGCGACCAGGCTTGAAACGCAGGGGGACACTCGAAAAGGACGTGGTTAATGGTCTCTTCAAATGTTCCACACTTGGGACACGTACGATCCGTGCCTAGATGTCGAACAGCTAAACGTTGGCAAGTTGCCAGGCAACCCGAGGCGGATTGCCAGATGAAATGTTTAATTTTTCTTGAGGTTGGAATCTTCCACGAATGCGCCTGAAGTGCCGTAACACTAGGTCCCTGAAAAGGGAGGTCGCAATCTCCTCTGCGGCATGCTTGCGCAGCCAGATAACCTGTCTTAACGGTGTAATTCCCAGACTTGGTATGAGACCAGATAAATAAATCTCTCGAGAATGACGAACTCGGATGCAGGCCTAGGATAACGGGGACATCTTCTGGTAAGACAAGATCTTGCAATTTGTCTACCTTCCATCGTTTTGACACGGGATCGATGAGGTCATTTACGAAGAGGTTAGGATCTGGATTGGCGAGCCTACTCTTGGCTGGGCGAGCCGGTATGGACGGAATCCATGGATCAGACCAAACTCGTGTATCAAATCCTGAGCCAATATTTTTCCTCAACCCTGATAGAAGGAGAGGTCTAGCCACCAGCATACTGCGCCATCCATAAGAGGGTAGGTAAGACGGTTTGACAGACAACGGGCTGGAGTACTTGAAATAACGTCCTCTCAAGACTCGAGCCAACAAAGAGTCTGGGAAACGAACCAGTCTCCAAAGCTGCTTGGCGAGAAGCGCTAGGTTAAAATCTTCAAACATTTTGAACCCCAATCCTCCCTCCGAAAGTGGCGAGCATAGTTTGTCCCAAGCAATCCAATGAAGTCCCTTACTTTCTTGTTTATTGCTCCACCAGAAATTAGAAATAGCACTACTCAGCTTCAATGAAGTCCCTTACTTTCTTACTTTCCTTCTACCAAAGAATATCCGATCGTTTTGTTTTTTTTTGGGTAAAAGTGACCAAATTGTTTTTCAGAAAATCCTTTTGAAAGATAAGGCCGGTTCGTTCATTAGTTAACCGGTTCGATTGAATTGGTACGTCGCTAAAACAAATCGTCTTGTTCACCTTTCTTCTCTTGCTTTTCAGAGAGCGTGCGATTTGTAGGAGGTAGAGAGAGAGAGAGAGCAAGCTACCAGATTCACCGATTACGACCAACAAACAAGGTATTATCGGGTAATTCAGATTCAAAATTTCTGCTAATTGCCTCTATCGATTCCTAAACTAATTTCTTTCATGTGAAGATCATTATGGTGCTCTCTGACTTCACTGGAGTCGGTGTTGGATTTGGTAATGCCCTATTGGCTATTGTTTTCTCCTTTTAATTTGGATTGGAATCGTAAATTTTGTTAATTGGAATTTATATATAGGGTTCGGTGTTGGCTGTGGATTTGGCGTTGGATGGGGTTTTGGAGGTTCGTTCTCCACTTCTCTCTTTCTTACTTTACTTGAATAAAATCCGAACTGAATTACAAGTTAATTCCATCAAACTAGATTCCATTTTGATCTGCTTGTTTAGTTTGGTGATCATATCGCGGAATTTCTCAGTACAGATTATCTTCTTCTACATATCATCATCATCATCATTCAAATGCTTCTCTTTCCTTGCTAATGCTTGCTTAAACGCATGCCTAGAGTCACTTGCGCTTACATTTTGATGGATTCATACTATTTGCAAACCTACTGAATTGAAAATCTCTGTTGCTTTCTTGCAGGAATGCCTTTGAACATTTTAGGTGTTGGTGTAGGTAAGAATTTCAAACACATTGGATTATACACAAGCAGGTATTGCGAAACTCATCGTATTGTTTTTGATGAAGGTGGCGGTTGCGGTGTGGGTTTGGGCCTCGGGTGGGGTTTCGGGACTGCTTTTGGGAGTCACTACCGTTCATCTAGACTTACATTTCAAGGCATCGAGTTAGAGACTACCGATAAACGCGATGAGAAAGTGGCTAACATGTCCTAAAACACCACTTAAGCAGCCGTGCTTCAATGCTCTGCTCGGATTGATTGTAAACAAAGTCTTACATCTTTTCTTATATTCTCAATGAAACGATTACTTCTTCAAATAATCCAATAAAAATGCATTTCTCTATTCCGAATTGTTATTTTCACAATGTTCCACTTCAATTTTGGGTTTGTAGTCCCATATAATTCTACAATGTTTAGTAGGATTTGGTCCTAAGAAAACAAGTGATTGCTCAATGAACCCGTTTCAAATAATCGAACCAAAAAATGCATTTCTATATTACAAACAACAAAAAAAAAAAAAAAAAAAAAACAGTGGAATTTACTGTACAGTAAAAATGTGGATTCCCAAATTCGTCTCTTTCGCTGTTACACATAAGATGAATGAACTCGAACCCTGCTATTCCAAACCTGTCTTCTACATTGAATGCACTGCGACTACCACTGCAACAACAAAAATAGGTCATCTCAAAACTCAAAAGTGATGCAGTAAGCTTTGCGCTCAAAAAATGCATGATTCAGTAAATCTTACCAATAAGAAAAACTAAAAGAATAATCCATATTGCAGCGTGAACCGATTTACTATATCGCATTCGATACTGAGACCGTTGAAGTTGCCTCTGTAGAGCTCCATACCAACCGTGAAGCTGCTTTTCATAACAGTCCTCCTCACACTCCATACAACTCTTGCCCTTCTCTAGACTTCCATTCATAACTTGCTGAGAAACAGAAAGAGAATTTTTTAGCAAGGACTTTTAAAGCAGGAGGAAACATCTTGCGGTTGGAGATCGATCAAACTTACTTGGTTAGCTTGGATAGGTAATAACGCAGCATCGGAGTCTCCTTGACGATCTAAAGCCTTCCACTTTCGATTGCAATGGTTGGACCCAGGATCCATATAATTTAAGAACCCAGAGAAGCTAGGTACTTTCCTCGGAGGTCGAACCACTGGTTCATCAGAAGATTTCTTCACTAAACCATCATCAGAAACCGCAATGTTCCAAGCAGTGAATTCAGCAGCACTAGCCGTCCTTCTATGTCCATTCGGATTTGCTTTGACAGATTCAGATGGTCCAGTCAAGAAGAGAGCAAGCTCATTACGATCATCTTCATCCAAACGAACCCATCTCGGAGTTCCTTTGCCATCGGATTGCGCAGCTTCCTTGAGAGACTTTTCGATTTTCGACACCTGAGCTTCCATTGCGAAAGTAAACTCACGATGCCTATCTCTAGTCTCATCACTCAAACGATTGTCATAGCTAGATTTGACAGCTTTTTGGAATTCATCTAACTACATCCAAGAAGATCACAGTTTCACAAATCAACATTAACACATACAAATTATAATCGAGTTCTGAGGAAAGAAAGAAACCTGCCATTTGGTGGTTCCAAGAGCAGCGTGAAGATCTCTATGAAGCTGCTCAGAGTCCCATACATTTGAAGAGTCTCGTTTCCCATTGATCCATGTCCTGTACGCTGACTCCATCCTACACATGAATCGAAGATATTGTGAGATTTCAGATCTAAAACTTGGATTAATCAGACTCGTAATCCCAAATCTGAAGCAGCACGAATCGAATCGTCGACATTGCATCACCAACAATGAGAGTTTATAATTTCACAGATTCAAAACAAAAATTGCGAGATTAGGATCATAAAAACGCAAACCTGTCGGCAGATTCCTGAACTTCTTCAGCAGCGGGAAAGAAAGGATCTTTCTCCCACCGATCCAAACTCGTCGTCATCACTTGAGCAGAAAGAAACCTAATTTCCTAAAAATGAGAATCCTAATCCTTGGAAGACGAGAAGAAACCCAGAAATGGAGGAAAATGGATCGAGAAAGATTTCAGAGAAGAGAGGGAACGTTCATCGATTTAGCCAAATTACGGCCTTTCGTTACACACACGTGGCGAAATTAGTACTATTAACGTTTGGTTTACTCAATCTGGTTCTCAATAAACCGGTACGGACTCTCTATTGTTCGTTTCTCAGATTATGTTTTTTTTTTTTGGTTTGATTAACGCTTTATGACAAAATAATTTATAGAATGAACTAGTAATCAAAAGTATGATTAAAGAAAATATATGCGATATATCATACTTTTGATTACTTACCTTATACGCAAACTTTTCATTTCACATTTAAAATTTTCATCAATATTATTCATGTTATAATCATTTTATTACAGTTCCACTGTTTCCTCTGGAACATATGTGTGATAACTGAATAACTGATATGTTCTAATCAGATCAATGGATGGTTGACGAGTCCCATACACATCTTAAATTTGCAAGAAATAAATGTTAATTTTCTCGCTTTCACTCTAATGATGATCAAATACTCCTGTTTTCTTTTACTTTTACAAAAAAAATTTGAGCCTGCAAAATGAATAATAAAAAATCATGCAGCAAATTAAAAGTGTGGGAAAACAAATCATGCGAATGAGACCCATCACCTGAAACACCTTCTGGTGAGTCACCATATACGCACCTCTCTCTCTACTGGCGCGGACTTGCTAATAACCATCTCTCTGTTATGTCCCAAGTTATATAAATAGTAGTGATGTGTGTGTGAGTGGCTGTGTATTCAATCACACAAGTCCTTCTACTTACTTTCTCAGATTTTAACTAAACAAATTGTGTCGCTAAGAAGAAGAAGCCATCATGGCTAGAGTGATGTTGTGGTTTCTTGTTTCCTTGTATCTATGCCTCATTGGTCATATGATTGCCGAGGCTGCAAGAGAAGGTGCGTCCATGAAGAAGGAAGCACACTCCACTGAGATTGGAAGAGAAAGTGCGTCCATGAGGAATCAAGCACGCTCCACTGAGATTGGAAAAGAAAGTGCGTCCATGATGAATCAAGCACGCTCCACTGAGATTGGACGAGAAAGTAAGCTCATGAGGAATGGACCACACTCCAGTGCTCAGATTGGAAAGAGTATGGGACACGTAACCGGATTTAAGGGTGAACTCACAGCTGGTGGCTATGGCGGTGGAGGCCCGGGATATGGTGGTGGTGGTGGATACGGGCCAGGTGGTGGCGGTGGTGGTGTTGTAATCGGTGGTGGATTTGGCGGTGGTGGTGGGTATGGGTCCGGCGGTGGTTTGGGTTGGGATGGAGGCAACGGAGGTGGTCCGGGATACGGGTCAGGTGGTATTGGTGGTGGAGTCATCATTGGCGGTGGTGGTGGTGGTGGATGTGGCGGTTCATGCAGCGGAGGCGGTGGTGGTGGTGGAGGAGGATATGGACACGGCGGAGTCATCACGAAGGGATCAGGCAAAAACTAGAAAAAACATGCAGCTTTCTTTAGGTCGTCGAAGGAAGGAGGAAGAAATAAGGATGTACTTTAGCATCTTGATCATGTTTAGGAGTTTGTAATGGCATCACTTTTAATGGAATAAGAACCTTATAGTTTCAGAATTGGTCGTAAAAGTTTCTCTGTCTTTTCTTGGGTTCAAACATCCGAGCAGATTCTATTGTATAAGCAATACAATAGCGTTGATCTTGACATCTGAGGCTCCTTTTCCACCACAGCAATCACATCCTTCACAGAAATTGACTGGACTAGTTTTGGTAAACCTTGGTTCTTCCCAAATTGTGTACCACCTACAAAAAGTTCGAATATGCAATTAGGAGCACTAAACACAAGAATAACCAGCAACAGAACTGAGATTTACTTTTTCAGATCATAGAAACGGGCTTACCAATTTCACCAGAAAGTTTCTTGGAGTTTCTTCCCGGCCCTGGAGAAGATCTCTGATGTGCTTCAGCCATAAGTTTCCATTTTGAAAACCTATCATCTCCTCCAACGGCGGCATGAACAGCAACATTTGCAGCCTTGGCTCTCTTTTTATCTTCGTCCTTCTTATTTGCCTGACTTGTAATCAATAAACCTCTTTCAGTGTACGTATGTGTATATCTCCAAAGGTTTATGTAATTGGCTCAAGTTCTAAATACCTTCGGTTCTTTTGAACGTTGGTCTTCTTTTTCGGTTTCATTTTCTTCGTTCTACATCAAAGAATATTAAAAAAACAAGACATTATTACTGGTAACTAACACAAATAGATATTAAGCGCAGGACAAACCATAACCTTATCTTCTCCAGCACGTTTCTTTTCCCATTCCTCTTTCACCTTCTGATTCATTTCATTAATTTCTTTCCGGATATCAGATGTGATAAAAGTCCGATTTCTACACTTCTCGGCATCAGTCCGCTGCAAAAGCTCATGTAAAGATTTAGGCACGATAAGATCTAAGCAGGCATGAGAAGAGAAAAGTAGACTGACCTGCTTTGATATTCGTATTATATTAGACAATAGTCCTCGCATCCTCTCCTCCACACACTGAATGCGCAAAGCCATGAGATAGAAGAAAACAAGACGAAGAAATTGAAGGCTAATAATTCCGAAAAACTGTTGACATCTCACCAGAGATAAGCACCGCTCGACATCATGGTCTATATGCTTTAAACCACTTTTTGCCACTGCCATATATGGAAAGCATATATAAGCTTCTTCTCCAAGTGATTCCAAGTAAAAATCAAAGAAGCAGCTAAGAATGGGTTGAAACCCAACTAATTTCTGTCAGCTTTCTCTTCAGTAGAATTTTCTGCAAAATCGTTCTTTCCTCCTCTTCATGCACAATTCTTCGACATGCTTTAGAAACACCACCGTTATTTTTAGGACCAGAACCTAATAATCGTTTTTCCTCTTCCTAGAACAGATTCAGAAAGTAATTTGGTTAATCGTTTCTCTATATCCAGGTTCAAAATGAAAAGTGTAGCAACCAGAAAACATACCCTGAGATTAATGCCACTGACTGCAGTGACATCATTAAACTTTTCAATACTTTCATCTGAAGAAGTCTCACATAGTTTTTGCCTCTTTCTGTAAATTAACACATGCTATAAGACTTCAATTTAGCAATTATAAATTGCAAAAAGTTAAAAAGGATATTATCAAAAAGACAAAAACTAAAACAAATAAGGAAGAGTCATTTATGGACGCTGTTAATAGTTCATCTTTCACAAACCAGCCAGCTCATTTACCTTGATGGTGGCAGCGAAGAACCTAGTGCCTCAAGAGGTTTCTTCTGACCAACAGAAGGCATTTTGGGTGTCACCGTAACATCAGCAATCTTGGGAATGGTCTTAGATGGGGCAGGCAAATTAACCTGATGTGTATACAAATAACTTTCAAGTAAGATAGATAGTGTATTTACTCTCCACAACCAAATTTTGAAGCCAGTACAAGGACAAACAGAAGCCAGGGTGGTCCAAAATATAAGCAAAACGAAACCAAATGCAACATCGGTTGAAGATAAATGGTCCACCTATGAGCTTAAAGAGAAGATCAACCAAATTGAAATCTGTCTTTTGAAAGTATTAAGTTACCATCGTGCTAGAGTCCAGCTGTGTTGTCATTGAAGGAGAAACAGAGCTGGCAAAGGTGGTAGATGTGGATAAAACCATTTTAGAAGACTGCTTCTCTAAGTCATCATATGAACTAATTAAAATAGCGTTGTTCTGTTTCAGTGGAACATTAGTCACGCCATGCTGCACCAAAGAACGAGGCTTCTGTGCCTGTTCAAAACTTTGATCATTCAATTTATGCTCCACATGGATCACTGATGAAGAAGGGCCCACTGTATGGTCCTTGGTGACTGATCCTTGCCAAGGAGCAGAGTATAGAGGCAAGGATGAGTTCTTTTGGAAGTCATATATAGGACCATCCTGAACCCTACTTGGACCATTTACTGTCGTCATGTTTACTGTAGACTTGGTCGGTCCTCCAACACTGGCTGGTCCCGCATTCTGATTGTTTTCCATGTGCTGGAAATGAGGAAGCTTTGCTCTCGATGATAAACCAGGAGAAGTGACATTTGTCCCTGGGTATGGATTAAGACTTCCAAAATTGGTATCCATATGAAAAGAACTTGATGGAAGCTGCATGTGTATCTCGGGATGCTTATTTAATCCCTGCGCAGTAGCTGAACTGCTTAAGGTGCCTGAATTTGTAGAAGGCAGTTGGTTAATATGAACTTCACAAGGGTCAGATTGTTGAGCAATGATTTCTGCAGTTAAAGATTGTATCTGGAATTAGTTTTTTATACTACAAGGAAATCATAAGATAAGATCTACCTGAAATTTAAGATGATCTATGATGTTTGCAAAAGAAAATGGCAGCTGAATAATTTATACCAGCAGATTTAGACACTTTGTCATGGTTTGGGCGTCCAGGTACTTTGATCCCCATATTTCCCTGTTTACAAATATAGTTCATATGAAACCAGTAAGCCACAATTCCAAGACAAGAAGTATTCAGCTTGTACTATGCCACTCAATACTACCTTTGGTCAATGACTCAGTATTGCAGCACTTTTAAAGTGAGAATTCTTTATGTTATTTTCTTTTTGGTAGGGTTCAGAAGTGAGATTTCTTTGTTCATATAAAACGCTTTTCATTATGATTCAAGTCCAGTTAAGGGTCTATCACTGAAAAATAATGGGCCAGATGCAACAGAAATCATATTTCTAGGGTTCCTAGCACTAGTTTCACTTTACTTACAATGTTGACAAAATCTGGAAGAATAATTTAAGACCATTATAACAGTTCCATACTGGTTGAGGAGAGAATTCAATTTTCTGAATATCTCTCTGAAGCACCATATATATCAAATGAATGACTCAAATAACAACAACCTTGCCTTAACTCTTACATATGATAACAAATTACTGTATAAGGAAAATCTTTCAAGAGAAGTATATGCGCAAAAGATCTCTTAACTGAAGCATCATCAGTTACCCATGTAAAGACGAATGCTAGGTGCTTAGAAGCTAATTATATTTAGAAAAACTAAGTCTACTCGGAGGCAGCTATATGAAAATCATTGAAGTACTTATAAATGCTAAGAAACTTGAAAGGGTAATACCTGTTTTGACTGATGCAGTTGGCTAATTAGCGATCTGGTTATCCGATCACCTACGACATCTTTCAGTTGTTGCATGAACTCTTGTATTGAAAGTTCTTTTCTCTGCAATCAAGTATGAAAAGAAACGTAATGTATTAGAGTCTTGGATCAGAAAAACAATTCATTCATGGATGTAAACTGTAAATCCCCACCTTGACTTTATAATACAGGGTAAGACAACGCATCTGTATAACTTTGTCGGGCTGGTGGTGGTCGACCAAGATACGAAGCAAATCACAAACTCGTGCTAGTGTAAGACCATGATTCACGGGGTCAACAGGCTGTTCCACCCCAAGAGCCTGTTGGCTACTCATCTTCTGCAGTTTCATATACCGAGGTTGCGGTCTTTCTGATTCATTACCAATAGGATTGTTTATAGACTTCGATGGGTTATAAAACTAATTCAATATCCCAAGTGAGCAGAAAGGGATAATCAGTTCAAGAAAAAAGCAGCATCGTGTTGACAATTGCGGTGAAAAAAGAAGATAATCGAGCACCAAAATCAATTATGAGTAATGCTCTAAATCTTTTTATATGACTAACCACCACTAAAGCATCATCAAGAACTAACAATCTAATTGCATCCATCAACATTCAACAGTTAACATCAAGTGAAACATGCCGATACATAACAAACCACAAAAATACTATCTTTATGATATTCGTGCACCTAAATCACTCAAGAAATCTAAAGACATTTCCCTTTTGATACATTCCACAGTTTCGCATATGAATTAGGGTTCAAAACGAACCTTCAATATCTCGAATCAGAGCGTCCTGAAACACTTTCAAGTCATATTCCGAATGCTTAGAGTCAACCTAACGACACAATTAGCAGGAATCAAAATTAAGATGTTTCGAAACCTAACCTCATCGTCTTCTTCGAGGAGCTTGACAATGGAGAGATCCATGGAGGAATCTCGCGGTACCAACGTCAAGAGCTCAAAACAAAGAGGGAATTTTCAACGAAACGATTTGTTGCATCTAAGATTCCAAATTGCGCAAGTTTTGTTTGTTTATATAGAGGGATTTGCTATGAGAAACACCGTGTCGTTTTCGCTTTTGGTTGAAACACTGCGCGGCGTTCCGTTGATTTTTGGGTAATATGGCTTCCCCCCATCATTTTGAGGGTAATTGAGCTTATTTTGTATTTATAAAAGGTAAAAAACATCATTAGGTATCAAAATTTAATTTTTGCATATAATATTGAAGTTTATGAACAGTTATCACTTTATTCATATTAGCATAACACGTTTATGAATCATCATCATGACCATCCAAATTAAAGAATCTCTACGATAAGTTGAAGTTAAACGACCCGTCAAGAAAGGCTTTTCAATTGAAACCATTAAGGTTTTTTTTGCAAAAGAAAAGAATGTTGAGCTTTTTTTGGCAGTCTTCCGTAAGAAAAAGTCACATCTTTTTATTTGTTTAGAGCTTTCCAAAATGTGATAACGGACCATATGTTGATGGTCGTAGAAACTATAAGGTTCTTGATTATGCTCTTATTGTTTAGAAGTATATGATTATAAATTTTTAAAACAGAGTTGTAGTGGACCTAGTGGTATCATCACTTTATGCTTATTCAGATAAAAACTCAACGCGTTTGTAAAATATGTGGTAAAGAATCGGTTGAATAATTTTTAAAATGAAAGAACAAGAACAAGAACTGGAATCAGTCAAAGTCCAATTTGGTATGTACAGTCAACAAATTCCTACACAACTCTCGACAGTATACAAACGAAAAAACAAATCTTATCGTCTAAGTAATTTCCTTAAAGTTGAAGTTTGACCGGAAAGTCAAACCGGGCCTTCTTCGCCGGCATAGGGCTCATGACTTCGTCGTCTCCGTTGACCGTCGAGAATTCAGGGATCGGAGGGATATTAAGGTCAAATCCACGGTGGCTGCTGCTGACGTGGCTAGTGGACCCCGCACCTTCGGAGTTGGACACGCTACTAGTGTTGTTGTTGTTTCCTTCGTAGTGGCACCGCTTGTGTCCGCCGAGAGCTTGACCGGAAGGAAAAGACTTGTTACAGATCGTACAAACATGTGATTTCCCACTTCCAGTAGTCACGGCGGATGTGGTTGTCGCCGACGACGTCGACTGATCATCTCCTCCTCCGCCGGAGTGAGTCTGTGATAAGTTTTTACGGTGGCTTGCCTTGTGACCACCGAGAGCTTGGTAAGACGAGAAACTCTTGTCGCAGACGCTACACTTGTAGCTCAACTTCTCTACCGCTGGAGGAGGAGGAGGCTGACGGTTGTCGCGAGCGAGAAGCATGAGGCAAAAAGCTAGATACTCCTCCTCGGTGAGGTTTTGGTGGTGGAAATCGGATCTTGATCTCTTAGATCGCTTTCCCTTGGTCCAGTGCTCGACTCCATGGAAGACTGAAGAATCTTCGAACAAAGGAGGAATCGGAGAAGCTAATCTTGGTGAAGTAAGAGCCTCGAGCGCCATTAAGTTAAAGATTCTGAAGATTTTTGCCTCTGTAGTATTAATTAGTTTGAAGGTTGTTTGTGAATTGGAGTGAATAAAATGTGAAGAATTGTTGAAGAAGAAGTAATGAAAGAGTGTATAAATATATAGTAGTAGGTGGAGTGTGGAGAAGGAAGTTGCGTGACAAGTGGTAGGAAAGTGTGAAGAGTGAAGGTGGCGATTAGATAATTACTTTATTTTCCTGATTTTTCTAAAAACTCTTTTAAATATGCGGACCAAAGTTGTGTTGAAAGTATCTAGATGTTTTTTTTGGGGTAAAGAAAGGAAAATAATTAGGGCACGTTTGGTTTGACCTAGTACACGTGTGCAAGTGGTGTGAGTAAAAAGAAGAAGAGGTCGGCTATAAGACTTTTCCTTCATTACTACTAGTGATGCCGCCTTACAAATATATTCTAGAGTTTATGTGGTTTATGGTCGTTGTCATGGATGGTACACGTTTCGGTTTACTTTAAGAAGATAGATAGTTGTAACTTATAACAACTAACCAGTTGACAAAAAAAGAAAGAACGTCTTATAACAACTAGTAACCAATATTGATTTGGAAAGCATCTTCGGAAATGTCTATACACAAGATTCATTTCGAAACGTGTTTTTTTTTGCTTCTTATTTTTACATTAAAGTAATTGAGCCGCTTGATTAGGTGATATAAAGTTGGCTATTTCGGACTTTTTGTGTCTAGAAAAACAATGGTTCGACCGTAAAATAAATTCTAACAGCCTTAAAGGAAAATATTCCAATGATATTTATTTGCGTTGGGTATGATTAAAGAGAGGAATAAGAATCTAAATGAGGAAATGTATACCATTCAAAGCTTTTGAACAGTTATTCATATTGAAAAGGTGGAGGTAATAAGGACTAATAAGAGGTATGAGACAGTGCATGCTGATTATTATTAATATAAGAAGACTGTTTCAAGTTTCCAAAATCAAGTCCACAAACTAAATCCAAGGAGCCAACATTGTTCGTATTGGTACAACGAATTTATTAATATTATTATATTTGTGACAGTAAGATGTGGGAATCGAACTACATTTGACTAAAACAAAGAGCAACGACATTTGACTTCTTCACGCGGCGCTCTTCAAAGAGTAAGATGACTTCTTCACGCGGCACTCTTCAAAGTTCAAACCGTCGGTCCGGTTTACTTTTTATTTGACGCAGACAGTTAACCGGAAACAGCTAGTGTTACACCAAATATGGTGAGATAGTACTATTGCATCACACTACTGTCACTTTTTAGTGTTCCGTTGAAAAGTTTTTAGTACAAAAATTATACTATAATGATGTTTTAGTGTCCCGCTAGAAATGGCTTAAGATAATCTCAAGATGATGTTACATTTTACTTTTAAATATTTTCCGTTCTGAATTTTGTTATAGTTATTAATAATTTAAATGTAGTATATTTGAAAAGTCATAATCTAAAGGAGTTTTTGGTAACACGTTATCCCAATAAGACTATAATATTGATCTTATATAACGCGTCAAGAAATATGATATACACCCTGTTCTAAAAATCGGCCGCCTAAACGTTGATCGGGTGGGAACCGCGGTGATTTTGTCCAAATCGGTAAAAAAATCGGATAACCGATTTTTGTTTGCCTAGATTTGGACAACTGCCTAGAAGGCGCCTAGCCCAATTTTTTTTTTATATTTGTTTTTCTTTTTTTAGATTTAAAATTCAAAACGTCCCACTTATGTTCATAATTTGTATAAAATCATAAATTTGACCTTAAATTTTTGTTTTTATGTGTTTAATGCAATTTTAAAAACAATGTTATATAAATTTTTATTTATAATGGATTAATATGTTTTTAAAATATTAAATAGCCTTAAAACTAGTATATGATTAATCTCCGTTTAATCTCCGATTTTTTTGCTAGGCGCTAGACCCACCCTCACCGCCCGACTAGCGCCTAGCGATTTTTTGAACATGGGATATACATATATTAATTAAGCAATTGGATGTATCTGCTACAAACTCTTTTGGGAGGCTGCTGTAATCATGATATCTCGAAAATGAATTTACTTTCTGAATTATAAAACATGTGTGTGGATTACTAAAGTGTCGTCGTGGTATGCATCCATGTTCTGTATGGAATGGCTCCAGGTTCAAAACAGTGTGCATAATAAGACACTTTGAAAAAAAGATGAGGTATATGTGTAATAAAGGAAAACATGAAACTTGTGAGGTGGATATGTGATGCAGATAACCAAAAATGTATTTGTCGGCGTGTCATCATGCATGGCTCACGCATTGCCTTATGGATAAAGAGCTCTCTCCAGAGCCGGTCCGAACATTTGTGAGGCCCCAAGCATAAAAAAACAAGATCCCAACATTTATTAACATAATTTTTTACAAATATTTATGATAAGATTATATTTTTATGTTATAGTTTTAAATTTTACAAAAATATTTTAAACATAGTAGACAAAATAATATATCATGAAGAAAAGTAAGGTTTACACATTATTTATTGTTTGTTAAAGATAATCTCATATTTTATTGAGAGTTTTTGTGTATTTATTTGATTTTGTTATTTTTTATTCTGTTTATTCAACAAAAAATTTCTATAGGTCATATAAAATTTTATTTTAGATAGATTTTTATTTTTAACATAAATTAGATAGTATATATATTTGGTAATATCAAATTTATCTACTAATGTTAAAAATTTAAATGATAAAAATAAAATGGAAATATGTTCTTATATAGTTATAAACTTATATATATATATATATGTGGATAATTTTTCAAGTCTATAAAAATATACGTATATTAAAATTTGTGGAGTCATGGAAAATAGGGCCCTAATAACAAAGAAAAATAACTGGGGCCCTAAGCCTCCGCTTCGTTCGCTTGGCCACAAGACCGGGTCTGGCTCTCTCACACCAAACTTGTAACACATAAAAGTACGTTCAAAGACAAACTCAAAAGTGTTATCTAGTTCTCTTTTGGACTAGTTCCACTTGAAAGAAGTTTGTGTTTTTTTTTGGATAAGGGACTTAAAGTACACTACTTAATTGTGGTATCAGGCATCAGCGTAATTCAAAATAATTTTCTCAAACCCTGTAATATCGTTTTATGATATTTTATTTTACTTTTTTTGTAGATTACTGATCAGTTCTGGAAGTATAAAAGGAAAATATCTAATTTGAAAGTGAATTTGAATTATATATGCATAATGCATGTAGAGCCGAAATATTTTAGTCTGAATAAATTTAAACTGAAGGTGGCTAAAAACAGTGTACTCATATTATCATCATATATTCATATGTATACGTATAGAATTAGATCATTACTCATTTACTCATTAGTCAAAATCGGAAATGGAAAAAAATGAGAATTAGAATAAATTTCAAGTAGGGCCTTGGGTTAGAGGAGTCATTATTCTTTGGGCACTGCGCGATGGGTTTACATGTTTGGGTCCATTCTTAACATTATAACTTTTTCTTTTTTTTTTTTTGACAGCAAAATAGGTTCATCCATTCAAGCTAGAAACGGACGGTATTCTTCTGGAGAAAACCAGACCGGTAATGAAGAGCTTACATGGGAAAAGATAGAACCGCGTGATCGTGCCTTTTTTGCGAGACAGTCAGCACGGGTATTGTTACAGCGTGGGATAAAAGATAACATAAAAGAGGGAAAAAGAGGCTTCAACGAGCTAAAATCTGCTAACTCCGAAGCAAAAGCAGGCCACTCATCGGGAGTGTCTAAGACTTGAGTTAACTCCAAACAATCTGTTTCAAAGACAGCATCAAAAATAGAGAGTTTAGTAAGCGACCTCATTGCCCAAAGTAAGGATTCAAACTCCGTGTGAAGCGGGGATAAACACCGACGAAAACTCCTTAAGCCAATTTGCTGCATATTTCCATTTGACTCAACAATCCAACCAATACCACTCAGGGTACAAGACTCCACCCAAGATCCATCTATCCGGCAGATAATAGAGTCATTCGGGTGATGATCTTGTAGAACTGGTCCCGGTTGGGGATTAAGGATCGTTTCTCGGGCTCTAGCTACTCGAAAAGACTCGGCCTCCTTTAAAGCATGTTGAATCGTGTCAGAAGGATGAATATCCGTATTCTCAAAAACTTTTGAGTTGCGTGCCTTCCATATGAACCACATGATCCAGGGAAAGTTCCTTAAGGTCTCCTCTCGTCCTCCTAACTCCTTGGCATTATAACTTTATAACTTTTTCTCTTATAAAAATATTCGATTTTTTTCTTTCTCGTGAAAAATAATAGAGAATTAATTTGGTCAACTCTACCATATTTGACCAAAGGCTTTTCACTTCTACCATATCTGATAATCATTTTTCATTCATACCACATTCATGTGGTATTGTGGTATAAAAAGACAGTTTTGCCTTTAGCTGATATGGTAGATTAAGTACAATATTTAGGGACAAGTATCTGGAGACAATAACCATATTCAGGGACAATAATCAAACAAAATATATATATCAAACAAAATGAAAAGACCGTAATTAGAATTTAGGAGAACTAAAATTGAAGAACAATGAACTAAAATCGAGAGACAAAACCACCTAACATGCAAAAATAAGATGAAATTGTAGAAAGCTCAAATTTCGGAGACAATTATATGTAAACTTCTTTTTGTGTGCTCAAACAATGAATTTTGTCCCCAAAGTTTAAGCACACAAAAAGAAAGGCAAACTGATAATTTTCACGGCAATTGTAGTATGAGTGATAAATGAATCTGCAATATGGTAGAAATAAAAAGAATTGGACCAAATATGACATAGATATTAATTTTCTTAAAATAATATTTTATGTTTGTGGTGCATCAGTGTATGTGAGTCAAGTGTCAACTGTCAAGCAACTTATGCATTTTTAAGTTGTTAAATTTGTGGATAAATCATAATATTACAGCTTTCGCACATATTAAATTTTGGGGCCAACTATTAATCAAGTGCATAATTTTGGCTAATAATTTCGCTTGATCTACGATCAACTTTTTCTATTCCTAATGTTTAATAAGGTGTGATTCATCTTTTCTATCACAAACTTAATCTGGAACCAGTAACTGATCATCTAAATTAATGTTATTGATAACTAAGTTATCAATGGTGGATAACACCTCTAAAATTTCACGAGTTTTTGAGTTTAGTCCAATTTTTTTCATTTAAAAGAATCATAGACTTGCTATACGAAGATCAAGGATTTAAACACACTTTGGAACAAGTAGTTCAATTTTACTCTGCACTGCTCAAATAGAAAATTATATATTTTATAGAATCATAGTTGTGATTGTATAATCCAATTAGTTCATATACATTTAATTCGTTAAGAACGATTTATCTATGTTTTTAAATTTTTTCAAAATAAAACTAATTGACAATATTACCTTAATGTATTTAAAATGACAGAGCATAATCATTAAGTGAACAAAAAGCATTCATTTGTTTTATTTTAGTGAACAAAAAGTGTTTTTCCTTGAGTTGCTATGTGGCTCTCAGCTTGACACATTAACATTCTCTCTTACATGACTTCAAAATTAAATTATAGTAGAGGATATGTTTTCTTTATAATTAAGAGTAAATGATTATGTGATATATACATATTATATTCAGGGATTTTGTTTATGTCTGTCAAATAATTTAACAGAAACTGAGGATTGAAATTATATACGTATAAGGGTTTTCATTTTTTATTTTGTTCTAGATGACTTAAAATAAAAAGAACTGATTGAAAAACGAAACCCTTATACAAAAAAAAAAAAAAAAAGTAATTTAACGGTCATTCTGATTATAGGGGTGTTCGAGAAGTGCTAGTGTCTTCCATCGTATATAAATTATGTATAGTTTTCGTCGTATTCGAAGTTTAAATCTACCAACCATTCTCATACATCGGATCCTATTATAATATCGGACCAGAACTAACGATTAATTTCCTTTAATCCGAAGGAATATGAATATGGCGACATTCTGACTTTAAGCAAGACAAGAAAACGAGCCGTGATCATGCCACCACATTTTACTTTTTATTTTTATATAACATATGCATGCTAAAAAACAACAATTCGTACAAGTCAATCAATTGATAATTAACTAAAATGTGACATTCCATGAACCCGTGTATATTATTCACGGAATTCGAAAGTTAAGAGGAGTAATAAGTCTTAAGAATGAATGGAACAGATAGGCAAATCCGTAAGATGCAATGTACCTTAGCTCTTCCTCTAATTTTTGAAACTTAGAGACAATTGAACATATCTTCAAGCTGTGGTTTTATTTTCTTTTATTTTCTTAAAAACTTATAAAGAAGATTTTATGTGGGGATGATCTTAAGACAAAAAACGAGTTTGAATCTCATCTTGTCGGAATCTCCAACTCTATTCTGTGCCGTCCTAATAGATTAATTATGTTTATTTATCTTTTGTACGATTATACATACCTACTTGACCTTTTATAACTTATAAGGCAATTCCGCAATTTGCCTCCCAGCCGGACCAAAAAGATAAGAAGCTCAGATAACTTTTTTTTTTTTTTTTAAATTAGCAAACAGTCAACTATAATACATACAAATTAGCTTATTCTTTTCACATGCCCATAACTTAGATTAATTTATGTGTATATATAAGGTGTTGAATTTATATAATACATACAACTATAATACCATGCAGTCATAGATAATAAAAGTGTTGAATTCGCCTTCTTTGCTTCTAAATTTGAAAGTCTTCTAAGTAACGGAATTTAAAGTATAGAACAAAAGAATGTTAACACTTTACATATGAGCTAAAACTTCCCCTGGTTTATGACTTATTCTTCACTTTCTATTATTCTATGGTTTTTAACCCCACGCAAAACACATATATAGTAACATTTTGTGTTTAAAATGAGTCAAGCCTCAACGTGAATTAAATCATTGATAAGTCGATTTACCAACCATATCCATTATATATATAGTTGTATGTTTTTGGTATCTATAAATATGTTAGGGCAAAAGATCATCATGGGTTTTGATCACTTCTTACGAATGAGTTTTTCTTCATATATTATTAATCTTCCATAAAAAACTTATAGCTTCAGCCAAATAGTTATCGACGCCGGACGATATATCACGCTGCCTCCAAAAGAGTTAGCTAAGAGAGACCTACCGGAAAATTAGTAACTTAAGGTTAAAAACGGCATGGATTAATTGAAAAGTTTATTTTTATTAATTTTCTTGTTCTTTGTAGATTGTTGAATTTGCGATAATGATTCCACAAATCGTGCATTGGCGTGACCATATTTTATACTTCACCGCTTCTCTTGTGTGGCCAATGTAAAGTCTCTCTCATTATTATACTAATCTCTAACCATCTTATACAATTTTTTTTTTTTTATTTAATAGAGATGAATGTATTTAATTTATAAATAAGAATATGTTAATGTGTCGTGAAGGAACAAAGCCTGTTGTTGTCGACCCCACAAGTTGACTGATCGTGTTCATCATCATGCATGGCTTCGTTTCACTTATTTAATTAACGACTTGTTCACGACACAAATGATTGCACCAGTTTAAGAATCTCTTGATCTCTCTTCATCATCACCAAATCTTCCTCAAGAGATATTCTCTCCATCGTCAAGTGTCTCCAACCTATATATATATATATATATAGCTGCACAAGATCAAGAAGTATTATAACAACAAACGAACAACAACAAAAAGAAGAAGAAAGGCAAGAGTTGAGGGTTAGAGCGATGGACGTTTTTGTTGATGGTGAATTGGAGTCTCTCTTGGGGATGTTCAACTTTGATCAATGTTCATCATCTAAGGAGGATAGACCGCGAGACGAGATGCTTGGCCTCTCTAGCCTCTACAATGGTCATATTCATCAACATCAACACCATAACAATGTCTTATCTTCTGATCATCATGCTCTCTTGCTTCCTGACATGTTCCCATTTGGTGCAATGCCGGGAGGAAATCTTCCGGCTATGCTTGATTCTTGGGATCAATATCATCACCTCCAAGAAACGCCCTCTCTTAAGAGGAAACTACTTGACGTGGAGAATCTATGCAAAACTAACTCTAACTGTGACGTCACAAGACAAGTAAGTGGAAGATAAATATTATATAATGTTTACTTTCATTCATTATTACTATGCAATAAACTAAATACAATATCATTTAATTACGTTGTATAGGAGCTTGCGAAATCCAAGAAAAAACAGAGGGTAAGCCCGGAAAGCAATACAGTTGACGAAAGCAACACTAATTGGATAGATGGTCAGAGTTTAAGCAACAGTTCAGATGATGAGAAAGCTTCGGTCACAAGTGTTAAAGGCAAAACTAGAGCCACCAAAGGGACAGCCACTGATCCTCAAAGCCTTTATGCTCGGGTAAGAAAACGTTCAAAACTTTATATGACTTCTATTTCAAAACCAAATGACAATGAATAAAGTCCGTTTATCTATACGAGTTCTTAAGTGTGTTATTTAAATGTTGCAGAAACGAAGAGAGAAGATTAACGAAAGGCTCAAGACACTGCAAAACCTTGTGCCAAACGGGACAAAAGTTGATATAAGCACGATGCTTGAAGAAGCGGTCCATTACGTCAAGTTCTTGCAGCTTCAGATTAAGGTATGTAGATTCTATTTTGGTTAGAATCTTTACATAATATTCATGTTCTGTTTAACTAACCAAAATGCATATTTTATAAATGTAGTTGTTAAGCTCGGATGATCTATGGATGTACGCACCATTGGCTTACAATGGACTCGACATGGGGTTCCATCACAACCTTTTATCTCGGCTTATGTGAAGGACTTACAAGTTAAAATATGTCATTGTAAAGAAACCGAATTTAGAACATATATATCCATATTTGGGCCAACTGAAGAGATCTACCCTAAGATCTTACCATTTTTTTTTCTTGTTGTTCATTCTGATATTTTTCTTATTCTTAATTAACATCTTTTGTCTCTTTCCTCATTATGGTTCTAAGAACTTTTGGTACTCTCTCTCTCTTTTTTGTAATAATATTTTTAAATTATGAAAAAGTCAACTAAGACTAATTAAATAACATTCTTTCCTTTTGCAATTTTGAATCGTCAAAGATATATAATTGTATTATTTATGCCAGGGTTTTCAATCTTCTAAAAATTATAATTAAACTATTCGACCGACTTTATAGCAACTCATGACAAAAGATGTATTCATATTTTAGAGTTAGATAGTTTCTTTTGTGGGTACTACATATTGTTGATTATGATTAACAGTGCCTAATAAGACAAAAGGTGCATTGGCACAATCTTTTAATTCTTGTGATTAGCACTTGACTTGTATCGAAGTCAAGTCTGAAACCCTAAACAAGCGTTGGAGCCTAATGATGATCGATGATCGACACAGCACGAATCGTCCTGCCGTGCGACGATCAATGAAAGCATAAGGTCCAATAGTAACACACAAGGATTTAGATATCATCCACAAAGCCACAGCCGTTCGAAAGATATGAATATCGACACTGTTTTGTATCGACACTGTTTTGGATTTTTCATTTTCGGATTTTAACCTTCCATTACATTTTTTGTGGCATCTCCCCTCCATTATATTTAAAAGATGAATTTAATCAAGAATCTGAAATAAATTGTGCTAAAAAAACAAATTTTGTCATTTAATCATATATTTTGAATTATTTTTTAAAATTTGTTGTTATTGGCTAACACTTATAATACCTTATACTACTTTCATAAGATTTACCTCAAATTTTTTTATTTCTTTGTCTTACTACCCATAAATATATCTCCAAACATTTTTTTTTTGAATTTAATTTTATCTCCAAACATTTGGCTGAAACAATACATTCTAACTTTATGCGTTCACACGATTTACCTCCAAACTTTTTTCGTTTTGTTTTACCACAAAACAATTAGTGCTCTTTGCTAAATATTCTGATCTATTAGAATCTTCACACGATTTACTACCAAAACTTTTTTATTTGTTTTTAAATGATTACAGCAAAGAATCAAATTCTATGATTTTGAAAAACGTTGGAAAAATTCTTCTAAACTTTTTTTTACCTAAACTCATGTAAAAACTTATCAAAAACAAATAAAACTATGATTTTCAAAAAAAGAAAAACTTATTTGTTGTTCGGAAAAAATCGGTTTATAGTTAGTAATACTTATGAGTGATTTGCAAGAATAACACATTTTCAAAATAAAATTAAGAATATAGCACTATATATGTATTAATTAACTAACTAACCTAAAAGGTAGGCCTGGGTATTCGGGTACCCGTTTGGGTTCGGTTTTTTTTTTTCGGGTATCGGGTCTATTCGGGTAGGGGGTCAAGACCCATTTGGTATTCTAAAAATTCGATTCGGGTTCGGTTCGGGTTCGGGTCGGTTCGGGTATTTTAATAAAAAAAGCAAAATACCTGAAAATAACCAAAAATACCCGAAATATTTTCAGGTTCGGGTCGGGTTCGGGTTTTTAACTCATATATACCCAAATCTAACCGAAATACCCGATTTCTACAAAATACATTGGTTACTCTTTACCAAATATATCTAAAAATACTAAAATTATCCAAAAGAAAACTACATCATTAGTTACTTTTTAACCAAATATATCCAAATGTATCCGAATTACTCAAAAATACCTAATATATTCGGATTTATGATTGTAATTTTAGGTATTTCGAGTATTATAAATATAAATATAACTAATATTTTTAGGTATATATTTGTATTCGGGTACATTCGGGTATTGGATTCGGTTCGGGTTCGGTTCGGGTTTTTTTCGGGTAGGAAGTTAGGACCCATTCGGGTATTTTTAAAAATCGGGTTCGGGTTCGGTTCGGGTATTTTTCGGGTTTTTCGGTTCGGGTATTCGGTTCCGGGTATTTTGCCCAGGCCTACCTAAAGGGTAGGTGAAATGACCAAAGGTGGTGGTGGTGGTTCCGGCGGCGGCGGTGGCTCCGGCGGCGGTGGTGGTTCCGGCGACGGCGGTTTTTCCGGCGACAGCGGTTTTTCCGGCGACAGCGGTTTTTCCGGCGACGGCGGTGGTTCCGGCGACGGCGGTGGTTCCGGCGACGGCGGTGGTGATGACAGCGGCGGTGGTGACCATTGGTGGTGGTTAGTTGTGAGGGCAAAATTGTAATAATATATATTACATATATATTATAATATAAGTTTTTTTTTTATGGTTACTTTCTTAATTTATATTTTTTTTTGTTGGTTTTACATCCAAATTTTCCAATACTTAATACACGTTCCTAGTTTCGGTTTGGTTTAATGGTTGAAAAAGCGATTCGGCTTTAGCCAAACCAAATCGAATCGTGATCGCCACCGTGAAGCTTCTCCGCGAGTTAGAGGGTCTTAAACACTAACAAAAGACGGAACTGAAAACACAGCAACAACCGAGACTCCTCTTCTCTCTCTCTCTCTCCGTCGCTGCCATGGCTTGCGCCGAGCAGCCCATCAAAAAGCGTCGGCTGTATGAGTCAATCCCTGAATCTCAGCCACCGCCACCACCGCAACCAGAATCCCAATCCCCTTCTACGGTGGTAAGCTCGTTCCCGGCTCCGGTGACTCCGTCGCCTCCATCTCAGGAGGAAATTCAAACGAGAAGCAGGAACAGAGAAGAGATTCGAAGAGTGCATGACTGCTATAAGCGTCTTAAATCTTGTATTGGTCAGAGAGATGGCGGCGGCCGCTCTGCGAATCTTGAGCAAGCTTATCGCTCCCTCATCTCCGCTTCCAGAGGTTTATATTCTCTCATTCTTAGCCCTCTTTTCTGTTTTATCTCTTCCGTTCGATTTAGTTTTACCGATTGGATGATTGAGAATCTGCCATTGTCCTGGAGTTGTGGAGTTCAAATTTTGCTTTTGATTGAGTTTTGTGGTTTTAGATTTCTCTGTATGAGAAAGAATACTTCTTAGTTGGCTACTCTTAACTGAATTAAGTGAAGATTAGGGTTACAATTCATTAGCTCTAGCATTATGACTTCTCTGCCACAAATGTGAATTCTAGAGTCCGGTATTGTTGTTCCTTAGTACGCTGCACTAAATTGTGTATTTGTAGTTAGGATATCACAGAATTCATTGTTCTTAGAGTCTCCTGGCTGGAATTAGATTTCTCAACCATTCTCAGACGTGATAAAGCCATGTATAAGCTGGTTGGAGCATCTGTTTCTTGCCCATGTCACACTGTGTCAGCTTTCATGAGTTCCTTCCATTTAATATTACCCTCCATAGATTCCTTATGTATGTAGATGCCAAAAAGTATCAGTATCTAGAGTTTATTTATTTATTTCTCAATACTTGAGAAAAGCCTGCTCTTGTGGGGTTCACAATCTGTAGTTCCATTCATGTGTTAGGTGGGGATGGTGTGTAGTTATATGGGAATCATTCTACGAGAGGAAATCTAGTGCAACAGATTAAAGTTGCAAAACTTTAATTCTAAAGGTAGAATTTGTAGTTGACCTCCGGAATTTTCAGCTTGTGTGAAACTCATACACAGTTTAAACTAAGAATTCTAATCTCTGGACACCTCCTAGAGTCATTTTGTGTAAAAGAATAGAAGCCTTAGATTGAAGTTTGTTGGAGTAATGATTTAGTTAGTTGCTTATACTTGCAGGTTGTACTAGCGTAAAGCGCCTTGTGGCTGATCTCGTTCCTCGATATGCACTGTACTGTCCTACTGCTATCGCAGATGCAGTGCAAGCTGTTATCGACATGCATAACTTCAGCTTGGAAGCTTTGAAGAGAGGACAAGATGCTGATGGTGTTGCTTTTCAAACTGCTAAAGCCTGCATATTTGGTCTAGTTGACCTATGTTCTGCTGCTTTATCAAAGAAAACGTCATCACCCGGGGCTCGTGAAATCTGCTCTGCTGTGTTCAGAAATGTGTTAACCTTCTTTGTGCTGTCCTTTGAGGGGAAAGATATCTTCCAGATAGTTGATAAGAGCGATTTGAAGGTGCAAGATCCTGACGAATTTTTTTCTCAGCTGATGCAAAAACTTTCAGATGGAAACTCGTTACCTTTGATCAAACTATCCCAGTTTCGTGTTTTAGCTTTACTGAAAGTATTCTTCAACTTCCCTAAAAAATCAATTGCCACTTGTTTCGGATTCTTCAATTCTTCATCAACGGAGGATGTAGCCACGGGGAGGTATCTCATTACTCATATGACAGAAAAGATTAATGATATTGATGCCGCTAGTAATGAACCTGAAGTAGACGAGAATTCTGGTCAGACAGGTTCTAACAATATAGAGGCTACTGGTAAGAATGCAGAAGGGTTGAATGGGGTCCAAGAAGCATCCAACAGTCTAACGAGCTGCTTATTAGGAATGGTAATGCTCTGAGTAGTGTAGAATCAATATAAGTATCATTTTCTTTTCTTAGTTTGTTCGTATTTGTGTAGGGCTTTAGTTATTATTATTCCCTGTATTGAGCATCAACCGTGTCACTCATTTTATTCGCTTGCTCTCTTCTTGGAACTCTGTATGGGTAATCTGTATTGGGTGTATAAAATTCTGATAGTTTCAAGAATCTTTCATGCAGGTTACTAGGAAGAGTTCCTCCATTGGTAGGTGGGCCTTCTTTCAGTATAAGAACATATGCAGCCTGTCATCCTTCGTGGATATATCCAGTGCTATTCTTTCTGTAGAGGGAATCTTTGGATTTGTTGGAAAAGATATCAAGTTAGAAGATTGCCAAATGGAGAGTGACGAGGATGATTATGGAAAATTTTCAGTTTCACATGTGAAACCCCACAGTTCTGCAGACAATGATGTCCGCTCTAGTGCTGGATCGGTTTATGATGCTGGAGGTTCACGATCTATGGATTTTGAGACTGTTGACCAGAGAGACTTGTCATGTGGTAGATCTTCAGTCCCAAGGGGATTAATAAACCATCATACACCATCTCCTTCTGCTAGGGGGCCTTCTGATTTAAGGAGTAACTCTGTGGATCATAGGAACAATTTTGTTCTTGCAGGATCACCTGTTTATCAGGCAGTACCCCATGGCCCTTCATCAGGGCAAATTGTTTGGTATTTGGATGGGGACCCCACTGCTTTTGACATTTTTCCGGCTTCGGGGCAGTTGTGGTTAGGCTATTTAGGACCAGATGAAACTGAAGGTCATCTAAGGTTTCAGCTTGATAGGTACGGCCCAGTAGACCGTTTCTTTTTTGATCCAGTGAAAGGATTTGCCCTAGCAGAATATAGAAGTATAATTGATGCAATCAGAGCTCGAGAATATCTGCGTGTGCAATTTCCTTGGCGCATTAAATTTATGGATATAGGAGTTGGTGCAAGGGGATCTTTGAATGGAGTAGCATATGGTTATTGTACTCATTTGTATATTGGAAGCATCAGTAGCCAGTGGGAGAGGGATGAAATTGTCCACGAGTCACGGCAAGCTCTATATAAGGGGCCTCGCATGGTGACTGACCTGTACTATGAACATGCCCTTCTGATGGAGTTTGATACACCTGATGATGCCGCCATTGTAATGGCCCATCTCAGGTTTTTTCGTGGAGAAAAGAGTAAATTTCATTTGGCATCAATCAATCGTCCTTTGCCTCATGAAGATGGAGGAAGGTTTGTCTCCGCTTCTTCTGACCTATGTTTTCTTTGATGATTTTGAAGTTGACATTATCAGTAATAATTAAATATCCACTAGACTTTGTATATTCCCACACACTCTGAAGCGTTCTGACTTTGGATTAGTTATGACCTTCATGTTGTTACCCGCTTTTTTTTTGTCTCATTGGTTTGATGTAGAAGTTTCTTGTCTGAACAGTCATCCAGAGAGGCACCTTCAAATACCTCCCTCATCAAAACAGGATAGTGGATCAGGAGAATATGTTTCCCCCTTAATGAGTACGGATAACCACTGTATTTCTGTACCTCCTGGAGCTACCTTTCAGCAAAACTGGCCTGCATCTGGTAGCACTCTTGTGAATTCTGCACAAAGAGGTTAGTTTTGTCTCTAATCTTTCCTGAATAGTGAATGCTTTTTCACTTGTGACTGAAAAGGTGTACATGAAATTAAGACAACTATTCCTCAGTCTCAGGAACTCCTCCATGTGTGCCCATACCAGCTCCAGGACAGCCTGCAGTGCCTGCTACACCGACATCTCAAATCCCTCCATCTCCGTTTGTTCAACAACCCATTTACCCTCCTCCAAACAGCTCTTGGGATACAAGATCTCTAATCTCTCCAAGCGGTGATGCTGTAGCAACATCATCACAGATGCAAGGACCTCCAGCGCAGCAGGTTTCAGGTCCATTCATGCCGCCTCCTGTGCATCCAGTCTCTCAGACACAAGGACCTCAAGTTCAGCAATTTGATCAATTGTACCCACCTCCGCCTTTAGGACATTCATTACCCTCTGTAATCCAGCCACCACTACAACCTCAATCCCAGCCACCAGAACCACCGCCTGAAATGATGCCGCCTCCGCCTCAAGCTCCACCACCTCCTTTGCCTCATTCACACCCACCTCTGGTTCCTCCTCCTCCTTTTTCTCCATCATCGTCCCCACGCATACCTCCAATGGTCACCCAGTTGTGTGGACCAGAGGCTTCCAAACAGAACATAGGGCACCAATGGCAGGGTGCTTTGTCCAAAAGTGGAGTTCATTACTCCACCATCATTGCACAGAGATTGGAATCAGACATTTGCAAATATATCATTGGATCTTCAGAGCCTGTGCAGTGAGTGACAACACTTGATTTGTTGTCTTGTGTTCAAATTGTGTCTTTCTCTATAATCAAGTGATGTGCTATGAGAATGAACATTCGTTTCCTGTCTTTTTACTTCGTGCAGATGGCCAGTTAAATTGGATATGACCAAGCGCACGGATATGAAGCACGTAAAAGCTACTTTTGCGAATACACAACCACACAAAGTGAGTTTCAAACTCCTTTGCCAAGTACAATTTATTTGACTGCAAGCTTTTTTCTTACGATTTAAGAAATGTTGTTTTGCAGAGGGAGGTTTGTCAGTTAATTCCTGCTACTTTTAGCGATCGTAAAGGGGTATGTGATCACCTTTACAAACCCTGAATCATCTAAACGTGCATGACACCATTTAGTTCCTGCGTAAATATATATTTTTATCAAACTCATATTTGGTGGCAGCTCCAAGATTTCATAACATACTTGAAGCAGAGAGATTGCGCAGGAGTAATAAAGATCCCTGCATCAAGTCCCATGTGGGCAAGGCATCTCTTCATTCTTCCGCACTCGCAAGAGACATGTTCCTTGCTTTCAGTTTCCCCGTCTTCCTCAGAATGCTTGATCGGTTTGGTTTTGCCCAAGGATACAAACGCCGAGGCCTCATGACACATAAACTAGTGTACCCCGGAACAAGGTAGAATAAATGAAGACTCCCATTACTTATGTGCTTAAGATAGTAGTTCTAAATGAATCACATTGTAAATGAACTTACTAGTGTAATCTCACTCTTTCTTCTCCCTTTTGAGGGTTGTCAATTGTAGATTTGTTTCAACGATTAACTGTCTCATCTTCCTCTACATAAAAGAGTCAGTAATTTGGTTAAGGTTTTGTGAGTATGCGTTTGGTTGAAGACATTCTTTGAGTAGTAAATCACGGTTTAAGAAACCGGACCGGACGGGCGGATTAGAAACACAAATTCAGGAATGGTGAAACGCAATTTTTAGTAATCACAAACGCAAACGCTGTTCAAGGCATCCCAATCGTTCAAAAGTGTATTGTTAACGAAATTGACGAGTGTGCGTATATCAGCGGCTGCGCCTTTAGCTCCTCCCCCCTCCCGCCCTCTTCGTCTGAATTACAGGTTTACTCCGGCGAATCATCTCTTCTCTTCCATCGCCGATCTTCTCACAGAAACAACCACCATGTCTAACCGACGCTCGAATAGGCAAGATGAGAACACAAGATACATCGCCAAGGGTCATCAGCAGCAGAAGTTTGTACCCAAACCCATGAATCCAACTCCTACCTCTAATTCTACCCCTTTCCCTGTTTCTCTCTCTTCTTCTCTTAGGCAATCAGATTCCTCCGGTGCGAGTTCCAGAGTCTCCGCTTCGGGTGGTAGTAGGGTTAGGATGGGGGATCAGGGACAGTTGGTATCTAGCAAAAGCCCCGCTCAAGGCGGTGGTAGTTTCGTGAATTACTTGCCGCAGGACGAGGCTGTAGCCGCTGGTCTTGGACCTGATGATGGAGGTTTGGATCCAGTGGAGTCTCAGGGAGTGGTGGATCTCCTCAATAGAGAGCTCACAAGGCTGCTTAAGCTCAATCCTAGAGATTTTTGGAGAGAAGGTCATTGCTTCTTTTGATTTTATGTCAGTTTGGTTCATAATGTCTAATATTTCTTAGTTTAGCTTTGGTCTCTCGAGTTTCAACTTTTTGTGATGGATTTTGGGCTGAAGTGACTTCTCTTGATTAATGGCAGTGGCTAGTGATGCATCGTTGCATGATTTTCTGGATAGCTTTCTGCAGTTTAGAAGCAGATGGTATGATTTCCCATTTCATGGTGTCAAGGGGATTGTTGCCGGCGTGATTGTCGGAGAACTCGAGTTATGCCGCCGTGTTTTCATGGTCTTGTATAGAATGTGAGTCGCTGCTTGTTTCATAATCTGAAGCTTTTTGTCGAATAGTCTTTTTCATCATGGATATTCGATGTTTTTTGGTCTTGCAAGTTGAGTGTTTGTATATTCGTTGTGGCAGATCGTCTAATAGGGATCCCGGTGCTAGAGCTTCTGATAGCCTCAGTCAGAAAGATCATGAAGGTGGCCTTTTGCTCTTTGTCTATGCTAATATCATTCAGTTGTTGTTATTTATTTCGTTCTGAAAAAAGGAAATGAACATAGAATGAAAGATTAACATGCCTCAATGTTTATATTATGTTATTCCGCCGTGTTACTAAATCTTAGGCTATAATTCTTTTGTGTCTCATTTTCGGTGTAAGCTACCTTTCCTAATCTAAACTAGAGAATGATTCGCAATGTTTCTTTTCTTACCAAGTCTCTGGGACTATTATACCATCTAAAGCTTAAATAAATTTCCATTATTCACTCAGGGGTATAGTTAGAAGTAGGGACTGTTGTAAAGGGGATAAGACTATTGTGATTATTTTCACACAGTGATTTTTTAACTCATGGTTAGATTCCTTTACATGTTCCATTTGGATTTTGGAAAAGCTTTAGGAGTATTATATTGGTAGACTCCTTTACATGTACCATTTAGATTTTGGATAAGCTTTACGATTCTTATGCGTAAAATTGTGCTTATATTAGTCGACATTTGTGCTCAGGCGAGTTTGATTGTAAACTTAGCTTGTCGGTAAAGGATTATTTCTTAGACCAGCTCAACATAGGTAACTGACTAGAGTTGGTTAGTCTTGGGCAGGGTAAAATAGAGCTAGCAGCAGAACATGTGGTTCTTCTTGAATATATTGGGAATTTGGATTGGTTGTAAGAATCAGGTAGTGAGAGGAGTCTTCTCATTAATTAAGACTTTCTAGGATGAATTGAGTTTTTCTTCTTTTTTCTTTTCATTGTGCCTGACGAGTTTTGTAGGAACTTTTAAAGATTGTTTTCTAGCTTACCAGTGTTGTTTGTAGTTCTCCTGCAGGACAAGAAGTTACTGGACTTGCCAAAGTTATTGGATATATGTGCTATATATGGACATGAGAATGCAGAGCTCACAAAATCCTTAGTAAGTCCTTGGAAAATTACAAAAACTTGTTCCGAAAGCAGAAATAATCTCTAAACTCTGCTCATCATTATGTTAGGTTTGATTATCTTTTTTTTGACATTTGACATCCTGGATTCGCAATTGCTTCTGGATAATAAAGCTGAGATAATGTTCTATACTTTTGCTAATCTAGTTGTCTATTTTCTCAGATTGAAAATGCTGTGAAATCACAAAACGGGATTCTTGAAAGTTTGAATAGGATGTTGTCTCATTTTTTGGGCATCCTGCACACAATGCATCACCGTTGCACCTCATCTTTGGAGGTATGTTATATGTATTTAATTTCAGAAACTCCACTTTGGGAGAAATTAGTAAAATTAAAGGTGTATAACTTTCCCTTGGATCTACTTTCGTATTTGCAGACCTTAGTATCAAGTGCAAATAGTGAAGACCATGGACATAGAAAACTCCATTCAGACCTTTTGGAGGTGAATTTCCGGCCCTTTTTTCTATTAATTTCTCTGTTGTGCATTTGCTTCTGTAGACACACGACACTAGTAACATGTTAATTATATTCGTTTCAGTTCTTTAAGGGTTAGTTTCAAAGTGCATATAGTTTAAACATATAATTTAAAAACGTGATACATGACTTGTTTGTGTTGATCTCCTCCCAGATATCTATCTAAGTCCTGATAAGGTTTTCTTTGTTAGATAGGACATGCATATTAACTGATTATTCTAGGTTAAGGAAAGATGAAGCTTCCTTTAGGAATTGGCTTTAACATATATTTCTCTTTTAATATATTTCATCTTTATTATGTTTTTGACATGAATACGTGTGAGTGAGCATGCAGAAAGTTGCATGAGCAAAACGCAAGTGTAAACACTCTGAACACACTCAACTGTTCAAAATATAGCATGCCAAGTTTTTTCTCTTGTTGTAATTCATAACATGAACACATGATTTTACTTGTTTATATTGTATGGGCATGTAATGCATCCATGCTAATGTTTTTTTCTATCTGATTAGGTTATGGACTTCATTAATGATGGAGTTGTGTCTTTGGATGCTTTCATTTCTGCTTATACACCCGCAGTTTTAATCTTAGCATGTCCTATTGAGACAAGGTATGCACCATCTTCTATCGAAATCTTTTAATTTCTCTTGTGAGAGAAATGTACTCTGAGTAGTATCTTCAAATCTTGGGTCTATCAGACATGATTAGTTGACATAAATCATCTGTTACTGGATTTGTATTGAATTCCACTATGAGATTCCCATGATTGATGGAAAAAGAGTATTAATAGTGAAACTATGGTTGCTATTAGTGATCTATATTTGGCTTGTTTTGGATTTGTTTCTATCATAACCTAAATCCATCTGTGCAGTTATGGGAGCGATGAACTTCTCGGCAGCCTTGTTCGGTTGCATGATTCATTGCTTCCGTCACTTCATCGTGGGTTTCAGGTCTTGTTCAAGGATAGAGACCGTGATTCTCTTTCAGACATATCAACGAGTCTAAACATGTTATCAACAAGGATAGGGAGTTTATGTTGGAAAATATTAGATATCTGTTATCTCAGCAATGATATGTTCAATCACGAAACTTTAATTCCAGCGGTCACAAAGATGTTCCCATCAAGAGTTGAGGACCCTATGGTAAGGGCAGATATATTGATCCAAACATTCAGGGAGATCAGTGGACTTTCTGAGCAGTCACTGGAAAGCAAGAACCGATTACTCCAAAAGATTGAGAAGAATTACAGAATCATTGATAGACTTAGGAGTTTACAGAATGCAGGTATTTTCTTCCACAATTTGGTTCTGCCAAGCTGTTACCTGATTTTCCATGTCAAAGTCGATTCCAGTCTTTAGTATGTATGGTCTGTTAGGATAGATTGTGTAGTTCACTGAAGGTGAAATAAGCAACACATTAACTTCACTGCTAGCTAGTGAAATTTTCTGCATAAGCTAGCTCTTTGTTTCTGAATGCCATGAGTTTAAGCAGTAGTCTAAAGCAGCTTGTTATTGGTTTCTATGCAGGATGGGTATCTATGGAAGATGAGCAGCTTCAATATTTGTCCATGATCATGTTGCATTCTGCAGACACTTTCTCTTTGAAGGAGTCGCCGCTTCTTCTAACTGATGGTAGAAACACCGAAGAGCTTATGGATGAAAGTGCTGTAGTTATGCAATCCAAGATCAGTCAAATAAAAGACATATTCCCTGAGTATGGGAATGGTTTCTTAGCTGCGTGTCTTGAAGCCTATAACCAGAATCCAGAAGAAGTTATACAGAGGATTCTTGAAGGAACACTCCATGAGGATTTGCAGCGATTGGATACTTCACTGGAGACGATGCCACAACCTAAATCTGCTCCAACTCTTAGAAGCAAAGACAAAGGGAAAGGAAAGCTCATTGAATCTGACACTAGTAGCTCTGCTATCTACACAGAGCAACCGATCACACGTCCCTCACTTCCAGCTTCATCAGCCTCATCCACAACGGTTGGCAGATTTGTCAGAAAGCCAAAGGATGATACTCCAAGCTACAAAATTCTCGATGCTAGAAAAGAATCCGACAGAGAGAGGAACACAGCCCTACTTGCACAATACGAATACGACGATGAATACGATGATTCTTTTGATGATCTGGGCTTGAGTGTTGCGGAGTCAGGTACCGAAGAAAGTGGGGTGTTTGGTAACAGAGCTGGATCCGAACCCTCTGATGCTACGAAGTGGGGTAGCAGAAAAAATCCTCAATTCTATGTGAAAGATGGTAAGAACTACAGCTACAAAGTGGCAGGTGCAGTTGCGGTGGCAAACGCAAACGAAGCTTCACTGGTAAATGAAGCAGAGGGAGATAAGATACTTGGGTTGGGACGTGGAGGAAACATTCCTCTTGGAGCGGTTAGAAAGCTGACAGAGTATCAGGCACAGAGAGATGAGAAAGGTCAGTCTAATGTGAACGTGAATGCGAACCCAAGCGATGGAAGAGAGAATGGGAGAAACTGGAGAGGAGGAAGGGGAAGAGGAAGAGGAATGGCGAACAGAGAGCAACCGCAGGAAAAGAGTAATGAGAGTAATAATAACAACTCAGAGGTTAATACAGAGGCGGAGAATGGAGGAGGAAGGGGTCGAGGAAGGGGTCGAGGAAGGGGAGGAGGAGGGAGAAATCATAATCATAAAGATAGAGCTATGAAGAAACATATTGCTAGTGTTTCTGGCTTCTAGATGTTAGAAAAATAACAAAAAGCACAATACGTTTTTGTGGGTCTTTTTTTTTGGATACAGGGGAGAAACTAAAAAAATTACAAAACAATACTTCATTTGATTGTAATGCTTGTCTCTGGTAATTAAGAGAAGAAAACTAGCATATTATTATTCCCTTTAGTTTTGGTTAAACAAGTTTCTTTTGATATATATGCAACAGTAATAACCATTCCAAATTTCCAATTGAACTCACTTTGTCCCAGGTCTATCTTCTTCTTCACGTAAAAAGCGAGAGAAGTTTTTACTTACAGCGTTGTAAATTTGTAATGGCAGTAATTAGTCGCAATCATGAAACGAATAGCAGCATTTTTTTATACGTGTGTACAAAAAAGAAATGATTTATTATCCATTATTTTATTTGTGGTGGATAACGAGTTTGTGAGGTCTACGTAGCACACGAGAAAGTGTGCATCCGGAAATATTGTTATGTTAATTATCCACGTGATTAATAATATACTACAAGTGGAAAAAGATAAATAAAAAGGAGAGCATCCGGAAAAAGATAAATAAGGATTAGCAAATCGCCAAATCCTAAACATGTGGAAAATATTGAGAAAATTTAATTTGGATTAGGAGTTTAAATAATGGACTTCCTAATATATAAGCAACAAATTCGATGGCGATTAATCATTAGACAGAGAAAAAAAACGAGAGAATTATACAAAAGCTTACGACGAGAAGTTTTTCATTCAAAATTTTAAAAGCTTACGTACGAGGAGAAAGATGATCATCAAATCCTACAAGAGAAACACGATCCGTTCGACGGGAGGGAACGCGGCAGCACTAGCATTCGTTTCGGTTCATCGTGCAGAATATCTCGGTATGTTTTATGATTTTATGATCTAGATTTTGACCTCAATTATAGTGCATCATGATGTTTTAAGTTCAATATATCGATTAGGAGAAAACTACATGAATATAACCTTTAAACTTTTTTTTTTTTTTTGACATACATAGAGAAAAGAACATTAAACTAAAACAAATTCTAAATTGTTTTTTTTTTGTTTTTTAACTTCTGAAAACTTTTTTAGTTATCATAGTAGCTGTCATTGTTTACAAAAGACCATAAATAAAACGGACAAGAATTATATAAAACCTATGCTCGGTTCGCCGTTGTCCGCGCAAACATTTTGTTCCCGGTGTTTGAAAGTGAAACTTGTTGCCGTAAAGCACTTGCTCCACTGCTGAATCTCTCGGATATAGTGTTGCAGCCTTAAATCAACTTTGTCCTTGTTGATGGTGTTGTTCAAATTAAGATTATCTCCTTCAAAGACGACGGTTCTATATCCCAGAGCCCATGTTGCCTGTATTGCCCATATGAGAGCGGAACACTCAGCTTCTTCCGGACTCACTCTACCTTGGAATTTACCCCATCCACAGTGTAGAAAGGTGCCATGTGAGTCACGTATGATCCAACCTAACCCCGAGATATCATTCCCTTCACGATGAGCAGCATCGTAGTTACATTTAATCCATCTCCTCTCAGGTTTCGTCCATCGCCCTGCTCTTCCTGAGGAGCGTGTGGTACTTGGCGTCCCATCGGTTTTAGCTTTTCTACTCTCTAGCCATTCTTTTTCTTTTGTGTCCGTTGTTGCCCTAACGAGATTAGTGAACACAAACTGGTATAACAATTTTAGTCGATAAAAAAAAACTACAAAGGTTACCAATTTTCGATACTGCTTTTGTAATGATCGATAACCTAACCATGTATAATCAAAGCTAATGAAAAAAGGAAATTGAAACTAATGAAAAAATGCTTTGACAAAAAAAAAAAACCAATGAAAAAACAAGGAAATCGAACGAAACTTGAACTTTTACCAAAAAAAAAAAGAAAGAAATCGAAATTGTAATCACGTCGGCAAATTAAAATCTAACGGTGAGAGAGAAGCCACGTGTAAGAGGATATTCCCATATGTGAATGGGATTTAGATTCTTGTCCGATTTCAGCGAGAAGAGAGTCTTGGTACGCCTCTCTCTGTATATATAAAGGTCATCACTTTCCTCCTCACGTTTCTTCCTTTGGCATAGACGAAAGTCTGAAACTCTTCTCTCTTGACCTCTTTCTCTCTCGATACCCTAAATCAAAATCGCCTCTTTAATGGATAAATCGCCTCTCCGATCTCATTCTTCCAAACTTTTATTGCTCTTCTTTTGTAGTTTTCGTGCTTCGATTCCTTCTTCAGTTGTTTCCCATCGTCGTAATCCTTCTACTTTTCAGTTTCTCTTATAATTCCCTTTGAATATCGTTTTTTTTTTCCCAATTTCCGCAAATTATTGAATCAGCCGCCGATAAGACAAAATCATGGGGAGGAGTAAGATTCCGTTCTTCAATTTCACCTGGATTTGTTTGTTTTAGGGTTCAATTAGGTTTTAATTGATACTAATTTACTATGAAATCTCTTATATAAATGCTGGAATTTTTGCAGAATCTCAGCGTAAGAACGCGACAATGTTTGATAGTGATGATGATACAAGTAGTGTAAGCTCTTCCTCCACCATGCCATCTGAGAGAGTGTTGAATCCTGGCATGGATGATGTTACGGTTCACAAAGATGCTTTGTTGGATCAATCCCTTGATGCTCTCTATGAGAAAAGGTCTGTCTTTCTCTTTTTTTTTTTTTTTTGCTTTATTTTGCTTTATTCTGATATTTTCGATTCTTTTGTGGATGTGAAGGAGTTCAACTAGAGAGCAAGCTTTGGCCTCCATTGTTGATGCATTTAACAGCGACTTGCAGTATGAGTTTGTGGAAAAGAAGTAAATATCTGATACTCTTTCCTTCTTTAGTTTTTAACATCCACTTTAAAAATCTTGTCTAGTTTAATCATACACCATACAGAATCAATTAACCGTCAAGTGTTTCTTCTTAATGATGCAGGTTTGCTACTTTATTGCACCAGTGTTTACACTGCACTAAGAAAGGGTCTACTAAGGAGACCGCTTTAGCATCTCATGTTATTGGTGAGTCTCTGAGTAATAGACAACTCATGCATCATCTTCAGCAATTTTTCTATTGAATCATAATTACAGTTACTCGAGGTGGTTGCAGGGTTGCTAGCATTGACTGTTGGACTCGGCGAACAAGCACAAGAGATTTTGGAAGAATCTGTCACTCCTCTTTCTCAAGCCCTTAAATCTGGTCGTGAAATCTTGAGAATAACTTCGGTATGGATGATTAGATAATTGATCAGTTTGTCATTACTTTACAGGTTTCTAGATAGTGTTCATCTTGGATTCATGGTTGTTGATATCCTGCCATTTCATTGTAGATTCTTGAGTGTTTAGCAGTCATAACCTTTGTTGGCGGGAATGATCCAGAGCAAACCGAGAGATCTATGCAAATAATCTGGCAAATGATCCACCCCAAACTAGGGTCTAATGTATGCATCTTACTTTCTCTCATATTACGAGTCTTTTCAATTTGATTTATTAAGAAAGTAGATTGTTTAGTCTAAAGTATAAAAGTAGGCTCACATGAAGGTTGGCGTTTTTTGTAGGTTGTGGCAACTAAACCTTCACCTGCTGTAATAAGTGCTGTTGTCTCTTCCTGGGCGTTTCTGCTCACAACAGTTGATCGGTGGACGCTAGGTCCTAAAATTTTTCAAGAGTAAGTGGAGTGTCGTACTTTTCTTCAATCTAATCTTACTTATTCACATACATATAAGCTCATTGAATATTAATGTCGTTGCAGGACCGTAACTTATCTCTCTACACTGTTGGAAAAAGATGACCGATCTGTACGTATAGCTGCTGGTGAAGCGCTTGCAGTGATATATGAGTTGGGAACTCTAGAGAAGTTTGCTGCCGAAGTCAAAGGGTCTGCTAATGGATCAGTGAAAGAAGGAAGTGTGTCCCAGGAGGCATTGATGCACATGCATGGCTTGAAAGCTAAAGTCACTAAACAAGTTAGAGAGCTCTCTGCGGAGGCAGGTGGTAAAGGTTCTGCTAAGAAAGATCTCAACACCCAACGGAATTTGTTCAAAGATCTTGTTGAATTTCTTGAGGTATATCTTCTACACCTTTTCTCCTGTTGAGGTTTAAGTTCGACTTTTCTGGTCGGATTTTATATATGATATGTTTTAATTATGATTAGGATGGGTACGCTCCTGAAACCTCAACAAAAGTTGGAGGGGACTATTTACAGACGTCAACGTGGTATCAGATGATACAGTTAAATTATTTGAAGCATTTCCTTGGGGGCGGCTTTATTAAGCATATGCAGGTCTGTTTTCTTATTTGAACTTTATTCAAGTGTCGACTCTTAAGTGTTCTATCATAATAAAGCTGACGCTGTGCTGTTTCTTACAATTTGGTTATCAGGAGAATGAATTCCTTCATGATGTATTTAGTTTCACTCCAAAGAAGATTGGTGGAGGAAAGTTGTCTAATGACGAAAAGGTATGTTTCCGGTATCTTGTATCTCTATTCGCTGTCTCGGATCTTTATCCCATTGTACAATGTTTGCTAACGAAACTGGATTTTTGCGATTATTTTGTTGCAGAGGTTGTTTAAATCACCAAACTCAGCTCTCAACAAAGCAAGAACGCAGTTCCTGGCCAAGCAGAGGATGCTAGCTAAGGTATTATAAATTGTGATTAATCGTCTTATCTGGGAATTGTGTTGTGCAGAGAGAATAAGAAAGTGCGTTTTGTTTCCAATTGTGATGCAGAATATGAACGTTGGGCATTACGCAGCGACAGCAATGATGGAGGAAGAATGATCGCTTTTCAATTGATTTTGAAGCTTTGCACACTCATCTGCTGCTTTTGGAAAGTGTTGTTGTATCATTACTACTACACTTTTTCTTGTTTCATGTTTTTGATTATTGGTTCCATCATTATAACCCTTGTTTGAAAAATCGCTAGGCGCTAGTCGGGCGCTCGGCATGGGCCTAGCGATTAATCGGAAAATCGGATTAAAATCAGGGATTAATCGGGGATTAGTTTTAGGGTTATTTTAATATTTTTAAAATATATTAATCCAATATTGTAAAAATTTATGATTTTTATTACAAATTTATGATTTTTATTAAAATTTGAACACAAGTTATTGTAAAACATCACAAACTCCCCATTCAAATGATTGAATAACAAAAATAAAAGGTTTTTTTTATACTTGCAATCTAAAAAATAATCGGGATATATAAGATAAGGTGGAAAATAATCGGATTAGGTGGGAAGTAATCGGATTAGGCGGAGAATAATCGGGTTACTGATTTTTTAGGGGATTAGTCATTAATCGAGGCGGATAGGGTGGGCCTAGCGATTAAGCGGGGATTAATCGGGGCTAGGCGGGGATTTTTAGAACAGGGATTATAACCAACACTTAGAAATCTCTTTTCACATAACAATTTTCGACCGTCTGAGTGTATTCCTATTATTCAACAGTTGTTTCTGTTAGTGATTGACCATTTGTATTTTGAGCTGAGACTCGAAATTGTCTCTGAATAATTTTGTCACATGATCTTACTTTCAAGTTGGGTTCGAATTTTTAGTTTTCGGTTTTATAGTAATTTAGCCTATGTACTGTTGACAAACAAAATTGTCACGTTTCACTTTTTGACTTTTTCAATAAAAGTTATCCAACAGAAGAACAAAAGATTTAAAGCAACAAGTTCAACAACAATAATATTTACTAGGCCTGGGAATTTGAACCGAACCGATTTGTCCGAACCGAACCGAACCGAGATTTGGGCAAATCGGTTCGGTTTCTATTAATTAGGTCAAACCGATCGGAAAGACATAATATTATTTCGGTTAACCGAGATTTTTCGGTTCGGTTCGCCCGAACCGACCGGTTAACCGAAAAAAACAAAAAAAAAAACCTAACCTAATATTCCTAGCCGCCTAACCCTTCTTCTTCTTCAATTCTTCTTCGATTCTTCATTTTTTTTGGTCTTCTTCGTTTCATCATCACCATCATCTTTTTCTTCTCCGATTAGTTTTTTATTTCTTCGATTCATCATCATCATCATCATCATCATCTTCTTCTTCATCATCACCCTTGAGATCTTTCGCTGCCCCACATAAATTGTTAGTTATTCTCCTTCAACGCGTAGAAATTCCAACGACAGAACGTGTTAGTTCGCATGATGTGGCGAACATCTGTTGTATCTCGTTTCTCTTTAAGGAATCTGATGTCTCTTCTTTCATCTCTCTGTCACCCTTGAGATCTCGCCGCCGCTGATCTCTTCCTTCATCTCTCAGTCGCTTTTTCTCTGTCGACACAACTTTTTTTTTCTTTTTTTGGGTTGGCAAAAGACTTATTTTGTGCAAGCCCACGAAAATAAGCCCATAAAAAATTGTTTTGACCCAAATATTTTAAACCGAAATAACCGAGTAGCAAAAACCGAATAAACCGTGTCTGAACCGAACCGAACCGAATTATTAGTCGGTTCGATTCGGAATAGGTTTCAAATTCCGAATAAACCGAGAAACCGAAGAACCGAACCCGAATTAACCGTTCGGCTCATAATCGCAGGCCTAATATTTACGAAGCAAATGCTCCTCCAAATCACTTGTACTTGTGGCCAAAATGAAAAAAAAATAACTAGTTTCCAAGGCCATCTTGGGATATCAAACTTCCAAAGGCCTGAGAAAAAGTTGGTACCGTCCAAAGCCAATGTTGTGGCACAACGAATCACATCTTATAATATGTAGCTTAATGTGAACCAACAGGGATCATCTTCAAGGCAGCAGCAACAGGCATGCCAAGGAACCCTAGCATGATGCTAACCAACCATTGTCCCAAACTTAGTGGTGTTGTATCCGCAAATGTACCCAGCAGCTCGATTATGATTACTTGGAACACCACTGTACATGTTAGAACCGCTACGAATACATAGTTCTTTAGTATCCCCTTGAACACATCAATCTTTTCCATTTCCCTCGAGCTAATTTCATTGAATACCTGAAAAAAAACATTATGATGAGAACGTGGTTATGGTCAATGTTGGTTGTTTCTTTTTTAAGACTCAGACGCAGCAAGTTACCTGGCAGAAGACAAAAATGTTGAAAATAAGGGTATTGAGTGTTAGATCAGAGTCGGGGCCATCAAGACCAAACATTGTCTTTCCCTTTGTTTGAAGACACCATATGATGACAAGCTGGTACAGTGACTGACCAAGGATGTTCCTCCACATTACATTACTTATGAAGTTTCCTTTCCTTCCCACTGGAGATCTCTTCATCAGATCGTCCTGTGGTGGTTCAGTCGCTAGCGCGAGCGCTCCAAGTGTGTCCATTATCATGTTAACCCACAGTAGTTGGACAGCTGTCAGAGGCGCATTTCCTGAGACCCACAGTAGTGATCAACGTAATAGAGAAGTTAGTTGGAATCCCTGAGGAGATTAGTCTTTTAAACAAGAGAAAAAGAAATGTGGGTTTGGAACTAACCAGTGAGGCAAGCTGATAAGAAGTTGACAATAAGAGCCACAACGTTTACTGTCAGCTGGAACTGGACAAATTTCTGAATGTTTATGTACACAGAACGGCCCCATTTGGCCACTGTGACAATCGTCGAGAAGTTATCATCTAGGATAATCACATCCGCACTCTCTTTTGCCACCTACGTAAAATTGGAAAATAGGATATGTAAATGTTGTCCTTCCATGAGAATCTTAACTCTAATGTTATCCGAGTGTTAGATTTTCTCATAAACCAGAAAACGAAATAGGGACAATGAAGATGGAGTACACACCTCAGTTCCAGAAATGCCCATTGCAAGTCCAATATCAGCTTCATGAAGTGCTGGAGCATCATTTGTTCCATCTCCCGTCACTGCAACGACTTCCTGAAACATTGTACGGAGGAGTCTCACCAAAGTATGCTTATCCATAGGCGACGATCGTGCCATCACCTGCAAGAAGGAAATTATACTTGAATTCCTTGTAGAAGAGTATGTCCTAAGGAATTTGTCAGAATCCGGAAGCTAATGCAAATGAAATTGAGGGTTTGTTTCCTGTTTGCGAATCAATAAGTTATGAAATACCAACACACACTGCACAAATCAGGATAATCCAATAGAAGTAACTTGTGTTTGGTAGACAATCACCTGCAATTTTGGGATTAGCTTGAGCAGTTCCTCATCACTTTTCTCCCGGAACTCAGGACCTTCGATAGCTATGCCATCATCAGTCAATATGCCACACTCCCTGGCTATGGCCTTCGCAGTAGTAAGGTTATCTCCGGTCACCATTCTGACAGTGATGCCAGCAGATTTACAAATCGCAACAGACTCCTTGACACCAGGGCGTACAGGGTCTTTGATGCCCACAATTCCTATACAAGTGTATCCACCACTTGGAATAGGAGCCTCTAATGAGAATTCATCACCAATTTCGAAATAAGCTAGGCAAAGAGTTCGAAGTGCTTCACTAGCAAATTCCTCAATTATGTTCTTTAGGTGACCGGTAGATTCTTCATTAAGAGGGACAACTTCACCATCTTTGTTGATGTACTTATCACAAGAATCTAAAACTATCTCAGAAGCACCCTTACAATGCGCCCGGAAATGTCCTTCAGGCAGCTCAATGACAACTCCCATTCTTTTCTTTGTAGAGTTAAAGGGCTCAACTTTCACAACATTTGAGGCTTGTCTTACTTCTTGGAAGTCCCCTCCGAGTGACAACCCAAATTCTAACAGAGCAGTTTCTGTGGGAGTTCCCAGTATCTCAGTTTTGTTTCCTTTGCCCACAACAATCTCACCACCAGTGTTGGTAAATATAGATTGCAGTAGAAGTTTAACAGCAGACTCAGGGATACCAGAGGCAAATTTCATAGCAGCATCAGAAACATTAACCTCTTTGGCTTGCTCACAGATGCAGGCTTTTACAACTGTCATGTGATTTGTTGTAAGAGTTCCAGTCTTGTCACTACAAATAGTTGTTGCAGATCCCATTGTCTCACAAGCAGCTAGATTTCGCACTAGCGCTTTGTCATTCATCATCTTTTTCATGGCAAAAGCAAGACTTAGTGTCACAGCCAACGGCAGACCCTCTGGGACTGCAACCACAACAATTGTTACAGCAACAGCGAAATATTCCAGCATTGCCATCAATTCATCACCTGTCCAGATCCAGTGAGAAGCATCTAAGCGCTTCTGATTAGCCAATCCTTGAACCAAAACAGCGAACGTAATGACAGCAAAAAATAGACCTATTTTACCAATGATGGTTGCCACACCATTAAGTTTTACTTGCAAAGGTGTCTCATCATCGCCGCCTTCACTTAGTGTAGCCATCAGTTTACCCCATTGAGTCCTCATTCCAACTGTGGTCACCAACATTTTGCAAGATCCATCCTGAACCTTGGTACCAGAGAGAAGAAACGGGTGTTCCACACTGACACTAACCGGTTCACTTTCTCCAGTCAAGCTCGATTCATTTATAAGAACAGAAAAACCTGAGATAAAAAGCCCATCAGCCGGAATTTGGTCTCCAATGCCAAGGTGAACAACATCGCCAGGCAGTAGATCATATATTGAGATTTTTTGCCTCAGTTTGTCTCTGGTAACCTGAACCACAATCTTTTTCTTCTCTGCATCCAGGTCCTTGAATTGCAGGGATTGCTTATAATCACTAGTGGCAGTGACAAACACAACAAGCAGAATACTCGCCACTATACCAAGTCCGTCATGGGCACCGATAGGCCACCCTTCCATCAGTATTCCAACTATAAGTGATACAAACGCACATGCAGCTAGAATCATGAGGGTGGTATCCTGAAGGGCTTCCCAAACAAATAACCAAAAGCCACGAGTGGGGCTTTCTGTGAATTTGTTGATTCCATAAATTTCTTTTCTTACACTCAGCAGGTCTTCAGATGTACTAATTCCACTAGCAATCGACGTGGAGAGTTTTTCAGTGAGGCCCTCAGTTCCACCATGAATTTTCAACTTTTTCACATCGTGACCTTCTACAATTGATCCCAACTCATCAGGACAAATCTCAAATCCTGCTTGTCTTACTTCTTCAGGCACTATGTACTCACTGGACAACTTTAAACCTGTAAGCACGGAATACCTTCTCGTTAAGGAAATCAAATACATATTGAATAACAAAAGGGAGTTGTCTATTCTTACTATTAATGAATTGAAGTGCAGCTTGTGAAACTAGGACGGCCACTCGAAATTTTTCCTGCATTCATAAGGTTGACAAAGGAAAATGGGATTAGAACAAAGCAGCCAACAATAGCAGTAACCCTTTATATCTCAAAAGGAAATGAACAGTAAGCTTTTATCTCTCTATTTAACAGTAACCCTTCTTTAAAACGTGAAGTACAAAAAACACAAGGCTTGAAAGGGGTTGAATTTGAAGAACCAAAGGCCATTATATAAAAAGCATCTCATGTTTGTTTGCTACTTATTTCATATATAGTTTTGAATGGTAACTCAAGAATCTCACAGATGAGGTCCAAGGCAGACACTCCTGAATGTTCATACTAGCAAACACCAGGAAGAACCTGAACACTCAACATCTTAAATCATAAAGAAAACCTAATGTAATCTCAGTCATATCTAGTGAGGATAGGTAACTACAGAAATACTAAAACGAGCTCATTTTCTTTAGATCCCATCCAAGTTCAAAAGAAGAAAAGAAGTAGATACTTAGTGAATCAACCAACCAAAAACTCGGAATGCGTTTGAATCAAGAGATCACTTAGATCTCCAACACTATACAAGCAGAAATAGAAAAGATTGTTTCAGTAACTAGTAACCAAACTCGCACCTGATTGGAACGCCGAATCGCCTCGGCCTCGGAACGCTTGGAGAGATTAGCGGTGAATCTGAATCTCCTTTTAGGATTCTTCACGATCCAGCAGAGCTTCCTCCAACGCTGCAACGCCTCATCCGACGAGTTCTTCGGCTTCACATCGCCGAAGTTTTCGTTCAAATAACTCTCCATTTCTTCAGCTTACACGAGCGACTCCACAGCTACTTCAGATTAGATTAGATCAGATTAGAGAAAGAGAGAATCAAGGATCTCGTAAATCGAGGAAAGAAGAAGATATTATATATAACAGTTACAAGCCCTCACTGGTAATGGAGCTTGTAACTTCTTTGGTTATTTACCTTATTGGTCAAGAGGAAGACGATGCTTTGACGCGTCGTCTCGCACTAAGTGAGCTTCGTCGAAGTTTCCTCTGCGTGTTCTGAAATTTCTCATGGCGATGGTTTTTTTTTGAAAACTCATTTACTCAGAGATGACTTGGAGTGGTCAACAAAGTCAAAGCTACTAAACTTTTTTATTTATTAGTGGGTTGGCTGATTTTATAACTATAAACTAGTTGCATTCTCAGCTTTTCTCCCTAATCTTTTGGCTCCTGACAATTCTACCATTAACTTAGATAATTCTCACAATTTCAACATGTACTTTCGGATTCATCCTTAAAAATACGCCTCCAATTGAACCGGTCATTAAACCGGTACTAACCACAAATCCGCGTTTACTGTACCGCGATTGCGATTAACCCGAGTAAACACCAATTACCCGTTAAGAAAACGACGTCGTTTTCATTTTGATAAATCTCAAATCGGGTTTACAAATCGTCATTGTTAAATCTCAAATTAGGGTTCGTGAGAAAAAAAAAGAGAAAAGGGGATTTGGGGATTTTGGGATTTCTGGGTTCTCGATTCTTAAATCTGGGTGTGAATTAGGGTTTCGAATAGGTTTTCGATTCAATTTCTCCATTTCTCGAGTTACAGTAGGGAGAAATGAAGAATTGGTGGGATGAAGGGTTGGTTTATCAAAGCGATCCAGATGACCCTGATTTCGATCATCCAGACAGTGCTCTCGATACCGACGGTGGAAGTGATAGCAGTGAAAGCGGAGTTGAGGGCGACTGTGAGAGTGACAGAGAGAATGAGTTAGGCTGCTGGATCGTCTCAACCACCAAAGGAGAAGAAGAATACTAAGAAGACCAAGAAGAGCCAAGGGACATCTACCTCTCAGCCTACAATGGAGCATCAAGAAACAACTCAGGGACCCGATACATTCACACTCACACAGAGAAGCAGTCAATGGGATCAATGGGAGCATTGGGAGTAGTTCTAGTTGTTGATTGGTTTAGATTGTTTGGATGTTGTCTTTGGAACAATCTTCATCCTCTTTTGTCTATTTTGGATGTTGTCTCTTTCGGAAGTTGATTCTCTTTAGGATGTTATTGTTTTGAATGATGATTGACTGATTCTTATGTAATCTTTAGGAGTCTTATCTTACCTATTCTTATGTTTCAATTTGTCAAAACAGATTCACATTACAAAACAAAGACAAAACAGATTCACATTACAAAACAAAAGACAAACATAGATTCACATTACAAAACAAAGACAAATATAGATTCACATTACAAAACAAAACACAAACAGAGACCAAACAGATTCACTACAAACTGACATAGATTCACTCTAAAACCTCAACACCTACACTCTTCCCCAAAGCCATACAATTGAGGTAACAATTACAGCAGCAATCCCTACAGTCTTCAAAGCTGACTTAGCCATAACATGTCCTAGCTCCTCCACATTCTCCTTCATGGTCAAGAGTTCACCCTCAATCTTCTTAATCAGCTCTTCCTCCATCTGCTTAATGTTTTTGTTCTAGAGCTTCATATTAGCCATCACGTTCACTCTCAGAGCACTAAGATTCTCTGCAACTCTCTTACACTTCTGATTTACCATGTTAATTTCGTCCAAGAGAGCTTCATCAACCCATTTGAACAAGTGCTCTTCATTTTCTCTCTACAAAACAGAATTTCTAACCCATTTACTCTTTTCGATCAATTAAAAATTTAAAAAAATCGAAATGTGTACCTTCATTGCTATCGCGCACCGGTAGAATCTCCGGTATGGATTTTCTTTTGTTTTCGATGTGAAAGTGGTGATCTCTTCTCCACACCAGCATTTGGAGGGGACACCAGGAGGAGAGGCACGAAAACCTGAACTGGAAGCAGATGAGTAGTAGCTCATGGTGCTCAATTTCTTAAAATTTCAGAAGCTCTGAAGTGGAATGTAAAACCCTAAAACGCCCAAATCGATTTTGTAAAAGAAGAAGAATGAAAACGACGTCGTTTTTTGCTTGGGTTTTGATGAGTTAAACCAGTGGAAAACGACATCGTTTTCTTAACGGGTAATGGGTGTTTAGTCGGGTAAATCACAGTCGCGGTACAGTAAACGCAGATTTGTGGTTAATACCGGTTTAATGACCGGTTCAATTAGAGGCGTATTTTTAAGGATGAATCCGAAAGTACATGTTGAAATTGTGAGAATCATCTAAGTTAATGGTGGAATTGTCAGGAGCCAAAAGGTTTGGAGGGAAAACAGAGAATGCAACTAGTTTATGGCTATAAAATCAGCCAACCCTTTATTAGTTCAACAAAGTTGTTACTAGTATATTATATTCTAAGTTTTGTGACTTTTTGTTTTGTCCATAGATATTTTACAAAAAAAAAAAAAAAAGATTATGGAATCATAGTAAAAAAAAGATTATAAAGTTATTAAAATCTATTTAAAGCAAATCTAGTTGCTCTATATAACAATTACATAATTATGTGTATGACAACAAAAGAAGAAGACATAATTATGTTTCATATTTGCTGATATTTTCGTAAATATTGCGTGGTTTTTATTATCTAAACCCAAAAATTTGTGATATTGTGTAAAATAATACTCCCTCCGTTTTAGTTTAGTTGTCGTTTTAGGATTTAAATTTTGTTTCATAATAGTTGTCGTTTTAAGTTTTCAATGCAAATGTTTGGTGAAAATTCCAGTTTTAATGTTTTGGCCAATGAAATTTTTTATAAAATATGGGAAATTGTTAAAAATGCCCCTTTTGGTGTGCCCCTTTTCAAAAATGCCCCTTTTAGATGTCCATTTTCAAAAATACCCCTTTTTAAATCTGAAATTTTTATAAAGTTTTATTAGGTTTATAAGGTACTTATGGATTGTAACTACTACTTGAAGACTCGATCCAAGTATTTATAAGGTTTTATAAGGTGTTTTTAAAGGTTTTACAAGTTATTTTAAAGGATTTTTAAGGTTTTTCAAAAGTTTTACAAGATATTTTAAAGGTATTTAAAATGCATTTATAAGGTATTTATAAAGTATTTATAAGATTTTAGATACATAGAAATGTAGTTTGTGTATGTTTTAATAATGTTACATACATATTTGGGTAAATCTTATATTTTTAAGAGCATTTTTTATAAAGTGTTAAAGAAAAAACATTTTTGAAAAGTGGCATTGAAAAAAAGGCATTTTTGCAAAACCTCCTAAAATATATTAATAAAGGGTAAAACAGAAAATTAAATGTTTTTTTTAATTTGTGTGAAAAAATCTTAAACGACAACTAAAACGAAACGGATGGAGTATGTTGTAAAGTTAAATAACATGATATTAAGATATTTTCTAAAATCCGTGGAATCTAAAACTAATTTCGAATATCATGAGCGATAAAACCACGCTGTATTTATGAAATTGCGAACTTAGTCATTTACGAAAAGTCGAAAATGCTGCAACTATCATTTCTGCGAATTTGGTTTTATGTCTTTTTAGCAAATAAACCCGTAAAAGAACTGTGTTCATATGCATTTTTATCATTTTACACTTTAAAATATTCGTCTCTAGTTACAAATTTATGGTCTTCGCCGACTAAAGATTCGTTTTGGTCTTCTAGTCTATCATTTTTTTTTTCCGGTTCGCATTGACTCGGAATATCCAAATATGAACACCCTTCTTTTTGTTTTCCACTAGTTTAATAATCTTCATTTTAGTAGTATGAACTAAACTCTAATTAACTAACAAATATTTCAGTTTACTTTTATAAACAATCAAAACCCGAGTAGAGAGGAGTAATATGAGTTTGTCAAGACTAAACTCAGAACAACGCACATGGAAATTCACAGATTGAAAACCCGAAACTTGTTTTCTCAGTCGCTCCAGTTGTCTTTATCTTCGGCTACTTCATCCTGCACCTGCAAATAGACAAATCTTGATCAATGGGACATCCACAAGAAGACTCGTGTAACCTCTAATATATGAGAATTTGAAGTAGTGATAGAATTTAGCTCAACCATTTCGTCTTCCACCGATCCGCCTGGTGACCACACAAGTATTTGTCTATCAGCGCCACTTGTATATAGTTCCTATGAGCAAGTATAAAAAGTAACTCGGATTTAGAGGTGTGTTTTGAAGCAAACTTACAAAGTCAAATGACTCGCGAGACTCGGAAGGTTCTAAGGATTGAGTTATACCTGATCACTGGAATTAAAGCAGCAAGTGTTCACGCTTTCGTAGTGTCCACGAAGCATCAGTGTTGTTCTACCCGACCACATGCCAAAAGTCTTATATACAGTTGCAGCACAATTCATTAAATAATGCAAGTAATTGAATGAAAATAGTTTCTGATGCAATAGTAAGTTGGTGACTACCTTCACAGTCTTCATGCACGGAACAAATACAAGAGCTGGATCATCGCTTGTATCTAATTGAATCGCTTTGTTTGTCTGGATGCGTCCAGTTTCAAAGTTCACCAGGGTATTGCGTCCAGATTCAATATCCCACAATCTTATTCTTGAATCCGACCCTGAAACATAATATGCAAATATAATAATAATTAGACTCTTAACTGCTGTATCGCCACTGATGTGTACGGTAGTAATCAGTTCTTGCAACCACAAATTGACATAGTTCACTCGATGCTAAAACCCCTAAGACATCACTTCCACTTCGTAGTGGGTCATTACCAGCCGAAGATCATACTCTTGTTATGAAGTTACAGTTCCTATTACCCTAGTAGTGCCTCATATAACATATTAAGAACCCAAATGCAGCACAAAAGCAAGCTATAATCATGAACTCAAATTCAGGCATAAAACAGTTGGCACAATCCACACTTGCAGGTTCATTCCAAAAGTTGTTCAGACAAAGGAAAACATAACAACTAATAAATAGGCTAATGGGGAAAAAGAAAAAACATCCGGAACAATACTTGCTTCAACTGGCAAACAGAGGATCAGAGCCATGGATCCATCCAGCTAAGGAAACATGGGTCATGAACTAGAACTTAGTAACTTCCAAAACCCACGTACATGTGCCTCCTGATCTCATAAGTTGAAAATACTACTTTTAGGATCCCAAGGACTTCTGATTTTCTATGCTAATCATGCTAATCTCACTAGAGAGGCATGTAAAATATTAACCAGCAGATGCTGCTTATACCAGTTTGTGACAGAGTTCAAATAAATAACAAAGAAATTAGCCATGACAATAAGAACTTACCAGCACTAAGAAGATACATCCCATCGTTAGTTGCCTTTAAGCCAGTAACAACACCATAATGAGCCGTAGCACGATCTAGAGTAGATAACATTCCAGGGTGAATTCTCTTCTGTCGAGACTTTTCCGTTGAAGCTTTAGCGCTAGATGATCCCTTTACACTTTGGCTGCCAGTGTGTTTACTTTGCAGTGTTTTCAACCTATTTTGGCCCCCCAAAGAAGATTTTGCAGCTGAATAAAACTGTACAAGTAGATAATAAAATTACTAAACGGAATCCCCTCTTAATAAAACAGATATTGATAATCCAGCTTTCTGTCAAATGTAGGCTTGTAGACATGCAGGGTTAACTGAATATAAATAATGGTCCTAAATTTAAAAGGCGTGCCAGTTACACTAAATTACACTCTTACACAGATGCGTCTAAACAATATAAGAAGAGATACCAGTTTAAATTTACAGACTTCAGGGAATTTAAACAGAAAAAAAAAAACAATAAGTAATTCATAACCTGTCTTTTCAAGAAATTTAAAGCAGTAAAAGAAAGTACCAAGTTTCAGGAACAAACCTTACTGCTAACCGCTGTTCGCTTAAGAATTGGTGGTCGGATCCCAAGTTGTGTTTGTGATTGATCTAGCACACGGAAACATCCAGCACGTCTGATGTCCCAGAAACGTATTGCACCATCACACCCCCCAGTATACAGAACCCATTCACTGGAAGTAGACCATTCCACTGACATAACGCCATCTGGCATATCATCACAACAAGACAAGTTTTTAGCCTGTGTTTTTGCATTTTAACTAAGGAATTTTGGCATTGTGGAAAAAAATGAGTAAAGTAGCTTATTGTTCCAGTAGTCATCAATTGATTCTATACAAAAAACTGATATACTTTCTTTTCCAAAGAAAGAAAAATAACATACCACGGTGACCCGATAATGTGTGAGAGAATGCCCCAGAAGCTATATCACAGAGGCGAACCTGGACATCTTCAGTTCCAGCAGCAATTAACGTGTGAGACATTGCCATAGAAGACATGGCGGTTCTATAAACCTTTCCAGGCATTTTAAAATCCACAACCGCCTAAAACATATGAAAAGACAAAATTAGAGAGACTAGGGAAAGAGATATGCGCCTTGAAAATACGAAAAAAAACGGAAGTGATATACTATCTTAGTTAAAACTTAGTACCTGGGCAGTATTGGTATCCCAGACTTTTAAGTAATGATCATAAGAACCTGTAACGAACAGCCCAGTGTCAATGGGATACCATATGGCAGAGGATATGGCAAATTTATGTCCATTATCATGTTGCTTGTCGACAGTAAATATACACTTGTGCTTGGCAATAAGACCACTTGCCTCGTAATCAGTGGCCCGCTGAACATCAAATACAGCAGCTGAACCATCTGCTGCTCCAGAGAGAAGATACCTCCCCTCCGTCAAATCAACCTGATGACACAGGTTAATACATAAAGTAAGCAACACAACCAGCTGATCAATTCACATATGAAGAAACACCAGCTACCCAAATATGACTACTCTATGAGTAGCAAACGAGATTCATTCCCTGATCTTAATCATACCCTAAAGTAGGAAATATTTTAGTGATTTCTCAGCAAGACTTTGAATATTCCCAAGAAACCATCACATGAAGAAGTCAGGGATAAGGAACCTGAAGGGAGTTAACGGAGCCACGATGAGGAGAAACAAAATCTTTTCGATTAGAGAGTTGGAGAGACAAAATCCGGCCGGATTTGAATCGATTGGCGAAGGAATTGGAACGAATTCGACCGGTTTCTCTGTCTTTGATAGCCTTCCACATTCTCCTAGCATCTCGTCTTCTGATTCTCCTGGAAAATTACCAGACGTATGTATACTCGAGCTCGAATCTCCGGTGTCCAGCTCCAAAGCCCTAAGAAAAGTTTTTTGATTTTCTCTTGCAAAGTTTTTTTTCTCTCTCTGTTAGAAAACCAAGGTCGCGATAACCAAAGGCAATCGAAAAGAACAAAACCAAAACACCTCAAAGAACTTGATTTCGGTATTAACAGATAAACCGTCGGTTCAATTCATATCCTCTTTTGGAGTATTTAATTTTCCGGTAAACAACGAAATAAATTCACATCCTCTTCAGTACTATTTAAATCTTACTCATAATTTTCTTCATTGTCTCAGAAAGAATCTGAGGATTTGGCAGTTACATGATTTATAGTACACAGTTTCATCGTTATCATTAGTTAAGAATCTGTCTCCACCCTACCATTCTCAGATTCTTCTTTATTATGGGCGGTTCAAATTTTTTTTTATTTTTAGTTAGGAAAAAAAACTATAACCTCAATTTCAAAACTTTAGATGATACCGAAAAATCTATATGAAATAGTATACATTAGATGCTAAAAACTCATATGAGAGTTAATGGTTTTTTGAAATAGTTTTTGTCGTAACATCAAAATATTTTAAACTTGAGTTTGATTAAGTTTTTGTTGTTGCTGTGTTAAAGAATTTTGATGAAGTTCGAACAAAAAACTCTTAACAAATCATGAATTTAATTAGCAACGACTAATGTATGTGTTTTATGTTTCATGCTAGAATTTATATTCTTTAGCAATGTGAAATTGTTTGTTAAGTCTCGTTGAGACGAAGCCAAAAATTTATATTCTTTCTGCTTTTTTATTTGATGTTTTAGAAGAAAAGTTTATTTTAAATTAAATAATATTTTTAATGTTCAATGCAAAATTAATTAGGTTTTTTTTTTTTTATTATTTTGACGATTTATATTCTGCAATTTTTTTACTATTAGTTGAATCATATTTAGGTAAATGATAAATAATGTTTTAATTTATAAAAAAATAAAAATAAATGACTCCTTAATCGTTGTGGAGAAAACTTTAAAATTTAAACATCAAATTAAAAAAAAAAAATTGACACGTCATTAGTGATCACCAAAACGACAAATGCAAATATTTATTCTCGTTTCAGGAGAAAAATATTAAAATCAAAACAAAGTTGACATCTCAACAAAGAAGGTAGTAGTCACATGATTGAAACATACATTTGTCAGCTAACACCATTCCAATTGCCAGAGACAATCATTTGGCACCTTAATTAATCGTTACTATTTATTTATAAGAGCTTAAATATGTTTTTAATATGTTTTACAGACCTAGCGAAGCTTAATCATTAAGTGGATTGTCTTACGGACTCATACCTATTGCCATTGTGTCGACTTTTAGATCCGACCCGGTTGTCGGCAAAAAAACATAAAAGTTCTGACCCGGCCGGTTCTATATAGTTGGTATGCTACATATAATGTCTATTGGAGTAACGTTTACAGCATTTTTAACCCATTATCAAACCTTTTGTTTTATGGTCATCAACTCTCTTGATATAATAATCAAGACCAGGGTGGACAAAAGGTCATTTTTAGTTCAGTTTCGGTTAAATTTTACAACTCATATCAATATACAACTTTCGGTTTTAGTTTAGTTCGGTTGAAAACCACAAAATTGATTGGTTTTTCAGTTTGCATAAATAATGTATTTCATATGCATAAACATATATAAAATCGGTCCAATACCAAAAAAAAACTAGATAATACAACTCGAGAGAATGATTGGGAATACAACTCTGGTGGCTGTGATTGGTCCACGGTCTTAATTCTTAAACTTCAATTTTTTTTCAAACTTACTTTAAAGGCTTTCCGAATACTCACTCACAACCAATTCCCTTTTGCATGGACTTTTTCTGATTGTATGACTTCTTTTTTTTTTTTTTTAAGATATTCGGTGCTCTTATAAGTTCGAATATCAAAATATTTGAATACTTTCATAAATTTTGATAATTAATGGCTCATCACATCATATCAGTTTTTACATCATGTCAAATTTTGATAAATAGTGTGTGTATGTATATGTCATATTTGATCAAAATTGAACTAAAATTAGTGACCAATCCTCCCCACTCTCCTTAGACCATCTCCAATGTATTTCCCTATTTTTAGCTCTATTTCTATAATACAGATAAGTTTTCTCTATTTTTACTCCAATGTGTTCCTCTATTTTTTCCTCTAAAAAGTTTAACTCTATTTATAGAGGAAAAAATAGAGATTCTCTATTCTCACCTCTATATATAGAGAAAAAAATAGAGATCTCTATTTTAGAGGTGAGAATAGAGGTGGGTTGGAGCAAATTTGCCTCTAAAATAGAGTTTAGAGGCAAATATAGAGGTGGGTTGGAGATGCTCTTAGTCACGATGACATACTATTTTGGTTTTCGAAACGTATTCAAGACTCGAGAGAACAAACTCTTATTTTGTCACTTTGAAGGTTGTTTAATCATGTTAATGAGGTAGAATACTGCTCCTTGGAAAATGGTCGAATGAACATTTTACCGGATATTTTAATGAGCATCACATGACTAGACTTAGGCCTGGGCATTCGGATTTCAAATCGGATTCGGATCGGATATATTCGGATTCGGATAATTTGAGTATGAGAGTTTATTATCCGTTCGGATTTTATGATTTTTCGGTTCGGTTTCGGTTCGGATATATTCGGATTCGGATAATTTGGGTAGGAGAATTTATTATCCGTTCGGATTTTATGAGTCATCGGTTCGGTTTCGGTTCGGATAGGTGTCGGATTCGGATCGGTTTTTGGGAAAAAAAAACTTAAAAATAGTTCAATGTTAATAAAAATTGGTTTAATCTTACTAAAATTTGGTTAAATTTTGCAAAAATATGTATAATTTTAACAAATATAACTAAAAATTTTCCGAAATCTAGGATATTTAGGATATTTTTGTTATTTGCTATAAAATTACAACTAAATATAACTAATATTTTTGGATATATAATTTTTATTTCCGGTTTTCGGATATCCTTTCGGTTTTCGGTTCGGATCGGGTTCGGTTTGGGTAATTCTGATAGGAGAATTCATTATCTGTTCGGATTTTGTGACTATTTGGTTCGGATTCGGTTCCGGATTTTTCGGATCGGTTTTGGATCGGTTTTCGGATTTTGGGTTTTATGCCCAAGCCTAACTAGACTTATCATGAGAACATATTAAAATTTCTGACATAACAAATTTTTAAAAAAATAAAAGCAAAAGATAACATATTAATGATATCATCCAATATTATGTGTACAGTATTAGCTACGATATAAATCTTAGAATTTTGTTTCAATTTCGGTTTTTACCTACATGAATTTTATATGCTAGATATATTATTTTCACACTAATAAATATCCAAAAAACTTACATCAATATTTGGTTTTAAAAAGGGATTAATAAAGTCTTAAGTATGCTCATAGTAATAACCAGTTTTTAATTACATAACTAGTGTTGACAAATAAACAAATTAGTTAGAAATGCCGCCATTATTAGACCAATGATAAAAGAGATAAGATCCATAATTGCGTAATAGTGAATCTTGACCTTATTAATTGAAGTCAGTTCGTTTATAATTTACGTGAAACATAAATAATAACTGGACGAAAATTTAAGTCACCTGAACAAAATGTACCATTAAAAAGGTACTCCAACTTTGCTATAGTTTTAGAAGAGCCCCAAACTTTAAAAATATACAAAAATCCCACTTGTTTGAAAATGAAACAAATTCAAAATTTTAATATAAAAAAATGCTCCAAATCCGGAAGCATAGATACGTAATGACTTCATCACCCACCAAAAAATGGTCATCTTTCTATTCAAACCAAAAAATAAAATTAATCATCTTACTATATAATAATAACAAAATAGCAAAATTTGTATAAATATTGTTGAAATTAACATTAAATTTTTGGGTAGTCAAATTTTAACAATTGTAATCATTATAACTGATCATGATGTTTCATATAATTTAACCCTGACTATAGAAACAATTTGGGATCTTAACATTACACCAAAAAAAAAAAAAAACAATTTGGGTTAATGAAAGACATTAAGTAGGTGATGTACGATTTAGGAAAATGACTAAGTTTGGGACTTGAATGGTAAATGTCGTAAAAAAAAAAAAAAGAGTTATCAGAATGAGCTCTTTCGTCTGCATCCAAAGGCTCTGCCTTTAATCAGAGCTTCGGTCACGGTTTCCTGAAATAATTACGATCACATAAACACAAACAAAAGCCCCAAAAAGCTCGAGAAAAGAGAACAACTATAGAGAGAGAAAAAAGCGAGATTAGTTTAGCAGCTTTGTTGCGGTTCAAAGAAGCAAATCTGACAGTTCGCAGTGACCAGAGAAGGCGCAAGGAATCGAAGATTTGGTGCTTCTTTCAGAGGAAGCAAAGTAAATGCTGCTATACCAATTTTAAACATTTTCTTCACTTGAGGAGAGAGAGAGAGAGAGAGGGAAATTGGGAATGGAATCGATCTCATTTGGGTCTCTGCTCTTTTGATCTGTACGGGGGAGTTAAGCTTCTTACTTGTTCTCAAGTTTCGGCCTTTGAGGACCTGGGTTTGATCCTTGAGGCCGAGATCTTTCTTTTTTCTGAAGAAGCTTCTTGTTAATTTTGGTAAGTTTCAAGCTTTTTGCAAATGGGTTGGATTTGTCTAGCTCCAATTGCAGTTAGAGCAAGTAATAGAAGGATTGGAGTTAGGGTTTTTATTCTAGAACAGTTTTACTCTGTTACTGGATTTGTTGTTGAATTGTGAAAAAATTAGGGTCTTTAGGTCATGCTTCTGGGTTTGTGTGTTGAGATTTGACTTTCGGTCTTCAATTATCCCTTAGGAAAATGACTATTGCTTCTTTTCAGGTGGTTTAGTTTATAAGACCGTTGAGCTTCAGAGATATATGTTTGGATTCATATGTGATCGCATAAGACGCTCCTATTGGCCAGAAGTGATTTGTGATCTACCGGGATAGTTTTTTGTTGAGTCTTCAGTAGTTAGGACAGTAGAGATGCCTCCTTTCCCGGCATTGAGATGCTCTCCTGGGAGGGAACTTCCTGGGAAGAAACACAGACGAGGACACAGCATTGAATATGGGATACTATTCAGAGATAAAGACGACGATCTTGCCTTGTTTAGTGAGATGCAAGACAAAGAAAGAGATAGTTTCTTGCTTCAGTCATCTGATGATCTTGAAGATGTATTTTGTAAGTGTTTTTTTTACTGGCTGTGTTGTTTAGTGAGATGATTGGACTTAGAGAGATAGTTTCTTGCTTCAGTCATCTGACTGTCACATGATCCTTCTTAACCTTTTTCCTTCTATTTTGGACATTTATCTTCAGCTACAAAATTGAAGCACTTTTCGGAGTTTACCATTCCTGTTCAAGGAGAGAGTAGCAGATTACTGACTGCAGAGGGAGATAAGAATGACTATGATTGGTACCTTTCATATTTAACTTGGATTCTTTCTGGTTCATTGTTACAACTAATCCGTATAATTATCTTTAAGCCCAATCGAGATTGAATTGAAATTGGATATCTTCCTTACTTTTAGTAATACTCAAAGACGTTTGCTTCCCCAGCTTCTGATTCCATAAACATCTTGTTGGGATTACTGTAACTTTTTTTGTCAACAACTGTAGTAATCTGTGTTTTGCTCTTTTGGATGCCTATATTTTTCCTGTTGTTTCCACTCGTGGTCTCACAAATCTTAATGGATTACCAATGAAAGGTTGCTGACGCCTCCAGACACACCACTTTTTCCTTCATTGGATGACCAACCGCCAGCAGCTAGTGTTGTGAGAAGAGGGAGACCACAGAGTCAGATTTCGTTATCTAGATCTTCCACGGTATCCATCTATACTAAATTGAATGTTATTCTATCTATAACACTGTTGATCTTGAATCAGATCTTGTTGCACTTTCTAATTTACTATGTGTATGTGTAGATGGAGAAGAGCCGCCGTAGTAGTAAGGGCAGTGCAAGCCCAAATCGCTTAAGCACATCGCCTCGAGCTGACAATATGCAGCAGATAAGGGGAAGGCCATCTTCAGCACGCCATCCTAGTCCAGCGTCTGGTCGACGATCAGGTACCCCAGTTAGGAGGATTTCTCCTACTCCAGGGAAACCCTCAGGACCTGTATCAAGATCTCCGACCCCAACTTCGCGAAGGATGAGCACTGGGTCAACTACCATGGCATCGCCAGCTGTCAGGGGAACTTCTCCCGTCAGTTCTAGTCGAGGCAACTCTCCTTCACCCAAAATAAAAGTGTGGCAGTCAAACATTCCTGGTTTCTCCTTGGATGCGCCACCAAATCTCCGAACTTCTTTGGGTGATCGACCAGCATCCTATGTAAGAGGTTCCTCGCCAGCATCCAGAAATGGTAGGGATGCAGTCTCTACACGCAGCAGAAAATCTGTTTCTCCAAGCGCTTCCAGAAGTGTCAGTTCATCTCACAGTCATGAGCGTGATCGGTTTAGTTCTCATAGTAAAGGCTCTGTAGCATCATCTGGAGATGATGATCTTCATTCTTTACAGTCTATTCCTGTAGGTGGCTCAGAACGTGCAGTTTCAAAAAGAGCTAGCCTTTCTCCAAATAGTAGAACTTCTAGATCTTCGAAATTACTGTCACCTGGTTCAGCACCGAGAAGGCCGTTTGAGTCTGCTCTTCGTCAAATGGTACATATTAAGCGGCATACCACTTCTTCTTTTTTTGTCCACGATTCTTGGACTTTTCATTATCTTCTAGAAGTACATGTTTTACTCAGCTTGCATCAACATGTTTGCACCCGTGGCTTAGTTTCTAACATATAACCTGCAGTCTATGAGAACACATCAGAGAACATTGTTGTCAGTCTGTCATATCTACCACAAAAATAGATTGTCTCTAAGTTCCCATTTGTTTTCTGTTACATTCCTTAAATTCCAAAGTCTCTCCTGCATACATTCAATAGAAATTCTGGTAATTACCCCTTTTTGATTCTGCAGAGATATGTCTAACTTTATTTATGATCTACATCTATCATGCAGGATCATCCTAAAAGCCATCATAGCATGTTTAGGCCTCTTGCTTCCAGCCTTCCTAGTACAGGCATTTATTCTGGGAAAGGTAGTTCGTCTTACCATCACATTATGTTAAGACATTCTACGGCAACAGTGGGGAGCAATTCAAGTTCTGGCCAAGTTACAGGATTCATGCCAGATGATAAAGGAAATGATCCAGTCCCTGTATTCCAATCTGTAGTTGAAAATTTGGCTTATCCTGATAAACATGGAGAAAGTACTGCCTTTAACATGGTAAATTTATCAAATGAAAGTAGTAGACATGAGAGTCATGAGAGTTCTTTCAGTGATCAGCTTGGGGATATGGATCAAGGTTATGTTGTTGAATGCGAGTCTAGCGTGAATGAGGAGGTCAATCACCATGTTTTTTATGTTGAAAACAGTTCGACTCATGGTAGTCTTCATGTAGGCAATGAATTTTTAGAAGGTGTCGTTCTTGAAACTACGGAGGTTTGTGGTAGATGTGGTTCTCACTATCGTGCCACTGAAGAACCTAGAAGCGAGATTAATATTTGTCCAGAGTGCAGGGAGGAACACAGTTTCGTAGAAACAGAATCCCCTGGAACAATGAGAGCTCTTGATGACAATTCCCCAAAGCAGTCTCAGGAAATTTTCGATGAAAACAGGTCATATTTTGAAAACATTCCTGTGATAGATGTGCTAGATTCGCTGCCTGTTGTTATGGTTGAGGAAGAGATCATGGAGACACGAGAAAAGATTGAGCAGTGTGATGATTCCTACGAGCAAGAACAATATCATCTGCACGAGAGATCTATTTCCAGGGCTTTGGAAGAGCAAAATGTGGATACGCTCTGTTACCAGGATGGAACTCAGTCTTCCACTGGCTGTGGTCCTTTGAGTATAGGCACAAAAGATACTCAAACTCAGCTTTCTGATAAGCATTATGATGTGAAGATTGGTTCTTCAGGGCGTGGAGACGTTCCTTTGCTTATAAAGAGATCGGTCAGTATGAAGTCACCTGTTATTCAAGCTAATAACTCCAGTTGTTTCACCAGATCATATGAGGGCTTTTCTTATTCAAGGGATAGAAGTATTAGTCTTAGAAGCTCCACGGAAACTGCTTCTGCATCTTCATCTTGGGATTATGGTTCTTCTATAAGAAAGGGAATCCATATACGACAACGAAGCGGGAGTACACTTGACTTGGAGACTCATAGGTATGATACCAACTCCAAGTCTCTGAGCTCCATGTCATCTTCATCTGGCATGTCAAGCCACGCTTTGCAGGCTCTAAATGTCATGCCAGAGGACAGTTTTGAAGTGTGTGCTGCCCAAATGGCATGTACACACGATGAAACTCACCAAGAATTTCACACTGAACTTCAAGATTCGGAGTATAAAGAAACCAATGTGATGAGTGCTGATTTCAGTGAAGTTGGTATTTCCGCCTATGTAGTTGGTAATCCTGCAGAGCATAATCAGGTGGTAATTGACAATGGATTTTGTGAAAATGGAGATGATGTAGCCAATACTGTGATAAGCAAGGGGGAGATTAGAGAATCACCAGCACATGTAAGGAGCATGTCGGATTTTGGAGCATCACCTATCACTGATGACTGCCCTTTAAATGACCACTCTAGGCTACAAGAAAATGATGGTAACGAAACTCCTAACGGTTTATCCACCACGACAGCCTCAGAAATAGAACCTGAGAGTTGTGAACCCGAAACACCTGGTTTAGGGGTTCATGATGAAATTGCAGAGTCAGAGTGCAACCTAAATGCAGTGGATAACTGCTCAGAAAAGAGTATGGTGCATGCTTCTGTGGATCACCACAACTCATTGGCTCCTGTAAATGAAATTTTAGGTATTCACTCGCTTTCTCATCTGATACTGGCATCTCACTGTGCTTTTACTGTTGTTGTTTTTCTTTTTCTTACAACCTTGTGAAGTTTAGACATGGTTTCTTGCTCTCTGCAGATGAGTCCACTGTACTTGTGGAGTGTCCCGGTGGAAAAGAGCCGAGGAGCCTCACGCTTGAAGAAGCCACTGATACAATACTTTTCTGCAGCTCCATTGTTCATGATTTAGTTTACCAGGCTGCAACAATAGCAATGGATAAAGCAAAGGATGTGCCAGTGGAAGAAGAAATGTTACATCCAACGGTGACAGTACTTGGAAAGTCAAATGCAAACAGAAATAGTTATGGACTTGGCGGCGGAACAAAGGCGAAGAAAAAGAGTTCCAAATCTGCAAAAGCAAGTCGAAAGCAAACAGAAACAGAGGAGAAAACAGAAGTGGAAATAGAGAATGATGAAAATGCAGGTGAAGCAGTGATGATACGTAACGTTGGAGTTCCTCCTAGTAAAGGAGAGAACTTGAAACCTCCTCCTAAGCTGGAATCCAAATGCAATTGCTCAATAATGTGATATGACCCACTCTTTGATCATTTTTTTTTTGTATTACTAGTAAATTTTTATGTTGTTTGTTCATAAAGTTTGTGCTTGTTCATTTTTTGTTGTTGTGTTTTGGGTTTTCTTTGTTTTTTTTTTTTTTTTTTATTAATATTAAGATTTAGCGTATTTACGTTTGTTGCAGCTAATTTGTGAGGATATTATACACGATTTGGGTTGCCGTTTAGTGGCATGAATTGTAAAGTTATTGTTTTGATTTGATTATTACTCATCTTTTTATGTGTACCAACAAACCATTCTGTACTCAGTTTGATTTTTCACCAAAAAAAAAATCAAAAATCAAAAGTTCCAAATATAGAGAAATCCAATCAGTGGCTTGCCACTCTGATATCTTCAGCTGCAAAAGCAAGAAAAATTACGTATCACTGATTAAATGATCATAAACAAAACAAAAATGATGCTGTGTGTTAATAATAATAATAATAATCTTACCACGTAAAACCGGTTTCTATCATGATTGAAAGCATCATCTGACGGCCAATCAGGCAATGGACCTTGGAAGACACCATCTGACACTGCGCTACCATGAAAGTGAGGTATGAAGTGCTCCTTGGTGGTCTCCGCCGCCCGCCGCTATGCAACATTATTAATTCAGCAAGTGAGATTTGATTTTATACTCTTGACTTGTATTAAAACATTGAACAACGCACCACAATAGCGACTGCCATATTCTCGTTCATCAACTCGAACCTGACAGGTTTTCTCCAATGGTGGATCGTGTGCAAGAAGAGTAATGTAGTACGAACCCAAGAGTAAAACCTTGTCTTCGGTTTGTTAAAAGTTTTGTTCAATTATTACAATTGACTCATTTATTCATTTTTTTTTTTTCACTAAAGATTATGTATATTAAAGATCCACAGAATACACAGCCCACAGGCCCAGTACATCACATCTTGTAAAAGGAAGGATAATCTAATCTCTAATACAATACACGTTCTTAAAACAACGACACGTGGAATCAACGTGTTGCAAGAGAAATGATGAAACATTCCTTCATCCTTTGCCGACAAGAGCTCCGATCCGGTGAACGCAATCGACGCCGGTATAACAGCGAACATCGATTTTAGTTGTTACTCACCAGAGACTGCTAAGACAGGGAGAGAGGATACAAAAACAGAGACTTCAATCCCATCCGTATGCCAAATCATCAAACAAGAAATCCGGCGAATATCGGGTAAAAAGGATAGAAAATCTGATTGATCCTCAAAATTTGATCATCGAAGCACCAATTACATGTAGAACGGCTACAGGCAATCCAAATATGCTGGAACAAAACTTCCTTTCATTACTTTGGCGATCCTGCAAATCGAGTTTTCTAGAGATACAAGCCGGTGAGAATAATCTTAAGTGACTAACACCTAAAACTAATCACCAACTGAAATCCATAGAATTATTGACAGATAAACGAAAGAGAAACTAAAAACAATCGGTATACAAACCGATCAACGGCTAAAGAAATATAAAAGCCGGCCAAAACCGCTAGTAGAAGCCAGATTTGCCGGACGAAAGCCAGCCATCTTGGCTAACAGAGCCATAAGATGCCGGACGAAAGCCCGAATCACTCGGGACGGCTGTTCACCGGAAAAATCCGGTCTGCAAAATCAATGAATTCCTCTCTCTAAAAGGTATGAAAGAGAGAAGAGAGAGTAACTCATTTATTCATTTTACAATCTAAAGCGTTATCATATAACAGTATTCATTATCCACTTAAAAAAAAAAGAAGTGGCGGGAAAACGAGAAAGAGCGGCTGGGACCTTAATTCTCTATTTCTCAGAAATGATTCCGGTAAAGGTGAAATTGTCCCATGGATTCCGATTCAGACTCCGATGGTTCTCATGTCTCCGCCACTCCTCCCCGAGACTCATTTCCGCCATCGCCGCCGCCACTTCTTCAGCCACCGCCTAAGTATGTGCCGCCGGTCTCCCGGAAAATTACGTCTTCTTCCTCTCGCTCGAAGCCCAAAGCACCTACACAGCCGCCTCCTAATCCCTCACAGGAAGCTCCGACATCATTCTCCCCTCCTCCTCCTCCTCCATCTCCATTATTCACCGATCTCCCTTTCCGGATCTGCGAATCCCAACCCGCTAGGTTTTCTTCTTCCATATCGTCCTTTTCCAGACTCCGCAGCAGAGCTTCTTTTACACCTAATGAGAAATTGAAATCAGACGGCGTCGATTTTGTGCCGGAGCCTCCTCAGGTAGAAGTAATCGCTCCTCCAAAATCCCTTAGGAGAAAGCCTCCGAATCTCATCACCGATACTATAACTTCTCCTCCAAAATCTGTTAGGAGAAAGCCTCCGAATCTCATCACCGACACTATAACTTCTCCTCCGGTGAAACCTATGGTGTTTCGTAGCAGCGGTAACGGCGAGGGTAATTTCGTGAAGTTGAACTTAAATGGCAAGAGAGGGAAGAAGTTTCCTAGCAAATACAAGGGCGTCTCTAAATCTAGAAGCAATTACGCATTCAGAGGGAAGAGATACAAGAAGAAAGAAGCTGATGGTGATGGCGAATCATTGTTGGAGGAAGAGTCTGATTTGCAGAAACAGGTAGAAGAAGAAGCTAATGGTTTTATTAGCTCAGTGGAGGATGCCATTCTTGCTGTGAAGACTGAGGCTTCTGATGAGAATCTAACGAAGCTGTTGAATTTAGTTTATGGTTATGATTCTTTTCGAGATGGGCAGTTGGAGGCGATCAAGATGATTCTTGGTGGGAGTTCAACGATGCTGGTATTGCCTACTGGTGCTGGTAAGTCTCTCTGCTACCAGATTCCGGCAATGATTCTTCCGGGAATCACGCTTGTAGTGAGTCCTTTGGTTTCGCTGATGATCGATCAGTTGAAGCATTTGCCTTCGATTATTAAGGGTGGTCTCTTGAGCAGTAGCCAGGTGTGTGCCACAAATTGTTGTTTGTTGCCGGTTCTTTATTTTTGGAGTCATTTTGTAGTCTTTAGAAGTTTCTAATGGTGTCTGTTTTCGGAGAATTTTCATTAGAGACCTGAGGAAACAACGGAGACGTTGCGGAAACTCAGAGAAGGCATAATTAAGGTGTGTCACGGGATAAGGCTATGAAAGTATTTAATTTGGAAATACATTCATTTGTGTCATGGGTTTGTTGTTTAATTTCAGGTTCTCTTTGTATCTCCCGAGAGACTTCTGAATGTAGAATTTCTGTCGATGTTTCGCATGTCTCTATCTGTGCCACTTGTCGTTGTGGATGAGGCACACTGCGTATCAGAATGGTGAGCTTCTTGGCAACTGGTAGATTACGTTTCTCTGTGTATCTACTGCTTTTCCTTGTTCTGTTTTTCTTGGTTATTAAGAGCTATTCTAAACAGGTCTCATAATTTCCGTCCTTCATATATGAGACTCAAGGCATCAATGCTGTTTTCTGAACTCAAGGCAAAATGCATTCTCGCGATGACTGCAACTGCCACTACAATGACTCTTCAGGCTGTCATGTCTGCACTAGAGATACCGTCAACCAATCTTATTCAGAAGTCACAACTGAGAGACAATTTTGAGTTGTCTGTCTCATTGAGTGGAGCTAACAGGCAAGTGATTTGTTTATACTTTCACCCGTTTGCTCCTTCTCTAGTTGTAACTGAGTGAAATCTGAAATCTAACAGAATGAAAGATCTATTGATTTTGATGGAGTCTCATCCATATAAGGAGATTCGAAGCATCATTGTGTACTGCAAATTTCAGGTGAGAGTACTTACTTAATTATCTACGGCTTTTTTTTCACGCTTCACAAAATACTTTTTTTTTTTTATGTTTCTCACTATATCATGCATGATGCTAACTTAAGCAACTTTGGGCAAACAGTATGAGACTGACATGATAAGCAAGTATTTACGTGATAACAACATCAATGCAAAGGTTGTTTCCATTTTGAAATCTCCGACATACCTTTATCTATAGCTAATTAGACTCTAATCAAGCTTAACTTGATCTATCCAGGGTTATCACAGTGGTCTTCCTGCGAAGGACCGTGTTCGCATACAAGAGTCATTTTGTTCCAACAAGATTAGAGTGGTGAGAAAACAAGTTCACTGATTTTCCATACGCTTTGTGTCCAATTTACCCATGCAATCTATCACTGAAAGTTAAGCAGATGTCAGTCTTCAAATATTTTATTTGTGTTATGGAAGGTTGTTGCAACTGTGGCATTCGGCATGGGACTTGACAAGGGAGATGTTGGAGCTGTAAGTCTAACGCAAACCTTTAGAATGCTTGAACATATCTTTATCTATTCACATCTCATGTAATAATATACATGCTTCTAAATTTTCTGTGTCTGCTTTAGGTAATCCACTTCAGCGTGCCAGGCAGTATGGAAGAATACGTTCAGGTTCAAACTTTTTTTTTTTCCTTTTTAAGCTTAGTGATCAGTGTGGATATAACGTTTTCGAGAAACTAAATGTATATGTTACAGGAAATTGGGCGTGCTGGTCGCGACGGGAGGTTGTCTTATTGTCATCTCTTTTATGATAATGACACATATCTAAAGCTTCGGAGCCTTGCACACAGGTAATTCGTGCGGGAACTATCATCTGTCATGGAATTGAATAAGAGGATTTTAAGCTTACCTTTGTTTTTCCCCTTCTTGTTCAGTGATGGTGTCGATGAATATGCAGTTGGAAAATTTCTCACCCATGTGTTTTCCACTGAGACAAAGCAACATGAGAAGATATGCTCGCTAGTCATTGAATCTGCCTCTCAAAAATTTGATATGAAGGAAGAGGTATTTTTAAAAAACTTAATTTCACTTCTTGAAACCCATTGTTTTTACGTTTATATGATCAAGTGTCTGATCTTGTGAGATAATGGGCGGGAAAAAAGTGTTTTTATCGAGAATATTCTGATGTTTCACTGTGGATCTGGCAGGTTATGCAAACGATTTTGACACATTTGGAGCTGGGGGAAGTGCAGTACCTACGTATGCTTCCACAACTCAACATATGTTGCACTTTGAATTTCCACAAGGTAGGGATTAGGGAAGCTGTTAGCTGAATATTTTCCTGTTTAGTGACAAAGTCCAATATTTTTCTAATGGTGTATGCTTGAGACTTCTGATGCTCAGAACATTGTTATGCTACATGTGCAGTCTTCTCCAAACACTCTGGCTGCACGAAATACCATAGTTGCAGCAATTCTGAAGAAGTAAGTGTCTATTCATATACTTCAGCTTTTCTGGTCAAGTGATTCTGTAGAAGTATGAAAGTTGCAGCAATGCTCAAGACTTTTCTGTTGTTTTTAGGTCTCACGTGAAGCAAGGGTTACATGTCTTCGATATAACCGCTGTGGCCTCTAGCATATGTGTTGCAACAACAGATGTCTTGGCTGAGATTCAAACTCTGAAGGTTGATAACACTTTTCTCTCCAATATGAATCCGTGGCTTAGTACCAGATATGTCAAGTTTCATTGCATCTTAATAAGCATATTTATCTAAATAAGGGAGCCATGATTGAATTTGCACGCATTAAAAGTGAAGAAGAAACGTAAGTCCACAGAACAGAACTGATAGACACATAAATTACCCTTAGGAATATAACTCTAGTACAATATAGATGATATACTTAATTAGTATCATTTTATGATAAAGTTTAATTCTATATGTCTATGGACTAGTGATGTAGGCTTTACTGAGAAAATACAACTGTACTGAGGGAAATGTATATAAGGGTGAATCATGTGTCATCTATTTATTTAATTGATTGTGTTCTGTTAAGAACTCTTTCGTGTGTGTTCCACTTGAACCCTAATTATCTTCCTGATTTCTAATTAACGATGTTGAGTACTTGATCTTGAGGTTTGATTTTCTAGCGCTGTTAAGATCTTGTTCGTTGATATGTCCTTAAAATCATTGTAGATGAAGGGGGAAGTAACATACGAATTGAAGGACCCAGCCTTTTGTTACACAATCTTAAAATCTCCAAGGGAAATATGTTCATTGTCCAGTCATCTTACCAAGTGGCTCACAGAGATTGAAAGTTGCAAAGTAAGTTCTTCAACTCTATCAACTGCAGCTAACAGCTGATGGTCTATCTTAATTTAAGTTCCAACGCTTGTGCTTATATGTAGCGATAATTTTTGCATTTGATATAGGTGAGAAAACTGGATATTATGTCTAGTGCAGCTGTGGCTGCGATTAGTGTCTCTAACACTTCAGAACTGAGTTCTGGTGCCAAGCAAACTCTGAGCCTGCAAAGTAGAATTTTTGATTACTTCAATGGTGACGAAAAGTGTGACACTCCGAGCAAGACGACTCAAAATTGGTACTAAAAAATTATTTCACATAGATTCCAAATTTCGATTAGTGCATAGCGAAAAAGGAAATGAGAAACCAGTGTTGTTACATATTTTTGTTTGTCAAAGTCATCTTTCCATTATATTGATCAACACTTATATTGTGGATGCAGTGCCTTTCTACGAGCAGACATAAAGGTGAAGATCCAATAAACCACATTGTTGTTTATAATTATTTTTGTTTTGCCATGTATCCAAAGAATGTTAAGTTAAATGTTGTGGGGCAAAACAGGTTTTTTTGCAGAGTAATCGCCAAGCCAAATTCACACCAAGAGCCATCGCGAGAATAATGCATGGAGTTGGAAGTCCAGCTTTTCCAAATTCAGTCTGGTCCAAGACTCATTTCTGGTATAGTCATCATCATTATCTAAACCAAGCCATGCAAGTTATTGTTTGATGATGGTTTATGTAATTTTATTGAAATCTGGCTTTGCAGGGGAAGGTATATGAGCGTAGAGTTCCGTGTGATAATGGATGCGGCACAAACAGAGCTGTTCAATTTTGTTGACAGAAATGCAGCTTTAGCTACATAGAAGGCTACTTGACTTAATAAGTGAGTCACAATGAATCACAGTTGATCCCTGTTCCTAAGGTCTCACATTCAATTTATTAGTGTGTAAATCTAACTTTTAGATTCATTAAAGTATTTAGTAAAGAGAAATTGTATCATAACAAGACAGTTGAGAGAATTGTTTGGATCGACAAGAAAAGCTGAAAAAAATGAAAGTTAATCTTAAGTATTAAAAGAAAGATGTGATAAAACAAGAATGAGCAGCAAGTCATGTTAAACATTGAGGGATCATCATATCATACATAGTTCATTCCTCGGACCGGCATCCCATAGTAACCACCACCAAAATACGGGTTGGGGTGAGCAGCAAACATCACCGGTCTCGGTATAGGTGGCGGCTGTGGGAGATAGCATGTAGTCATCAGAAGGTCTTGTTGATATAGCAGATCATCAGGTCTTAGACGCAGCTTTCTATTGTGCAAATCTAAAGTCATCATAAGGTCTTGTTGATATAGCAGATCATCAGGTCTTAGACTCTGGTTTCTCTTGCACAAATCGAAAGTCAACTTGGTGAAGACACGAGCCGTTAATTCACTGTCTGAGCCAGCGTGATGAGCCATTCCAACACGGCTCATCTGAAACGCATCTGCTATTCTCTGCAGTCCGAAACGGCTACTTAGTCCTCTGCATAATCCAGCCATTTTCTTCACATCATAAACACGTTCTCCCAAAAGCCTCTCAACCGTTTCGTCAAACTCTTCCAAAGTCTCCGGCAATGGTTTTCCTCCGGTTAAGCCTTTCACTAGATAAGCCTTGTCGTACGAGCCTTGAAAAGTCACCCAAGTCATCTTCTTCTCCTTCTCCTTGAGAATCATCTGAGTAAACTCCTTGAAGAATTCTTCGATTCCAATTCCTTCCTCTCTGATCTTCGCCAGATCCAGACCATTACTTTTCAGAAACGCGATAGATTTCTCGTTCTTCAAGTCCTTCCACTCGTTGAAATCTGAGAAGTTAATTTCCCAAGTTTTAGAAAATTCTCCAGCGAATATTGTCAAACCTAACTGAATGAGATTGGTGTTTTCGACATTGTACTTCATGTTTCTGTAACGAGTTTCCTCACTAGCTTCCATGGGAGTCTCTTTTAAACATCCCGGAAACTCTGTATCTATAGCGATGAAACTACAATGTTTCAAACAATCGCTCATCGCATTCATCTCTGCTTCCTTGTTCCATCTCCAAACTTCACAACTACTACTTTGCTTCATCTCTCTGATTTTCTAGAAAACGAAAAAACAAACGATTGTTCGAGAGAAAGTGTTTGTTTTTTCTGAAAGAGAAAAGCGAGAATAATAAACAGTGGAACCTGAATTGTGTTTGGTTAGGGTTATATTAGATTATATAGACAAGACTTTGATGATGATAGTTGAATCAATTTCCTTTTTTTTTTAGGACACCACAAAGTTTCCATTTTTTCCAGTCAAAAAGTACGTGTTGACTTTTTGACTCCTAATTCTTGTTGGACACGAGTTTTCCATTTTATTTCTCAAAAAGCCCAAAATAAAAGCCTGTTTCCGAAGCTGTTTACAATTTTAAAACCAGACCGAAAACCAGACCGACATTTCAAATCAAAGTCTGACTCTGTTCTAATACCAAAACCTTTTTTTCGTTTCTTTTCCGGGTGCTCAAACATATCAACTTTTTACCATAATACTTGAGATCATACAAAATTGTTTCGAATAACAAATCTTCTACAAGAAAGCTTTTTCTATTCTTTATGGGAAAAATAAAGAGATTGGGCTAGTTGAATTTTGTATTTATGTTTGAGACATCAAATTTATTTCTGTCCTTTACGAGCAAGAAACCGTTCTCTGGCTGCTTCAATCCGACTATCGACATTTTCAGAAACTGCAGGTGTTTCTGCATCGTTCTTAGACAACTCCATCTTCTCTTCAGGTTTCTTGAAAGAGGGAGCCGGTCCACCGCTACATAGCAGATTATACGATACCGATCAATTACTGAATCCAGACCAGAAGGAGAAAGCTGGAACGACCAAGACCGGATTGAAGTAGTAAAGAGTAATGTTTGTTTTTACCTCAGTTTTCTGACATTTAATTTCTCGATCTTTCTTTTGATGGGAGCCACCCATGACATGTCTACTGCACAAACGTTCCGCATGAACGGACGTGTGGTGGAAATCAGCTCATGGTACACTACGTAATTTGGCAACATTCCGTCGTTGTCGGCACTCAACACAGATGATGGATGCACCTACAATCAACCAAAAACGTCAACATGTGGATGATCGTACGAAATTGGAAATGCTTCCCCATCCTTACTTAGTATCTGAGCTAATGATGTAATAGAAAATCTAACACTGTAACAGATAAAGGAGACTTGGATTGAGAAGTAATACCTGGACTAGCTGGGACTGGAAACTAAGAGTCCGGTATCCATTGTGACGAAGCATTCTCTCAGCAATTTGGTTTGCATTACCAACGCATAGAGCTTTCCTCAACTTCCTGTAGTCGTCTCGGCTTGAACTCTTCCTACCATGTGCCCCAACTTCCAATCGATCTAGTTTGTCAAGGAGATCAAATATTTTAGTGACGGTTTGTTATATATGATACATCCAACTATCAAATGGCACAAGAAAAAAGAGAGATGTTGACATAAACTCTGGTTCCGTAGGAGGCATAACCATTTAGTGGTGAAAGCCCTCTAGTAATATTAAATATTCTTGTCATGAAACAATACTAACCTTTGGATATTTTCTGCATAATCTGACATAACTGTCTTCTAACATCTTTGACAAACACCATCCCTCGCACCTGCAAATTATTTTTCAACAAAAGTTATCTTTCTTCCTATCGGCATAGGAACCCACATAATAATGTAGTGAGGCTTTTGATGTCACCATGCTTTTCACATGGAATTCTCGAAAATAGATAAGAAAGGAAGGAAATGGAAAAATTACCTGCATGCCGTTCTCTTTGCACCATGCAGGATCATAATTAGTACGGTCCCAAGATTCGAAAATCTGTAGCAGTTGAATGTGATCACCAAATCCGGATCCATTAGGAAGATTAGAATCATCATCATGCTTCCTCTTCTTTTCACTGGGTTTACTATCATGCAAGCAAAAACCATAAGACAAAAGTTGACGCATCTGTATCTAGTCAATGTGATTTTAAACATTTCATAATCTGACTCGGGTAAATTTTTAGCGTAAAAACTAACCTCCTAGCAGGAAGAAGAGTAGTCTCTGCTGACAGCATAGCAACGACTGTTAGAGCTTGAGATAAGCAACCGTTTTCATTCGCTTCTATCAATGTTCTTGACAATGATGGTTCTAGTGGAAGCTCTGTTGAACCGCAAATATGGTCCGTATGAGATAACAGCTCAAACTCGAAAAAAAATAAACAGTGGAAAAACTGCGCTAAAACATACCAGACATTGTCCGTCCAATCCTTGTTATTGCTCCATTCTCATCAATTGCATCAATGAAATACAATTGCTTCAACGCATCTTCTAATGACTCAGCTGAATATTATATGTACGACGAAAACCATAGAAATATTATATCACTTGAAAATTCAAAAATATCACAAAAAAAAAAGGAAAACAGCAGTTTGTGCATGACAAACCATCAATCCATTGATTTTGTAGAAAGCTTTATAAGAGGCATCAAACTCCAGATAGAAATAAGCTCTTACATGAAGGAGCATCAAGAAAATCGAACTTGAGAATGTCAATATCAGGAAGATCCAACGATTTCAAGTATAGAACACTCCCGGCAAGAGAAGTTCGTTGTATTTCAGGAATAGTTGCATCAAGGAAGTCATCTCGGTAGACTGCCAATGGGTATAAACGATAACATTTCCCAGGTCTTGTTCTGCCAGCACGTCCAGCACGTTGGTTAGCTTGCACTCTGGAAAACCAGAAATAAATTCAAAGTAAAATTAGCAAATAGGAGCTTGATAAACTGAGTAAGAAACCACAAGGATTCCTGAGTAAAAAATGTTATATCTGAATTTGATGAGGTCCTATTGAACCACTATAGTTACTTTTTGAGCCAATTGCAGATATCTTTTCTAGGTAAGGCTATAAATATCATCCCACATCAACTACAAGTTCATTATATGCACCAATAGATTAATACAAGGTTCATATTTAGCAAACAATTCAATGAAATGAATGAAGGTATTGAAACAAGACTCATTTGCTTACTTGCTAATTTGAATAACATCAAGAGAATACATTCCACTTGATGGGTTATATTGTCTTTGCTTCACATACCCGGAATCAATTACATACCTGTCAGAGATAAACAGGCTAGGCTGAGCATGCTATCGATCTCCAAATTGTCAAAACATTATTTGAAACTTGCTTAAAATGCAGACATGATACACAAGAAGACAGCTTTTGGCAACAGTGACAGGACTATTAGAACAATCACGCAGATTAAAGAATGCAGGGTGCGAAATTTTCTCATACTAAATTCAGTTTTGATCGCTTGACACAGAGACAGCATGAACTATTCATGTAGAAATAAATGTCTCAATCGTCTGTTTCAAGTCAAATTCCAAAAATAGTTCTCATAGACGTGGTTATGAACAACATGTACTGAAATGTGAAGTGAATTAAAAAGAGCGAGGAATATAACAAACAATGTTAAGCCGGCATCAAATATCTGATTGATCCCATTACTGGACCTAAATACACTATTGCAGTCTTCATGATTACTATTGAATGAAATATTACTCATTTTTTTTAACAGGACCTGACTTAAACACTGTCGTGCTGCAAGTATTCATATGTATGCAGTAAATAATGGACATACGGAGTATACGGCAGATACCAGACATGAAAACCAAAAACAACATTATAAACTTTAGGTTTAAAGTTTCTTACACAACCCCGTCCACAGTAAGGGAAGTTTCAGCAATATTTGTAGCAACAATAAATCTCCGGCAGTTTGGAGGAGGAGGACTAAATACACGAACCTGCAGAAATGGTGAAAGTCAAGACAAATTACCAAAACCTTTTAGACCACCAAGATCTCAATTTCCCAGAAACAAAATTCAGAAATGGACATTGAGTCCAATATTTTGTACCGAGATTCCAGAAATTGTTACCTGCATTTCAGGTGGCAAAGAACCGTGAAGAGGATAGATAATAGCATCCATACATGATCCTTCTGCTAAGCTTCGTACTTTTTCCTCTAGCTTTGATACTAATTTTTCTATATCATCCTATTAAAACCAAGATCGAGTAAGACAGGACGCAACAATCTATATAGTTATGCCAGATATCAATGAATAGAGTTGAAACAAATGATACAGACCTGTCCAGTCATGAAGATTAAGATATCACCTCCTGGCTCACGAACATGTATATCTACAAGTAACAACAAGGTTTTTTGTAATGTAACCGATAGTGTCAAAAATGAAACAAGTAAGATTAACCAAATCAAATTAAACTGACAACAGAAACACTCGACCTTGAACATACCAATTGCTACTTTCAGAGATGACTCAATATAACTGACAGGACGCTCTTTGCTGTATAATATTTCCACAGGGTATAATTTTCCAGGTACATTCAGCACAGGGCATCCCGAAAAGAATTCAGAAACCTTTTCACCGTCAAGTGTTGCAGAGGTTATAAGAACTTTAAAGTTGGATGCACGGATTCTAACCAACCGTTTCACTAGACCCAACAGAATATCCCTGATAACAATAGACCAGGTTCAGATATATTCTAGAGCCTTTGTGCATGTTTGAATGAGATCTTAATGCCATACGAAACAATGTACAATAAAAGGTACCGAGCAAACCGAGATAAAGTCTGAATATAGAAAAGACCTTACGTGTTTAAACTCCTCTCGTGAGCCTCATCCAATATGATTACAGAATAATCATCAAGCATTGGATTGGACAGACTCTCACGAAGTAGAACTCCATCTGTGAGGTACCTGGAGCCATAAACAATCCAACAATGAGGAAACCAAAGATGAATCATGTGAAATATTGATTAACACTAAACATTAATACATCTTCCATTACTTAATCCGTGTTTTGGTCGAAGTTCTGTCCTCGAAACGTATAGCATAACCAACATCTTCTCCAAGGGGTACATCAAGCTCCTGTGCGACTCGCCTGAAAACCAAATCCCAAAAAGACAATTCTGACATCTTACCGGAATCAACAAAGACGCAAGATGAGGAATCATGATTAAACAGACGGAAAATAACCTGGCAACGGAAACGGCAGCCACACGTCGGGGCTGAGTGATGGCGATGACGCCGGACTTTGTGTAACCATGTCGATGAAGTATCTGAGAGAGCTGAGTACTCTTCCCAGAACCGGTTTCTCCAATTATAACTACTACTGAGTTCTTCTCCACTGTTTCCACGATCTTCTCTTCAAATTGAAGGATCGGAAGATTCGCCATATCGCAGAGAAACACTCTAAGATCCTATCAAGTTCAACAATCGACAAAAGGAAACTGTAAACTGCAATTTCTGCTTAGCTTCAGTCTAAAATCTCTCTACAACGAAATTTATTCTCCGACGAACGACGCGACAGATTCAGAGTACACCGGAACCCTAATGGCTCACCGGCACTTCGAGAAATCTCAAATCAACACAATTTTCTTAAACATTTTCCGTTCAAAATCTCTGTGTATTTTATGAAAATGAAAAATAGAGCGAGAAAGATCAAACAAGCCCACAAGCGTACTTAAGACCCTCTCTTTCGTTCAGCGAGTCTTGTTCTTATCTTTTATCAATTTCGTATCTCGTCCTTTAACTTATAACAAATTTGTTTTAAGAGTACAAACATTTCTCATCAATGTTATAAAACCTACATACAGTACACTGTAATTTGTATAACCAGGACCCAAAAATCCTTGGGTATAAACTACATACCTATACAAGCATCTTTCTTTTTACCTCCAAGACTTTCAAAAAGAGATATTAAGTCTTTCTTTGAGATGGGAAAAACAAAGTACAACTTTACACCAACTATAGGTAAAAACCAGACTCAACACTGGTAAACTGAGAAGCTCTTGCTTTTCCATAGAAAACTGAATGCTCTTCCCATTTTCTTTCTCGAGGCTGATTTACACTGCGGTTTTGACTCTGTTACAGCGGCTGCAGCAACAGAGAATCCGTCCTCGGGGCTTGTGACTTCTGTATGTTGCGGTTCTGTTAGATGGGTTTGATCCCTCTGCCTCAATTCCCTGAATAGTGTCAGTAGCTTCTGTGCCCTTTCTCTTCCACGTTGAGTACCGTTTACGGAAATAGATACCAAAGACGGTATTACTCCTTCTTGTAAAACCATCTGGCTACATATCTCACTGTGATTGCATAATATGAGAAGCAAAGAAACAGCTTGTTCTTGCTCATTTGGTTCACCCGTGTCAAGAATGGTGCAGAGATTGCTCACAAGGCCAGGTGCTGAAACCATCTCGTCTTTTCCTGCCTCGTTCAAAACCAAATTTAGTAGAACAGCTAAGGACTTTTCTGTCCATCGTTGATCATCACTGATAGTGAGTGATTGAAGGGCGTTGACAATGTCAGAAGATAAAAGGCAGGGGATATTGGGAGGGTAGGTGGACAGGTGAAAAAGGGAGTGAAGGGCATCGACTTTGCACTGGACTTCTGTCTCGGTCCAAAGAAGATTTACCATGAAAGGAACTGCCAGACTCGAACCTATGACGGGCTTTGCTTCTTCAAGACACGAAAGGTTCAGATAAAGTGCCGTCACTGAACCATGGGAATGTGGATTACAGAGCATTTCCTCCAGCAGAGGAATAATTCCTGATGCTAGCATCAACTCCTTGTTCCTGAAATTTCCAAAAAAAATAAGACCAGAAATGAGATTTTCGAGTTTACAAGATAGGAATAACCTACTTTTATATTGTCATTGAAATCTTAGCCCATGATTACAAAACAAATTTGGTAGTACTAGGCAACTGAAAGTGTTACTAGACTAATTTAACTTATGGGCTTGATCGTTGAGAGAAAGAAACGAGACATCATTTGCTCACATACCTGTTGCTGTCCACAGCCAAGTTAAAGAGAGCCATGGCTCCAACTTTCTGGGCTGAAGCGTTATTTTCAGTAAGAGCTGATCCTAGAAACTGAAGCAACGCTTCAACACACCCATTTTCCCCCATGAGAATCCTGGCCTCCTCATCATCTTTTAGCAATACTCTTATCTGCTCAACAACTCTGCATTTCCTCCGTAAGGTATCCACTTCACTTAAAGTGGTCAACAATTCCGTACATCTTTCAACAAGAGTAACTTGATCTTCCTGGTATTCTGATTCACAGGCTTCCTCTTTGATGGTTCCACTTTCTTCCAAAGGAACCACCTTCACATCCTTCAACTTACAAGAACCAACACGTTTTACTGATCTCGTGTCGGTAGACTCGGACACAGACAACGCCAACCTCCAATAGTTAAGGTCTAGAGACTCAGGCGGTCCTTCAGGGGCCTGAACGCCGTTCTGTTCACACCAGCTAGAAATTAGAGCCTTGACACAATAGTTAGGAGTCAAGCATAGATGAGAAAGCTGCTGGTGAGTTTTGGGACATGTGTTGTGTCCATCACTAAACCATTTCTCGATACAGATTCTCTCATACGTTTGCCCAGACGCGATAATTACAGGGTCATACATAAGCTGCAAAGATATTGGACACCTCAATTCTTCTGGCGGAACAGATATCTGCAAAGATTTCCTATTGTTATTGCAAGATCTGAAGTTGAAGGAACTCAGTTTTGATAGCTGACGGTCAAATGCACGACCATGGGCATCGTCAAGAGAACCCTGGATAGTAGGTGAACAAGGCAATGAACTACTACCCTGTGAATCATTGTCATCCCAAATCTCACTTCTGAATAGCTTTGAGTATTTCCTCATGAGATGTAATAAATAAGCCACTATTGATTCTTTCCTCTTGTCATCCTCCATTCGGGCCCTCTCAATGAGTTTCTTGAGGCATCTTCGCTCTGTGAGAGCTGCTCTAGAAGAAGTGATACCTAGTCTAGTAGCAGCCTGATGGAAAACCTCAAGTTCATTATTATCAGTTGAGCTCTCAAAATTCCCCCCTTGTTGCAGCAATCCAATGATTTGATCCCCAATTTCCTTCTCTGATGGATCAAGTGAAAATTCGGTGTTCTCTAACTCCATCAAAATCTCCAAAAGCTGCAAAGTAGGATATAAATGTTTAAATAAAAGCACTGAACTCTACAGATATCGCTTCTCTGCTTTAACTTTCCCTCCACTTGCCGTTAGAGAAGAAACCAAAGATACATGTTTAAATAAAAGCACCAAGATACGGGAACACGAAGAACTAACTACCTGAGATCCAATAGACTGTTGGACTATATCTTCAACACGCCTAAGGCTATCTATAAGAGATGATTTCGCCTTCTCGAATTTCAAAACTACTGAGTCCCCTGTTATAGCCTACATGTCAAACCAGCTGGTTAGTGAGAGTATCCACAATAAGCAAAATATTCATTCTGAATTATTGAACACAGAAATATAAAAGAAAGCTTACCAAATAAAGTTTACTAGATTCAGTGCAATGGCGTAGAATGTTCTTCACTTTTTCTAAAACCACGTGAAGTGAACACAAAGCTTGAATACCAGATTTGCTTCTCGGCCGAGCAGCTTCAAGTGACGGGAAAATAGACATGATCTTGCAGTAGATCACTGAAAGAGCATTGCACATATCTCCGTGTAGCTGAAACAGGAATATGTTAGCCAATGCCTTACACTTACAGCCATAAGTAAGACATATTACAAACCACACAATTTTTTGTACATCACAGGATTTATCGAACAAAATCAATAACCAGAAACACATCTTGAGGGTATTAATTAAAACAAAGACGGATACAAAGGACACCAAGATACAGGATCAAGAATGTAATGTCTTAGGGAGAGATCTCAACCAAAAATGTCAATAAAAATTATTGAAAAAAAGTCTGATTAAGATACCTTGGCATCACCAGGGGCAAAGAAATTTTCTTCAACCTCATTAACATCCATTGCTTCAATAACTCGTCCTATAGTATATATATATCTATGAAAACAGCTCTATGTCGGCTTAAAGTTCAAAACTACAAGAAGAAAAAGAACCCGAATCAGTGACAAGTTAACAAATAAACCAATCTATAGAAGACAAGCCAGATAGAAATGCAATGTGTTCTGCCCAGAGAAAGTATATACAAACAGAGCAAAGAAGACGAAAAGGTGGTTGGTTGGGGCATTTCAACAAACAAATTAGATGCGAAATCATGAGAATACGAAAACCCCAAAAAATCAACAAAGCAAGATTCTTGGTTGTCAAGAAACAGAACACACGAACAAAAATCAAAAACCCCTAAAAGCAATCTGGTTAATTCCTCCAACAAATACCCAGATGAACACAAAAATCCGTTTTTTTGAATCGGGTGAAAAACAGAGGAACATACGTACCAAAAATGAATCTTTAATCTGCATCTGGTAGAAGTAGACTTAATAAAGAGAAGTCGATCACAAACCAAAACAGAGGATCAAAACAAGAGCATCAGAGGCATTAGTATAATGATTAGTTTCTTTGTTGAGATGCTGTTTCTGGGTAGTTTCTACGAAGGTCTCTGATTTACAAGTTTCCGAGTTTATCAAGGCAAGTTTCTCGATCCCAACAATAAGAGAGAAGAGAGGTTTGGCTATGGCTGATACCGAATGGAGATTTTTTTGAAGGAAAATAAAAATAAATATTTTTTTAGTGAAAGAAAAGAAGAAGAAGTTCTTCTCAAGTCAAAATAAAGCCAAAACTTGCGAGTGGCAATTGCAAGGTCGCAAGTACACACACAACAGATTTGTCTTTTATTTTATTTTATTTTTAATTATGTTTTTTGTAAGAAAAAGATTCTGTTATTCTTTAATCATTAATCAACTCACTTAATTTTTCAAATGATTTTGAATATTACTAGATTTGCATTTAGCAACGGTATTATTAGGGGACATTTTAATTATTGCAACACCCAAAAAAGAAAAACAGCTTCTTAAGATACTCATAATTTCGATTTCTCGGATGTGGTAAAAACATATCAAAATGCAATGTAATTTCGTGAAAATAAAATGCAGTGTAGTTTCAAATGTGTGCTGTTCTGTTTTGTTTCCATATATCTTCTTCAATAGAACCTGAAGTGAAGTTTATATATTCACATAAATTGTTGATCATTATATACCAAAAAGATTTCATTCTAATTGGATTTTCTAATTTTATACTATAGAAGTTTCTTTTTTTGGTCGACTGGTAGTTGAAAATGACTAATAAAATAATAGAGATACAATGATGTAGAATAAACAGCTTTTGACATTTTTTTTCTACATAAAAATAAAGTATGGCGAAGGGGCAGTGAGAGGTCCAATTTTCACCGACATTTCATGTTGTAATAAACACGTCTTTCATATTATATTATTTATTCCAAAAAAAAAAAACTACAGGTTCACCTCTATTGACTAGGACTTGTGGGCCAGTGGTCTTAGTCATTGGTTGTCTCTCTGTCAACGGGTTCGAGTGGACTCGGTTGAAATAAAAAGTTCATCGTCAGCCATAGTGTACTGTTGACGAATGACAATACATTCGATGTCAAAAAAAGGACTACATATTGCATAAATGAGTAAAATTATCTTCCTATTTTTTTTTATCACCGAATGTTCTAGTTATTCTAATTACAAAAATTGACGAAGATGATGGTCTTTGGTTTAATTTTAAAATGTTGGTAACAAGAACTAGTTAAATTTTGATGAATCGACTCTAATTTGTAACAAGTTAGCTTGTAATAATCTAATGATCTAAATTTTGCTGAACTAGTTAACTTGAATCGAACTTTAGGTCATTGTTTTTGAGTCCTCCAAGTTAATGTTACTTAAAGCAAATAATGAATAAACAGCAACTAAAGGAAATTAAGAAACAAATGTTTGAATTGGGTTACAGAGGGAGAGTTGAAGAGATTTGCCGACTTCGACGGCCGACACGCGCCGACAATACATGCATATGTCGGCTATTTAGATCTCTACATTCAATTATCCTAAATTACAATAATACCTTCTCTCTAACTCTCTTACTAATATTCTTTGAATCCCCCTTTATTATTTTTTGTTTTATGTTTTTTTTTTAGAAATTACTTGTTGTCAACCATGTTCGCTTTTTTTGAATTATTCTGTCCCAACATTTGTAATGATTTATACATTAATTTTGCGATTTGATATTAAAGTACTCCAAAAAAAATATTAAAGGCTAACATTGTCGTTTTTTTATATATAAATTAATTATCGCTTAATAGTAAAATAACGTTGAGTTGGGTCATGGTCCTCTTGGATAGAAGAGGCTGAAAATCCTTTAGCATTTTTGGGGTCTAAATGGTAACCGAAGAATCTGGTTGAATCCGGCTGAATTGTTGAATCTGGCTGAATTTTTAGTGATTTTCAGCTGAATCTGGCTGAATTTTTACATTTTCAAATGGTAACCGCTGAATCTAGCTGAATTTTTTGTGATTTTTAGTAGTATCTATCACATTAATTAAAACTTTAACTGAAACATATCGTCAAATACTTATGAATATTAATAGAATAATTAAAAAATATCTAAATAAACTAGATATATAAAATTATCCAATGGTCTAATTAACTATTATACTAATAAATAAATACTAAATTATCTAAAATTAATACTAATATAAATAATATATTGGTTAGCAAAATTGAGTTATTCTTTCATATTTAATTTTTGAACAATGAAAAATATGTAAATAATTAATGAAAGCTTTGTAAAGCATTATTGAAAACTTGATTTCAAAAATTAACATGATAATAAAATATAAATTATCTAATTATTTTTTCTATTGTTTTCTAGTATTTAAATCAATAATATGATCAGATTAAGAAAATTATTAAAAAAAAATTGATATTTTAAGTAATATTTTAGTATGAGTTACGTTGTTTTGTGAAGTTTTAAAATTTTATTTTAAATTATCTAAAAATTATTAAAATTATCTATAGTTATCCGAACATGAATTTGTCTCTTTTCTATTCTGGTAGTGATATATTATGCATCTGAATTATTCATATATCGTATATGTATAATTTAATTTATTTTAAAATATAAATTTGTTGTATAATTTTTGATATCTAAAATATTTTAGTTCAATTTAAGTACTCGTTCTTATCCGAATTTTTACAAGAAATGAATACATCTACGTATCTGTTGGTATTGAAAAAACTGCTGAATCTGGCTGAATTCAGCTGAATTTAGTTTTATGCAAATGATAACTGCGGAATTACTGAATCTGGCTGAATGTTTTTATTATGTTACCATTTGGAGCCTTGGTTTGTTGGATTGGATCGTACATATATCCGACTGAAAATTTAATATATTTGTTAATTAGTTGAGGGTCTCCTCTTCTTATTTATTTAAGAGACGTACCAAATAAGTCATTATAAAGTACTAACTCTCGGAAATTTGTCCACGAGTAACAATGTAAACCTCAGATGTGGTCAATGAAAAATATAAAGGATTTTAAAATGATGTCTAAAAAATTAAATTTATAATTGTCCTTCCACAACAGAAATATGAACATTAAACCCGAAAAAAAAAAAAGTCAAATATTGATCTATCACTGATAAAAAAAACAGAGGAATTAGTTTCACTTATACAAAAGCAGAGGAATTTTAAGGGGAGAAAAATCACAAAGAACTTGATAACCAAAGAGATTTACCTAATCCACAAAGAAAAAAGAAGCTATGTTGTAAAGAACCCACATGGTGAAGAATCTCTGTCGATTTCGATTTTGTATTTAGATAAAACAGTAATAAGCAAAAAAAGTTAGCACTACAGGTTTGCTTAGGAATCAAGTTTTGTCTAGTATAAACAAAAAACACATCTCTCTCTGGCTTTTCATACAGCAGAAGCAAACGCATCAGCACAAAAGCGACTTCTAAACTTTACCATGAAGTTGAGAGAGAGAAAGAGAAAGAGACATAAGCTGAAGAATCAAAGAGGAGGAGGGAGATGCGGATGAGCCTTCACTTCAACAAGAAGCTTCTGTAGCAGAATATGTGTCACTTTCACACTTGTCTTCAAAGCAAAACCTGCACCAATAGCACAAAGCTCATACCTCAATTGCAGCAGAAAAGAAAAGACAACATTGCAGAGCTATCCATCCGAAGATGGGATCCCTTCAGACACCGATAGGAATGAGAAGCTCCTCTTTGTTAGATACATCCTGCGGATATTTGCTCAGAGAGTTACAGGCAAGTTTGTTTGATGGTTCTTTCTGTTTCTTTGAAGTATAATGGTTCATAATCAAGAATTATCTAACAGATGGATGGTCACTGTTTTGTGCACAGATGATATGGGATGAAGTTGGAGAAGATAAGTTTGAGAGAGAAAAAGTGTTGCTTGATATAGAGCAGGAATGTGTAGAGGCTTACCGGAGAAAAGTTGACCAGGCCAATGTTTCAAGGTCTCGTCTACATCAAGAGCTGGCAGAAACTGAAGCCGAAGTCACCCATTTTCTTTTGTGCCTCGGTGAAAGATCAGTACCTGGAAGGGTAATTTTCATTCTTTAATATCCATTATGAAGCAAAGATTATTCATTTAAGCAAAACCAAGACTAGTCCACATTTTTAGATAATTTTGTTGTCATTCTCTATACAGCCGGAGAAAAAGGGAGGAACACTGAGGGAGCAGCTGGACTCTATTGCACCTGCACTGCGTGAGATGAGGCAGAGGAAAGATGAGAGAGTGAAGCAGTTCCGATCTGTCAAAGGGGAAATTCAGAAAATTTCAGCAGAAATAGCAGGTAAACCAACATATGAAGACTCATCTAGAAAGATAACCATAGATGACAACGATCTTTCTGATAAGAAACTCGAGGAATATCAGAACGAACTGCATAGACTCAATGATGAGAAGGTACATTTGTAATACCAAATTGGGAAACATTTTGTGAACATGCCTTGCTTTTACTTATCAGACAGTTCTATCTTATCCATCATGTGGTGTCTTTGATTGTTTTGTCACACAAGAATGAGAGACTACAGAAGGTTGATATATACATATGCGCCATTCGAGATCTATCAGCTACATTGGGTACAGAAGCATCAATGATCATAACAAAGATTCACCCAAGCCTGAACGACCTCTATGGAATATCCAAAAACATCAGTGATGATATCTTAAAAAAGCTTAATGGCACTGTTGTGTCTCTCGAAGAGGAAAAGCACAAGCGCCTTGAAAAGGTGAAGTTAATTAGACATGTTTCATTTCATTATCTATCCTCAGAATATATAGCTTAACAAATAACTTGAAACACAAATTAATCAGTAAAGAGACGCACATTTATCAAAGAGAAAAGAGGTTGTTATCTGACCTTTTAAGACATCATTTGTGCAGCTTCACCATCTTGGTAGAGCTTTATCGGACTTGTGGGATCTGATGGATGCATCTTATGAAGATCGTCAAAAGTTTTCTCACGTCATTGATTTACTATCATTTGCACCATCAGACGTGTGTGCTCCTGGCAGCATTACATTAGACATAATTCAACAGGTAAGTATATAATTATGTAGACATGTAGTACAGTGGTTCCGTACCAATGATAACTGATGTTGACCGCCTTTTCTTTTGTGCAAAATTTTTCCCAAGGCTGAGGCTGAAGTCAAGAGACTAGATCAACTGAAAGCAAGCAGAACCAAAGAACTTTTCCTCAAGAAGCAAAAGGAACTAGAGGATACATGCAACATATCGCATATGGAAACTCCATCAACCGAAATAGGAAATATAATGAACCTTGTAGACTCCGGTGAGGCTAACTGTAACTTTCTGCAACTGCTGGGTGTCTTTGTTATACATGTCAAACTCATTGCAGAGTTTTCATACTCTATTTGAAAGGAGAAATTGACCACGTCGACCTTCTCACCGCCATGGATGAAAAGATAGCAAGAGCAAAGGAAGAAGCAGCAAGTAGAAAAGGAATAATTGAAAAAGTGGATAGGTGGATGTTGGCAAGTGATGAAGAGCGCTGGCTAGAAGAATATGACCAGGTTCCGCTATTCTCAAATCACTTTTCTGTGAAAGTAGCTACATTTTTCCTCTGTACTCTAACTCATTCAAGAAACACTAACGTTGTCACAGGATGAGAATCGGTACTCAGTAAGTAGCAATGCTCATCGAAACCTAAGGAGAGCAGAACGGGCACGCATAACAGTCAGCAAAATCACAGGTAATATAAGCAGTTCCATGGGGTCCAACACGAATAAAGCTACAAACGACCCTGCATTTTCTTTAAGTTATGAAGCAACTACAAACTGACCCTTGTATGATATTCCTACCAGGATTAGTGGAATCTATATTGGTTAAGACTAAGAGCTGGGAGGTAGAAAGACAGAAAGTATTCTTATACCATGAGGTAACACAACATTATGCCTTTGTGAATGAACAATGATTAACTCTGAATTAGATAGAAACATCACCTGTTACCTCTCCAGGTACCTCTTGTTGCAATGTTGCAAGAATACAATAAGCTGAGGCAGGAAAAAGAAGTGGAGAAGCAAAGGCTCCGGGTTAGTCTCTCAAAAATCCATGACTAACCAAACTTTATAAGGAAATTGGAACAAGTTTGACAATAAAATGCAGGAAATGAAGAAGATGAGCATTCCACAACCTGTGGCTGAGCCAGATAGTTTTTACATGTCAAGGCCAGCTACCAGCAATCGGCGAATAACAAACCGAAGCATCAATGGTGGAAGTCCTATAAACCGAAAGTATTCAGGAGGGTTCAGCAACAATACTAGTAATTACACAGCACTTGGAACATCTATGAGAAGAGAAAGCAGAAAGAGTCAGGCATCAAAAATACCTGTCCTTAGGCTTAATCGTGATGACACAACTTCTGTTGTATCACTGTTTTCAGGTCCATTGTCTCCTTGAACACTTGTTCATTTATATGTTTTCACATTCAAAAATAAAAGTATAATCCTGTAACAAAAAGACTTGAGTTATGACTTTGGGAATCTGTGTGTTTCATTAGAGCCTCCACTCACACAAGTTCATGTTTTCATAGATTGAGCTTCCACAATCTTTGACAGTGAAAATTCCGAGTTATAGGAAAATGTTAGAATCGACTCCAAATTTCAAGGCAAAATGAGAGAGGAAAGGCGTTGAAATTGAGATACGTATAATTATTGGCTAAGCCCAATTCAACGACAAGAGAGATACCTGTATTCACTAGTTAGTCGGCTACCCAGCCGGCGTTGGTCCGGCGGAATGATCCACCGGTCTGAATTTTTAATTATTATTTTTTGGTCAAAAGAATTATATATCTAATATAAATGTTACAGTATATTTAACAAAAATAAATAAATGTTATCGTATAAATGAAGGTTTATTATTATTAATTTATTATCACTAATCAGTAATCACTCTATACTAGGAGTAGGAGGACCCCGTGATCAGTACAACTAGTTCCTAAAGCAAAAGTGTATCTTGAAGTTGAGCCTAACAAATTGTGTATTGGAGAATTGGAGAAATAGTTTTGAAAGAAAAAAAGAAAAATAGGGTTGGCCATCAATTTTCTCTGCGGAACTATATTGTATAGCCATCAGATTTACACAAATGTTGGACCTCTATCTATTTCTTCATCAAAACAAAGTTTTAAACTTATTTTTTTTGTCAACCGCTCTATTGGAATGGCTCAAATGAGCCAATGTGGAGGAATGTTGTTTACATAAGTAGATAGTTGCGGTAGGGTACGAACATTTCGTGCCAATTTATCCGTCTTCACATTCAAATTTCTAGAAATTAACGATAAAGAGAAAAAATCAAACTCCTCCTTGTCGCTCTGAATCGTCTCCAAGTAAGTCGCGAACGCTGGCCAATCTAGTGGGGAAGACACCATCTTCACCAAATCGGAGCAGTCTGTAAGGAAAGCTACTTCTCTTTTATCTTGGCCGATCATACATCTCATCGCCCAGATTAGTGCTTCAACCTCTGTGTGGAGTGAGGTCAAGCTTCTTCGAGTATTTGCAGCTCCCATGTCGTGCGTTTCTTCGTTTGGATACGAACAAAACCATCCTAATCCTGAAAAACAATCACTTTCTTTCCAAGAACCATCTAAGAAACATCGATAACCTGATCTATTATGCCCGATATGTTCCACTCTACAATGAGATTGATTAATTGTTGCCACCGTTTTTAGGTTATCATCCGAGATCTCTACCTGAGCCAATTGTCAGGCTTGCTCTTCATTTTCTGCCAATCTTAATATATCAATTGAGCTTTGGTCCATATTATTAAACATGTTATCATTTCTGGCTTTCCACAAATACCAAATAATCCACGGGAACATCGATGTATAGACCTCTGAGAGTGTTCTCCAAATAAATAATTCATATTTGCATATTGTGATCCTGATGGGAAAATATCTGGTGCGGGATTGTGGGGATCTGTGATAAAGCCCAAGTCTGACGCGCAGGTGGACATTCAAAGAGAGCATGGTTAATTGACTCTTCTGAAGCTCCACATCGATCACATCTAGTATCGCAATTAATATCTCTCCTGCGCAGATTTGAGGTAACCGAAACACATTACACATCCAGTTAAGTTTTAAACTTATTTACATCCGAGTTTAAACTGATCCATATCAAGATGAGAAATAATAAATATGGATTGATGAACACAGTTTATGCATTCTTGTGCCAAAAAAAAACTAAAGAAAGTAAACTCGTTGTCTATTTATCTATTAGTTTTGATTCAAACAATCAAACTCAAACTATAAGGTATTACATAATATCAAGATAATTTTGGTTTATTTTGGTCAAGTAAACTGTTGTGGTGCTCTAGCGTAAAAATTCAAAAGGAAAATATTACCATCATTGTATTATTTATTATTTTCACCACTCGTAAAATTCAAATAAAAGACTTTTCCATATTTTTGTTGTTGTTGTTGAATTCTTTTGTTTTTTACGTATTAATAAGTTTTTTCCTTTTTCTTTCTAAAGAAAAACATAGAATAATCCAATAAATGTACAAATAAACTTCTTCTTTTCTTTTCTATACGTCCTTTTCAAGGGAAAACGGTCTATTTCTCCACGAGAACTATCACATCATAACAGATAGAGCCCAAAGTATGACCTCGGTCTATGTATCTCTAAAACTAAAGTTCTATACCTATTTCCCCCTGAAATATAAGTTCTATATCTAAATCTCTCCGAATTATTAGTTCGAGATCTATTAACCCACAATCATGAGTTTCGTCGGTTTAGTATTTACTTAACCGATTATAAAATAAACTAAACCCAATTAAACCAGAAAAAACCAGATTTTTTTAATATCTTTCTCTCTTTCTCTTCAATCACTGTTAAATACTCAAAGACAGCAATTTTAACATATAAATTCGAAGATTATATACATTCACATTGATTTTGTTCAAAAAAAAAAAAAAAATCATTCACATTGATTTTGTTCAAAAAAAAGTTCACGTAGTTCTCATATGAACTTGAGATTTATTGAAACCCAATAGTCATCTATCCATATAAACAAATCTGATGCATTCTTCAATCAATTTCAATTCTTTACCATCTAATCTCTCGTTTCTGGTCTGAAATAATTAGGGTGCCGTTTCAATAGAATTTATCAAGGAATTCGATTTATTAGCAAAATAATAGACGAACCCTACACGGAATGAAACTGTCGTTTCTCCCCCGAAGAGAAGGCTTAACTTTTCATAAAAGCACAACTATAAGCAAATGAAAACCCAAAACTGGAAACGAGAGATATCGATCCGAATTTGATAAAACGAGAGATTCAGATTTCATGGGTATTAACGTCTTCTTGTTTCTCACACTCATTGACTCTTCATAAGAAAATTGCAATCCTAGAAAGAAGATCGGCCATGGCTGAGAAGAAGAGCAAGAGGAAGAAGTTTGAGGAATTGGGTCTTCTCCGCCATTGTTACTATTGTGAAGCTTCTCAACTTCTCTCTCCTCTATTATCAATGAAGACAAATGACTTTTGTTTTTCTCTTTAATTAATTTAATTACTCTCAGATATCGTAATTAGTCTCCCAAATTGACATTAGAGAAATAAATTAGAAAAATCTGGTTTTTTTCTGGTTTAATTGGGTTTACTTTTTTTACTAATCGGTTAAGTAAATAGTAAACCGACAAAACCCAGGATTGTGGGTTAATAGATCTCAAACTATTAATTCGGGTAGATTTATATATAGAACTTATATTTCAAGGGGAAATATGTATAGAACTTTAGTTTTAGAGATATATAGACCGAGGTCATACTTTGGGCTCTATCTGTTATGATGCAATAGTTTTCGTGGGGAATTTTTTCTCTATTACCTATATTTTCCATTACTCTAACACAATACTAGACACATCCAAAGTATTTCCTTACATATATACGGTTATGTACATGTGCAACTGGTGCAGTTGCACTGGGTCAGCAAATTTAAGGCCCAAATTTTATAAGTTTTTATTGTATTTGTTTAAGTATGCTGAAGCTTTATAACATATGTCCATTTAAAGGCCTTAAAATAACAAGTCCAAATTAAAATAACAAAACCTAAAAGTCAACTATTGTTTCTTCTTTTTCTCAGAAACGTTATTGACTCCTCCTTATTCTCCAAAAGCTGCGCAAGATAATATGGAGGTCAATCAAATTGTCCAAGAGGTAAATCATTTATTCTTCTCTTAATTACAAATTAGCCGTTACAGATTTCCAATTGTCTTAATATAACAAATATTTTCTCAATTTCAATACGTTCTTGAGTTTTCTATTGATATTTTTCTTTCTCCTGAAAATTCTTTGTAGCAATTGATTTGTCCTTCTTTCCCAATCAATTCTCAATATTCCTCAACTCCAGCAGTAGCGGAATTTCTCTGTTCAACAAGCTTCAAGCCTCCAATATAATTCTCTTCATTATCCAGGTTTTATTGTTTTTACGATTCCTTAGTTAGATTTTTTTTATTTTGTTATTACTTGAATTTTGGGTATTAAATCTGTGTTAAATATGTCTGGCCATGATAAAAGGCAAAAAAGAAAACATATAGAACAATTTACTCAATCTCAAAAAGGAGCTTTAGATAAATTCATTGTTAAAAGAACGCATGAAAAAGAAAAATTTGATGATATTGGTGGTTCTAATGCTCATGTAGATAACAATAATATAGATAATATAGAAGTAGTAGATGTTAATGAAGTGCTTGAAAAATTTGATGATGTTGGTGTTTCTAGTGTTCTTGATATATATGATCCAAGAAATTGGGATATGCTTGATTCAAAAGTGATAGCAACTTTAGTTAATGGACCAAAAAGAGATTTATCTATTGTCAAAGGTCCTAAAAATAAGGTTCATAGAAGATTTGTTTCATCTTGCTATATTAGAAAGTTATCAAATGGAGAAACAAGTGATAGAAAGTGGCTAGTTTATTCAAAAGAATTAGATAAAGTTTTTTGCTTTTGTTGTAAGATTTTTAAGAAAGGTATTCGTAGAAGTCAATTAGCAAAAGAAGGTCTTTCGGATTGGAGTCATATATTTGTTAGATTAAATGAGCATGAAAAAAGTAAAGAACATATACTTAATATGACATCTTGGGTTGAATTACGGTGTAGACTTTCAAAAAATGAAACTATTGATAAAGTTGCTCAAGAACAATTTAAGAAAGAAAAAGAATAGGATTTTATTTGTTACAGCACCGGGTCTCGCCGACGCACGAGCCGGGCCTGCATATATATTCAGTATAATCTTACTATTAATTAACAATATGGTTACAAAAAAACAGATACGACTTAATTATGGTGACTATTTGGATTCTATTTATAGAAGTTGAAATGTATGGAATAGTTGAAGCAGATTTTTAGAAGACACCTCTTATTGGTTTTTGTTTCCACTTGTATTTTTCCACGAGATCTAATATTGGTAAACCGTCCACACCGCAACTTGTACATTTTATAAAATGCCGCTTGGGTTTGAATGAAAATCCAACACACAGATTTATCGAGAGATTCTTGTCGTCATAGCTATTTTCCTTTTAATTAATTTTAAAAGGAAATATGCAATAATTACCTTACGTGACGTCAGAAGAAAAGTCTTGAGTTAGGACCACACCACATGATTATCTCCAATGGCTCTATTTCTTGCTCTAAATTTGGAGTGCTCTAAAAATAGAGCAGAAGTTTGCTCCAATAGTTGGCTCTATTTTTTGCTCTAAAATAAATAATGTATTTTAATATTTTGCTTTAATTTTTTATATGGTCCTATATTTTCAAAGTTTGCAAATTTTATCCACTTAGTTTATTTTGACATAAATATCTAATAAAACCATATTATTAAAAACTAAATTTTATTACAACACATAAATAGAAGATTGAAAGATTAATATATTTTTATTTTAGCATCATCATTAGTGTACTTCTCCCACAAATGATCGACTAATGCATTTCTAAGTGAAAAATGAGCTTCTTTGTCTTTGATTTGTTGATATCGAGCAAAAAATTCTTGAAATCGAGTACTTTCATCCTCCGCTAGTTCGACCTCTGGAGGTGGATCTTCTCTTCCAACTTCAATTGGTGCATTTAGATCACGCTCATCTTCGATTATCATGTTATGTATAATTATACATGTAGTCATTATATCATGTATCACCTTTTTATCCCAAAACCGAGCCGGTCCTTTGACAATATTTCGATGATTTTAGTGGATCTGGAAACGACCTACCGGATTATTAAATCACTAGTTTATGGTGTGTTAATTTTTTTTTAACGGCAAGTTTAATTTTGTTTATGTACTTTTAGTTTATCATTTGTGTTGGTATTTGTGTTTGTATTGTTTTTCTAATTTAATATATGTTATTGTTATATTTTTAAATTTCAATTAATTTAGTAACTATGATATTAATATAAAATTATGTATGTATATAATTTAATTATATAATTTTGTTTAGGTAAAAAATGATACTATATAAAAATTGAGGGAGTCCTTTGTAAATAAAAAATGTGTGCTCTAAAAATAGAGATATGAATAGTGTTGCTCCAAATTTAGAGCAACACTATTCATATCTCTATTTTTAAAACAAGATATAGAGCACCATTGGAGTGATTTTGCTCCAAATATAGAGTTTAGAACAAGATATAGAGCACCATTGGAGATGCTCTAAACATAAAAAAAAAGTCTTCAAAACGAGTTAAGTAAGAATTCGGCTGATTAAAAATGTCTACGTTCTCCTCAAATAATTTATTTAGATTCTTATACGATAAAAATGACTAGTTATCATAGTGTATATGATAAAAATGTGATATAGAATGCCGATGCCCCATGAAATTTTGGAAAGTCTGTAACTAACAATAACGAAACACGAGATGCAGATCCAAAACTGTCGGCACTAAATCAGATAATATAAGTGAACCCAATGCTGTAATAAGACTCCTCGAAAAAAGTAAGATAAAAAGGGCAAAAGAGGAAATAAGGAGAGAGACGTGTCGCAATCTTAGCAAAACCTATAGTCACCAGAGTCAATCGTAGCGTTCGCAGCCGCCGGAGGAATAGCGAAATGCCATAACCTCCCAGCGGCGTTGACTCTATACTTCCGGCATAAAAACTCTTCGGCGAAAGTCTTCTCCACCCTCCGATTAATATCGTGCAAGAACACGTGCGTAACTCCAGGTTTCTTCCGGTTCCTAGCCATGACCGCCGCCGAGAAAATCGCCGCCATTCTTCCCGGAGCTTCAGGGAAGTAACCTTTAGGAGCATCGAGCATTAACAGATCCCACTCTGTATCGTAGAACTCATCGGGGAGTCCCGTGAGAGCTAGCTTACACTTCTCGTTTCCCCGGAGATAAGATTTCGCCGGAAAACAGTTTGGCTCCGTTTTGTACGAGCGAAGAAGCGAATCGGCTTGTTGAAGCTGCGTCCTGTAACGCACGTGATGCGCACGTAAGAAAGGAGAGTCTTTGGTCACTTTCTGAAACCATTCAAGATCTTCTTCCAAGAACAAGGTTTTCCCACGTGGATTTAAAGAAGCCCACATGAGCGAGTCGCGGCCGAGACCAAACACGAGGAAGTTAGCCGGAGCTAGCTTTTTCAAGATGTTGAAAGAGATCGAGATCTCAGCAAGATTCTGTTGTGGGACAACGGTAGATGTCGCGTAGTGGACGATCGCTTGAAGCTGGATCGGAGTCGCTGCATAATCAGCCGCTGCAGCCACCGCTCTGCTTTTGGCGTTCGCGGTGGAACAGAGGAAGAGAGTTTCGTCAGCGGCTCGTATGAAGCTTGTGAAGAGTAAAGCACCGCCAACTAAACCCGCGAGTAAAACACCGGTGATGATCCATCGTTTCTCCGATGGGATTAACGTGTTCATGTTTTGTTCGATCTCAGATCTGATTATTTTTTATCTATTTTTGTTCTGGTTTTGTGGTTTGGTCGAGAGACGACCTCGGAGGAGAAAATAGAAATGTGAAGAGGATTGTTCATTGGGGGACTGAATAGCGGAAAAAGATTTGGGATATTTTTTCTTGGAGATGGTCTGATTAAATGACACGTGTCGATATCCGACCATTGAAGTAACTTTGGCTGAAGTGGATGATGTGAACAAGACACGTAACAGTGGCTTATTCGAATTTTGAAAAAATATCTGTGGACATATGTTATTTTAATTGGAGTATGGGGTTTCGTGCCCACTTGTTTACTAAAGATAACTATTAACAAAGATCGTTCATGTCAAATACTCCCATACAATATCATTTTTTCGTCTCAATACGTTTGTAATCTGTTATTGTTCAAGCTATAAATGTTGTTTGTCATAAGATCCGTTTACTACTACATTTGAGTACTTAGCTCAAATTCAAAATCCAAAAATTTGTATTTCTTAAACCAGTTTTTGAGTTAAATTTCTGATTTTTATGTTTTTTTTTTTTTTTGAAACTGTAAGTAAGAACGTAGGTTTCATAAGATTTTAGTGATTTTGTAGTGAATCGTTCGACAAATAGGGAGTGAACAAATTTTCGTCATTTAAGTTCCAACTATTTGGCTGGCCTTAACTGATGGTCGATACGAGTAATGGCCATTGGCCAAATGATGATGGATAGAACCTCAAGATCTTAGTTTGCAAGGATTACATTCGTCTGGTAATGAATATAATCGTTAATTTTGTTAATTGATTTTTAACCAAGCCTGTTTTAAAGAGCCAATAATATAACATTCTCTGCTATTTATTTTTCCTTAAAGTTTACAAAGGTGTTTTTGTGTCCAGACTCCAGATATTCCTGACATCGTATGATATATATCATAGACTCTATGTGTGTATATATTAGTTTTTTAAAAACCAATCAAAAGAAACTTCAAAGATTACGAGTCAAACCACTTCTTGAAGATTCGTCAATTGCTTATAAAACCCATTAGGTATTGAAACGAGCTCTCTATGGCTTCCCTTCTCCACAACTCTTCCCTTATGCAACACAGCGATCGTGTCTGCTTTTCTTATGGTCGAGAGCCTATGAGCCACCAATACAGTGGTTCGTCCCTTCATCAGCTTGTCTAGCGCCTCTTGGACTAGTTTCTCCGAACTCGTGTCCAAAGCACTTGTTGCCTCATCAAGGAGAAGCACTGAAGGATCCTTTAAAACCGCCCGTGCAATAGCCACTCTCTGTTTCTGACCACCTGATAACTGTACTCCCTTATCACCTACGTACGTCTTGTACCCTTCTTCCATCCTGCTTATGAACTCGTGCGCGTTCGCGGCCTTTGCGGCTTCGATGATCTCTGACTCTGATGCGTTCTCGTTCCCGTACTTGATGTTCTCGTGTATTGTTGTTGAAAACAGAGCTGGTTCTTGCTGGACTAAAGCTAGCTTCTTGCGCAAGCTACGTAGGTTTAGGGTTTTTATGTCCTGCCCATCGATGCAGAGATTTCCGTGGCTAGGGTCGTAGAATCTCATGATCAGTCCTATCACTGTGCTTTTTCCAGAACCACTAGGCCCCACGACTGCAAGACTTTTCCCGGCTGAAACTCGGAGGTTTAGGTTTTGGAAAATGTTAATATCGGGTCTCGTGGGATACACAAAACTCACGTTTCTAAACTCTATATCTCCTTTGATCTGACTAACCATTCTTGAGTTAGGCTGGTCTGGAGGTATCTCAGTCTCTCTATGTAAAACCCTGAAAACTGACCCAAGTGCTTGCGTGCCCTTCACGATATCTGGGGTCAAAGCAAGCGTTTCTGAAACTGAGAAAGCTGTGACGATCAACACCATGAAGGATTTGATACTATCCCCAAAATTCGTCTCCTTATTCTTGATCGAAACCGATACGTACCAGAGACCAAGAGCGTAGGAGCAGAACGCAAGAAACTGAGATAATCCGTATCCAAATCCAGAGATATGACCTCTAACAAAGGCATTCTTGGTGGGCTTGCTTAGCTCACAAGTAAACTGTTCCGCGATCTGCTTTTCGGCACCAAACGCAGCAACAGTTCTTATATTTGCAATTGCTTCACGCGCCACTGAAGTTGCTCTAGAGTAAGCCCTTGTGTAGTCTCCTCCAAAGCCTTTTAGAAATAGTTGCTATAACATGTAACATTCAAGCTTATTCAGTTTCAAGATTTATAGTATAGTTGAGAGGATCTTTGATTCTGAGTTACCTCAGTAAGTGAAGCGGCAATGAGAAGAGGAAAACAAGCCGTTACGACTGCTGCAACACGCCAACTGTAATAAAAGGCAAGTGCTAATGCTGTGACTGTAAGAGACAAGTTTTGCACTATTGTCGAGAGGCGATCCGCTAGAGCACTCCTCACCAAAGTTGCATCAGCAGCCAAGATTGAAGTAAGTGAGCCAGTGTTGTTCTCATCCAGATCAAACCATCCAATCTCATTTGAAAGAATCGCTGCAATTGTTGTAGAGATAGTAAGATACACATTAATTCAAGAATCAAATCGATCCCATAACAGAGCATTAAACAGAGCAATTGTTTTTTGTTTACCTGAGAACAAGGATAAGCGAACCCGAGAAGTAAGACGCTCTCCCATAAGTGTATAGAAGTAATGTTGGAGAAGATATATAGGTGCTGTTACTATTCCAACTCCAACAAAGATAATAGCTACCTTTTCTACGTCGCGCATGATCGCATTAGGAAAAGGCGAATAAAATGCAGTTAACACATAAGCAATCCCCATAGAGAACAATGGAGTTTGTGCTCCAGCAAGAACTGCACCAATTGAGCCAAGTAATGCATATGGCCATTCTGGAGAATTCAGCTTTATAAGTTCCCATATCATTGAAGATGAGCTAAAATCTTTGTCATTTGAATCATTTTCAGTCTTCACTTGGTCTTCCCTGAAGCTTGAAGTCCTCCTTGAGCTAGAAATTCTTCTTGAACTAGAAGATCCAGCTTGAGATTTACAAGTTTCAGACATAATTGATCTCGAGTTTTCTTGAGGTTCTGTCTCTTGGCAATTGACAAGAGTTGCGTAATCTCCTCCTCTTGACATCAATTCTGAGTGGCTTCCGGTTTCCGTAACCTGACCATTTCTCAATACAACAATCTTGTCAACATTTCGAATGGTAGATAATCTATGGGCAACAACAATTGTTGTTCTATTTTCCGTGATATTGTCAAGTGCTTGCTGAACAATCTTCTCTGATTCGGCATCAAGAGCGCTCGTTGCTTCATCTAAAAGTAATATCTTTGGATTTCTTAGAACTGCTCTAGCAATGGCAATCCTCTGTTTCTGACCTCCAGAGAGCTGAGTTCCTCCTTCTCCAACCTATTAGAATGGTTTGACTAAAAATGATCAAGTGGAAATATGAGAAAATATGAGTATGGAAATTTGTATATTTACCTGAGTATTGTAACCATTGGGTAATGATTTAATGAAAGAATCTGCATTTGCTGCTTTAGCAGCTTCTATGATCTGATCCATATTCGCATTCTCTTTACCAAAAATAATATTGGAAGCTATAGTCGTGGCGAATAATGCTGGTTCTTGACTCACTAATCCAAGGTGTTCTCTCAACCATTTTAGCTTTAGGCTCTTGATGTCATTTCCATCCAAGAGAATCTTCCCTGAGTTAGGTTCATAGAAACGTTGCACCATTGATATGATTGTGCTTTTCCCTGAACCACTTGGACCGACAAATGCAAAAGTCTTGCCGGAACGTATTGTGAAACTAAGATTCTCAAAAACCATGTTTGGTCTAGAAGGATATGCGAAAGACACTTGATGAAACTCAATCCTCCCAGCTACATTTTGCAATGTTGTTCCATTTTCTAGTCTCTCAGAACTTTCAAGATTGTTGTTTCCTATCATTCTGAATATATTTGCAGCAGCAACTCTGCCTTTGGCAATCGCGGATAAGCTAGGCGCGGCTTGACCTAAGGCGCTGCAAATGCAACAAAATAATTAATACAATGCAATTTGATGATATATATATCAAGAAAGAGGTCTCAAGTATGCTGCACTTACAATCCACTGAAAATGACATTGAGGATCGTTGTGAAGGCTTTTGCACCATTGGTTTTGCCGTGGCGTACAAGAAGACTTGCATACCACAAAAGCAATGCCCAAGAACAGAACAAGAGGCTATATGTTAATCCAACTCCTAAACCTTTAGCAAGACCGCTCCTTTTACCGAGTTTCAAAGCTTTCTTGAGAGAATTTGAGTAAGATTTTACAGCTTTCTCTTCTCCTACAAATGCATACACTGTTCTCACCTGTGACATAACCTGAAGATCCATAGAGAATGATGTTTTCTAATTAATCCAAATGTTAAGAACTAAATAAAAAGGAAGAGATTTAGTTCTTGATTGTGCGTTTGCTCCAAAATATTTTTGGTGAAAAACTTGAAATTTTTTTTGCTAAATTTGTTGTGATAAACTTCTTTCACACTTAAACGTAGAAAATAGTTAGAAAATATAAACAAGCAAACCTCTTCTGCGACTTTTCCTGCATCAGCATAAGCAGTTTCACTCTTCTCTGAGATTGTGGACATGATTATAGCATATCCTCCTCCTGCAACTGCTATTAATGGAACCACTGCTAATGTAAGCAGCGTGAGTTGCCATACTGACAAAAAACCGATGACAAATCCCGCGATGAACTGAGATAAATACCGCAAAACATGGTCTGTCTGAAACAGAACAAACATTTCATCAGTTACATTTTTTGTTTTTTTGTATTTACAATGAATTCATATATTAGTAAAAGTACCTTATCGCCAATTGCATCTTGAACCAAGATCGCGTCACTTGAGATGTGAAAAATGAGATTTGAATCCCTAGCTTCTGTGTCAAAGAAAGTAATGTCTTTTGCTAAGATCGATTTGAGATAATTTATACGCAATCGCGCTGTTTGTCTTTCCCCTGTTTGCATCCAACAAGAAACTCCTGCCAATAGACCATTTCAACTAAAAACCTTTAAAAAATAGTAGAAAAAATTCGATAACATTTTAAAAACATGTCAATGTAATTAGAAACGTACCGATCCAAGCTGATACCAAATTGACCAATCCTAAGTAGACCAAGTACAGAGCATTCTTGAAAAGACAAAGCACCAAATTGTTATGAACTTGTGATTTTCATTTCTTTAAAAGACAAAGCAATCTTAAAGATTTTCAGCGATTAGTTTCTGAAGAAACCTGTGAAACGCGGGAAGATATGGCTTTAGGATCTGTAGAAAGATTTCCAAGAGAATCTAGCATTTTCCCAAAGAACACGAAGAAGAGCGGAAGCGTAGCGCCATGTATACACGCACCTAAACCTCCTAGCAACATCAGAAAGTAATCAAGTTTATCTGCTGCGCTAAACAAACCCATCAATGACACTGATTCCTTCTTTATCTTTTTCTTCTCCTCCACTGCTTCCGTCTCGGCTTGTATGTTTCCATTAGAGGATCGTTCTTCTGTGTTATCCATTGTCACTGAACACTGAGATAAAAAAAACAGAGAGGTACTTGAGAGCGTAGATAAGCAGAGTGGGAGAGATTTAGGGTGTTGAGTTTCTTGTGGGGAAAGCTAAGGGAAAAGGGTAAAGTGGGAATTATGAAATAGAGACATCTCCCTCGCTTATTTAATGTTAAGTGTTAACACTCAAGTCTAATCTTACCTAAAAAAAGCGATTGCTCTAACTGTTTTTGACGACTCGTAGTTAAAGCTTTCCCATAATCTTATTAATGGGGAACCTATGGGCAATCATAATGTATACGTATATCTGGTCTTACAAATCAATGTGGAGCTGCTCACTTTGTATCATGAGTGTAACGTTTTCATATTGTCTTTAGGGTGAAAAGATATGTAGACAATTCCTAGTTATTGATAAAAATGATCCTTACTAACATAAATATGTTTAATTTGATATAGCTAGTAACGCATAGTTGATAAATATATATGTAAAAATTATGGTGAATATATGGTTTTTACGTGATGCTAGAAATGAATATGAAAGGAACGCATGGTATTAGTAGGTTTGAGGAACATGCAAATCGTTGTCAAACTGTCATTATTGTCTTTAAGTAATGATTTACTACGTACGCAAGCAATATACGCGGCTGTTTTTCATCCATGCAACTTTACAATTTTTGAATATTTATTTCATGTGTACTTTGGTTGTTGATAAAGAAATTCACAAATATGTTTGAGTTATTGTTTGTGGGAATTAACAAGAAGCTATACTTACAGTTTTTGTGATGATCTGATCAACATATTACTCTTGAGACGATTGGCGATTTGATGCAATTTATCAAAGTGAAAGCACAAAGACGAATATTCCGGTGAACAACTGTTTACGTGAAAACACACGGATCTTGGAATCTACTTCTTTTTGAATGGGAGAAATTTATAAAATAAAACGAAAATCGAAGGTAATCGATCGAGCTTGTATTTTGAGACAAAGTAGTTTCTGTTTATAAGGTGATGCAATCGTTCACTTGTTAGGCTTTTACGTGACAAATAGGAGTAACACCAACACCGACACGGTTTGTGGTATTTTGCTAATTATGAATCCCTATTTGTTGCTAAATTCCTAAATCTTCGTGAAACCCATGTTAAATGTCGTACTTCAGGAAAGACAATCATGGTCTTAGTTTTTTCTTGTGCATCACAAATCGTAGCAATCAATTCTTGAAAATAGAACCTTGGAGGCCATTACGAAAATTTTGGCCCATAAATAATAACCAACACAAATTCTTGACCCAAATTTTTTTGTATATTCATGATGTTCTTTCCTAAATTTATGATCATATTGGATATCTTGGTGATGAAATTTTCGGATAGCTTGCATGTTTTATGTTTTTGGCCTTGTCAATACCTATAAATCAGCTGGATCTTTTTTTTTTTTTTTTTTTTTTTGATTTTCTGACATGTGCAAAGAGATAAGAGCAATTAAAAAGTATATTCTGTGTTTTAGTATGTACAAATTTCTAAAATGAGAGAATGTGAGCTAAATCTTGCAAAGAGTCAGACTTAGAGTCTGAACTGTTACAACGAATTCAGCTGACTTTTTGTTTGAAAATTTCCTCAGATTCAACCAAAATCCCTCAAATCACCCTTAAATTGATTAGTTTTGTTGTTAACTGTTGAAATGGCATAACAATAATTGGAAATTTCCAACTGTTTTCACTTTTAAGAGTCTTTTTCATGATTTACGGATTTAGCGTCCCAATACGAGAGGTTGATTGAAAATGGACCCAACTCAAAGAGTCACATGCATGTAGTTATTGACACAGTGAAGAGTGAATATAGCCCATATATTATTGTTCTATGAATTCTATAACTTTTTTTTGTTGTTGTTGTGCAAATTGAATTCTATGGCCAAAGATATTTTTCTGTATAATCAAAAAGCATAACAAGAAAACGAAACAGCTGAGCAGGTTTTGTCATTGAATCCTATGAGTGAAAGCGACATAAATAGAAAGAGTACTCCATTCTTTGTTCATACCTAAAAATCACTTATAAATCTAGCCGCGTTATAGAATTAGCAATTACTCTCGTATGGTATGGATGCATTTATTACTTTGAATTTATTCTCTTATAAATAATACTTTAAATTTAGTTTCATTTCTCTATATATATGACTAAAATTTTCAAATTCAAATAGACGTATTATTTTTTTATGTATTTTTTGCACTCATGATGTTATTATCACTAACTCGATAGTAATGACCGTTCGTCCTCACGGTGAATCGTAGATAAACCAAAATCACTACACCCAATTTATTTTATGATTTTGCTACACAAAAAAAATCAAAACCTTATTTATTTTATGATTTTGCTACTGCATCATTTCATTTTTACAAATACACTACTATATCTATGTCTATATTTATATAGCGAATCCAATCTTTTTCCATTTTTGATAAGATATTTCACTCTTGCGTCCTTAACATCACACACGCAAACAAAAGTAAGGTCAACACTTATATCAGCGTCGTTAATGTTAATATGTATAGGTGTCTAAGCTCCCAACTACACACCACATTGCATTTAATACACACAACACACACACGCTTTTAAATACAAACAAGATCCCCAGCAAGCAAAACAGTAATTGAACAAAAGAAAGAAAAACTGATAATGAAGGGTCTTCATCTCCACCTCTTCCTAGTCACCATGACGATCGTTGCCTCCATCGCCGCGGCTGCACCTGCTGCTCCAGCGGGTGGAGGAGCTCTGGCTGACGAATGCAGCCAGGATTTTCAAAAGGTGACTTTGTGTTTGGACTTTGCGACAGGTAAGGCAACGACTCCGTCTAAGAAGTGTTGTGACGCCGTGGAAGATATCAAAGAAAGAGATCCAAAGTGTTTGTGTTTCGTGATACAACAAGCAAAGACAGGAGGACAAGCCTTGAAGGATCTTGGTGTTCAAGAAGACAAACTCATTCAACTCCCAACAGCTTGTCAGCTCCACAACGCTAGCATTACCAACTGTCCAAGTACGTTTCTTGTTCTACTAGCTCATATCACGTTTTTATCTTTCTCGATCTGCTTTTGCTATCTTTCATGTGTCTAATTGTCTATTACATGCAAATTAGTTTGATATTGGAGGCTACTTAGAGAAATAGATTTTATGTTTTGATGATAACAATAATATAGCCCAATAGAAAAATAACTACTTATGATTTTGTTCAAAACTACCATGACATAGGTTGTTTATTTTAAATAATGAAGTCACATAAATCTTTTATTAAAAAAAATAAAAATAAATAATGAAGTCACCTATTCATAAATGGAGCAATGGCCCATGAATGCATATGCTTTCATGAGTTTTGTAAGTTTTAGTATTCCAAGGTGATTGGATTTTTTTTGGTTGTTAATGATTTTTCTAATTAAATAGAGTAATTAATCAATAATTTAATTTCATATGTCATAACTATATAAAAATTTACTTTCCTATGGCGAACCAGAAACCATATACTCCGCTATAAATACTTTAATGCGACAGGTGGCCTCGGGTTGCCACTGTTATCTACAGAGAATCGCATTTAATTCGTAGCACATTTATAAATGGTACCTAACTTTCCCACAGCTAATTTGTAACCACAATTAATCAAATTCAATGTGAAATACTTCAAAGCAGTGAAAATAACAGTTACTTTAGGAGTGATACAGTGAGGCTAATGTTTAAAATGTTGACAAATGAACAGAGCTTCTAGGGCTTTCGCCGAGCTCGCCAGACGCAGCCGTATTCACAAGCAATGCCACGACGTCAACAACACCGGTGGCACCGGCAGGAAAGTCTCCGGCAACTCCAGCTACGTCCACGGAGAAGGGAGGATCAGCTTCCGCAAATGATGGTCACGCCGTTGTGGCTCTAGCCATCGCTTTGGTGACCGTCTCCTTCGTCTCGACCTTGCCTAGACATGTGACATTAGGAATGTAATCGTTTCTAATTTATGAAGTGGTTGGTGCTTTTGTTTTAAAACTTATCTTTCAAGTGTGTTTCTTTGTTCGGACATTTGTTGTAATGAGTCAACTTCCCACTCAATTCTGATCTCTTTCGCACATGACTAAAACTATCCAACGTTTCACTGGTTTTTATTATTAGGTTACTTCATGTTCCATTATTCATTTGACAAACCAATGATCACATATTTGTGACCGATATGGTCGTAAACTAAACTTTCAAATAGTTAAGTCAAGATGGTTTAGATACCGACTTTTAGAACCTTGAATTTATCTTACAACCTATGCTTCTTAAGTCCGTGATCAAATGTACAAAATCTAGAGTATTAAACCATATTTAAACCTCAGCCAATCTCAAGTCCTAACAGAGAAGAGAGGTCTATTTGGGTCTGTGTTGCAAGGCCAAAGCCTCTGCAAAGTTCTTGGACATTTCCCTTACAAATTCGTCATGGAGAGAATATGTGGGATGTGTCGGAACAGAGGTTGCAGAAAGTGCAAGCGCTTCAAGAACAGCACGTTGTCTTGCTTTTCTTTCTTGGATCGCTCTCTGTCGCTCTTCGTAGAAGTTAAAGTCGTCGAGGATCGAAGAACGCATCTCACAGCTAATGAATATATCTAACATCTCTATACCTTGTTCCAGTCCCACCTGCAGGTATAAAACACAAAGACTATTTCATATCTTATCATTTAAACGTCCGCCAAATGTACTGAAAGTAAACTTCTAAGTTGAAAACTATGTTCATGGTAAGATCTTGAATTTGTTTCCACAAAAATACACAAAATCAACTAGAAGCATTCTTTGTTTTCAAAGAAGACATGTTCTACGTTGGAGAGATCCACATAGATGGAGAGATAACTGCTCTCATATGTGAAATCATACAAGATTCAAAAGGAGCATCAATATCAATGTGTACTAACAGCAAAGTTTCATTATCAATGCAATTTGAGAATTAAAATACGATTCACAATTGTCAAATCTATATGCATAATTAAACCATTGGAAGGAGCCTCAAAAAAAGTATGCAGAAGACAAGAAGAGTTTAGTTTACCTCTTGGGTGTCTCTACTGTTAGTGACAGGCTTATTGTCATTGCTTTCAATTATGATGTGACGAAAGAGACTGTTAGGAACATCTTTGACAATAAGCCATTGGACCGGGAAGTGTCCTGACCATCTATCCTGTTGCCAGTATTCTACACTTGTGTTGAAGTCAACCGGTCCAACCATCTCAGCAACTCCACAAAACTGTGAACTGGCATTTACCTGAAATCAAGTTTTTGAGCCCTTCTTCTATTATGAGTTTCAGATCCAAGCCAAAGAGATAAATATAGAACATTAACAGTATCATCTCAGTGGATTGAAGTAATAGATACACAGATATAGCATGAGATGGATTGCTGTGATGCCGGTTTATTTTGGAAGACAAAGGCCTGACAATGCAGTTTCATGGTTGAATAAACAAGCAAGTGTAAATATCTTCCAAGAAAGTTATCAGTCTCAACACTCAGAGCTTCCAACAAGTTTTGATTTGTAATGAAGAAAAATAGGCGATTTACCGAAAATAAGAGAAAGACTGGGCATGCCACTTCTTTTTTCTTTGCTTCACGATAGGCAGCATCCAACTTTTTGTTTCCGTTTTTAGTGCTAGCCCAAACACAATACTTTATACTCTTGTGGACATTATCCTCGCTATATGACTTAATAACGAAGAACTTTGCGTCCCTGAACTGGGAGAGCAATTCTTGTTGACAACGATCAACGTGATCATAAGTGATCATTTTACTTTTACTGTTTAGCCTGGATGCTCTCGGACCTCTGTTACTCTCAGTAAGCATATCAAGCATGGCAGGGCAGTGGCATAAGTCATTGTAGCTTCCACTTCTTGCTTCATCAAGTGGTGGCAAGTTATAATCATTCTCCCAAGTTGGGATAGAAGAAGAAGCAGAGAAAGGGCTTTTTTTGCATTGAGTATAAGCTTGCTCTCTGTAACTTAAGCTTTCAGCAGATTCAAAAGCATCGTGCAAAACTCCATGTGCTGGACCCTGCATAGATTTCATCAATTAGATCTACATAGAAATTCACGAAACTTTGTCCGTTAAAAGAGGTAGAGGTAGTGATTACAGAAACAAACCATATTGAAGTCATTTGCCGGCAATTCTGCTGAACCAAGGTGCTTCATACATGTTCCGGTAGATGCCATTGGAGGAAACATGTTCTCTCCACTGAAGGGGTTGAGATTCATACCCCTAGATTCTCCATATATATCATTTCTTAAGCCAAAATTTCCCCTAGGTCGCATCACATAATCAGTCTCACTACTGTTTCTTTCATTCACATGCCTATCAAAACGTCTAGAGTTCGCCAGGAACATGTGAAACTCCGGAGAAAGATGAATATGTTCAGGGTTTGGATACTGCTGATTTGATAAGTCAAAAGGAACGAAATGTCTTGAATCATCAGCATAGAGGTCGCCATAATGCTGCAGTGATGATTGATTTCTGGTAGAAAGAGATGACCTCTGAAAATCTGATGGTACACCATTACCATGGTAAACCATTTCATTTCGCATGCCCTATATCAATTGAATAAGAAATAGGAAATAAATGACCACAACATGAACAGCAGAAATAAAAAACAAGTAGTATGGAAGGCGTAGATTAGATGATTTACGCACAGGAGAAACTTTTTCAAAGCTTGGGACATCCGTATGTGAATGGTACGACCTTGGAGTATCAGCTGCATAATCATAACCTGATAGAAATGAGATGACGGCATTAATGAGCAACACTGAAATTTAAAAATATTACTACAATAACAGCTAAGAAGCAATACAATCGACAATTTTGGTCACAAGACAAACATGGCGAAGCAGAAATAAACAAGTGGTAAAGATTTTTCATTGGCATGTGGCAATGTTTCCTCTAGTGCACATAGGAGAATTATCAACAGCAAAGATAACAATCTGGAATAGCCCCCACATAAGTAGGTGGACTTCAGTACAAGAAAGAATAAGCAGTTCTCTTGGTTTAAGAACATGATAAAACAATAATACTTTTTTTCTTCTCTAAAAAACAAAATGAAGTTGCCCATGAAAATGGCAAAATAAGGAATACCATAACAAAGAGAGAAAACAAAACAAAGTTCACAACCAGCAGAAGATTAGTTGAAACCACTAAACTACAGCTAAATATTAGAGAATCGTTAAAAAGGGATCATAGAGATCTAACCTCCAATCTGAAATGATTCTGTGTTAAAACCGCAGGAACTTGGAGAAAAAGCATTACCACACAAAGGGCGACTGCTAATCTTGTCCTGAAAAATCTGAACACAATGTCAAATTGGTGCTAGCTTACATTAAAAAACACAAGCAATGCCATGAATCTGTTACCTGATCTTGGAGAACACTATGGTCAGTATTTAGCCTCTCTACCATATCCATCTCCAGCATATTTAAGCCCGTAAATGAACCTAAAAATCCAAAAGGAGTACACAGAGACAACCACCATCAAGTAAAAGCTAAACATGAAAGAATACTCATAGGATCAAGGTGAAGTGGAAGAACCTAACAAAGCCTAGTAAGTGAAAGAATCCCAAAAAGGTCTAAGCTTTATGAATTACAACAACAGGGCTTTCTCACAAAGGCAAAATTCATCAACAGACATCGTAATCTCTTCGTTAAAGTGACGAAACAATTAAACCCAGGAAAATAAAACCAAAAAGCTTCAACATTTATCCTTTGTAAGGAGAGAAGGAACGAGGCTTACCAGTAGGAGGAGGAAACCAGTCGGTGCTTCGGTAAGAAGCGGCCATAGAAAAATCAGCCAATCGGAGAAAAAAGAGACGATAAAGTAAGAGACAAAGTGAGAATCTCTTGTTACGGAGAGGAAGGAGGTGTTGAGACTTGAGAGAGAGATTGGTGAAGGAATTGTCGAATTTTGAGGATTTTTGGAGTGTTTGGGTGACGCATGGAAATTCGTAATTACTGTATTATTAAATTAAAATTTTAATCAATTAATTGAGTTTCATTCTTTCATTTGATTGGTTACAACAGGATTAGTTAAGTGTTTTAGAGGATATGAATGTTGATGCATGTGAGATAATTTGTAGAAAGTTGCTCGTTTGACGGTCTTTTTTTAAATAGCGATAAGCCGCAGTGACCAGTCGCGCGATTGGTAAACGAACAATATTCCGCGATTTTAAAATTACAGTCCCATTCGCTTGCAGATTATGAAATGAAAATAGCTAAAGCATATGGTTGTACTTGTACCATTTTATACGACTGATCGTTATAAACCAATGTGTTTACAAAATATTTTTCACTAATTAATAGAATATTCAACTATTTGGTATGTAATCTGCCTTTTTTAGGAGTATCCAAAATTTCTAAGAATAAGAATGGCTTACCTGATTTAGATTCTAGTTAGAGAACGAATAATTATTTTTTGTTAAAGAAGAAAGAACAATTTGTTTGAAGGATCTTGTTGATTTCTGACTGTTTAATCGAATGCTTTTTCTACTATATAGAAATCACGACGGTATTATTTGTGATATGGAGACTTAGTAACATGTAACTTTACCCATTTTAATTTTGGTAGAGTCGATTTATATGTTTTTAGAGATTGTTCAACATACCATGGACCATTAGCTAAGTTAAGCATATGATCATTTAGAAATTTAACAAATCTAGCATACTTTGGATCTCTAATTGATTGGATGAATTACACATAACGCTAAAAGATTCCTCCAAACACTAAAACCGATTGTTAATCCAAACAAAACAGGTTTAAGTTTTATTCAAAAAGTTTGGATCTCTTATTAAATAATACTGTAAGAATTAGGTAGTTTGTTTTCGAATGAATAAGAAGTAGGTACCAAATATATATTTTCATTTCATTTAGGTAGTTTGTTTTCGAATGAATCTCCATTATGTGTATATTTTATATGTCTACTAGATATGGATCCGTGCATTGCACGGATTGCCGGTCGAGATTATCATTCTTAATATTTTTATTTTATTTTTGTAAGGTTAACTAAAATTGTATAAACATATATATTTTAGAAAATGCAGCATAATTATTTCTAAATATAGATTTATTAGCATAATACGTAATATAAAACATTATTTGTAGTTATGTTATACTAATTATTAAATCATCTAATATAAATGTTGGTCTATTTATAAAATTATATAATTTTTGCTTATTATAAATGTAACCAATTCATTTTGTATTAAAACTTTGTTGGGAGACTCACAAAAATGCCCCTTTTTCAATACCCCTTTTCAAAAATGCCCCTTATGGATGTCTATTTTTAAAAATACCCCTTTTATGTACAAAATGACTAAATTACCCTTCTTTTAATAAAAGATATCATAAATATATAAGGAAATATAACAAAATTAGGTCCACAAAATACAAAATATTTTTTGGCGGGAAAAGTGATCCCCCAATTTTTCCCGCCAAAACACTTGTAAAAATTTGTAAAACCTTTAAAATACCTTGTAAAATTTTCCCGTAAAATTTTTTCCCGCCAAAAAATTTTCCCGCCAAAAAATTTTTTTTGCGGGAAAAGTGATTCCGCAATTTTTTTGGCGTTAAATTTTTGGCGGGAAAAATTTTCCCGCCAAAAATTTACAAGGTATTTTAAAGGTTTTTTACAAGGTATTTATAAGGTTTTACAATGTATTTTAAAAGGTTTTACAACGTATTTACAAGGTATTTATAAGATATTATAAGATTTTACAAGCTATTTTATAAGGTTTTTACAAGTTATAAGGTTTTACAAGTTTTTTATAAGGTTTTACAAGTTATAAATACCTTATAAAACCTTAAAAGTACCTTGTAAAACCTTTTAAAATACATTGTAAAACCTTACAAAACACTTGTAAATACCTTGTAAAAAACCTTTAAAATACCTTGTAAATTTTTCCCGCCAAAAATTTTCCCGCCAAAAAAATTTCGCAAAAAAAATTGCGGAATCACTTTTCCCGCAAAAAAATTTTTTTGGCGGGAAAATTTTTTGGCGGGAAAAATTTTTACGGGAAAATTTTACAAGGTTTTTTAAAGGTTTTTACAAGTGTTTTGGCGAGAAAATTGCGGGATCACTTTTCCCGCCAAAAAATATTTTTTATTTTGTGGACCTAATTTTGTTTCAAATAAGGGTAAAATAGTCATTAAAAATTAAAAGAGGGCAAACTTAAAAATGGACTCTCAAAGGGGGCACTTTTGAAAAGGGGTATTGAAAAAGGGGCATTTTTAACAATTTCTCAACTTTGTTTGTGTAGTTTCCATTATATATTTAATTTAGCCAAAAAAGTTTCCACTAAATATGATTCTCATATATTACTCTATATTGAAAATAAAAATAGAAATAGTTATATGCTTTATAATTTTAGTAAAATACAAATTAACATAACACTTTAACACGTCTCAGAATCTATTAAATATTTTATTTTTATAAATCGCATAAAAAAAAAAAAAATTGGAGTACATTATTTTGTTTTTATTTATCTTAGCTATATTAATTTATTTTTTAAAATTAAGACATATAAGTTTTAATATCATACCTGTATTTGTTGTAAATCCAAAAATTAACATAACACTTTAACACGTCTCAGAAACTATTAAATATTTTATTTTTGTAAATCGCATAAAATAAAATAAAAAAATTGGAGTACATTATTTTGTTTTTATTTATCTTAGCTATATTAATTTATTTTTTAAAATTAAGACATATAAGTTTTAATATCATACCTGTATTTGTTGTAAATCCAAAAATTAAAAAGGGATATAGAAATTTAGAAACTGGAACAATAACATTAAAATTCGTCTAGGAACCTCTTTCTCTCTCTTCTCTCTCTACATCTTTTAGAGAGAAAAAGCAGATTCAGAGTTTACTTTCCGGCAACGAACGGCTTTATCAGCGGCGTTTGGTCGGCTTATCGTCCGGCATCGCTGGCTTTCTCAGCGGCGTTGGCTGGCTCATCTTCTGGCATCGTCTGTCACTTGTGGCGGCGTTGGCTGGCTTAGCTTCCTGCATCGACCGGCTACTTTTAGCGGCGTTGGCTGACTTATCTCCCGAGAGCAAGATACTCTCTTTCTTGTCTCGTCAGGCCTTTTCCCGGCGTCTTTGGCCGGGTTTCTCTCCGGTTTCTTGGCCGGATTTAGGTTCCGTTTAGCGTCCGATTATTAGGATTTTAAAGTACCTTTTTCTTCTTGATTGCTTATGTCTATATCTCCTCCATCGTTTGTGTAATTCTCTGGTCCTCCTTTCTTTAAAGGGCTTAATCCCTTCTTTAAGCCTATTTGTTTCATCTTTTAAGAGAGAATTTGAGTTACAGATTGAAGTTTCATCGATGGTTGTTTGGTATTGATGTTCTAGGTAACTGAGTTGATTTGGGGCTTTTCTTTTCTAATACTATCGGATCGGTTTGGTTTTTTTTTTCTTTACTTTCCAGATCTGAGCCTTTTCTATTTCGATGAGAAGATTGTAGATTATTGAAGATGAAGTTCCTTCTTGGAGTCCTGATATGAACCTGTTGAATTGAAAATTCTGGTGTGGTTAGGAGCTCCATGAAGTCGGAAAAGCAGCCGGCGATGAACGGCGAACAACAGTTCTTCTTCTTCACACGTGTCATGTGCTTTGGTCCTTTATCGACGCGTGTTTTCTACGCTGGATGTCAACCTCTTCTACTCTTCTCGATTAGTTTTTCCTAATTGGGCTTGGTTTGGGCTTTTTGTTAGTTTATATTTTGTGTTTGTTATGTTTGCTTCATAAAGCATGCTCGGTGACTCCGAGTTAAAAGTTTGAGAAGTTCGAGACTGGATTGCATTCATGGCTCCGCCGAGTCGCGCGTTAAGTGTAAAGGTTCCTGGGACGAGGGTTAAGTGAGAGATTCAATTTTTCCCTTCTTGGCTTTGCTGTTTGATGTTAACTTTTGTAATGACTCCGTTTTGGCTCAATAAAAATTAACACACTTGTGACAAAAAAAAAAAAAAAGAAATTTAGAAACTGAACAAAAAAGAAATTAATGAAAAGAAAAAAAACAAATTGACAGAAAGAAAAGCAGCGTCGTAGCGACGCAAAGTTAAACAGGTCATCGGAGCATAAATAGAAAAACCAAAAACCCTTTTGCGTCTCCCAAATCTCAATCCTCAGCTCAAATCTCTCATCGCTCTCTAATGTCTCAGATGGATCCCGACGCCGTATCTAAGGCCTTCGTCGAACATTACTATTCCACCTTCGACACCAACCGCGTCGGTCTCGCTGGTCTCTACCAGGAAGCTTCCATGCTCACCTTCGAAGGTCAGAAGATCCAAGGAGTCCAAAGCATCGTCGCTAAGCTCACCTCTCTTCCCTTCCAGCAGTGCAAGCATCACATCTCCACCGTCGATTGTCAGCCTTCTGGTCCCGCTTCCGGTATGCTCGTTTTCGTCTCCGGTAACCTCCAGCTCGCCGGCGAAGAGCATACTCTCAAGTTCAGCCAGGTATCTCTCTTTCTCCTAGATTTCCGATTATCTATCTTTGTTTGATTTGCCTGTGCTTGTTGTGATTTTAGTAATTAGATCGCTAGGGTTTTAAATTGGTTGATAGATCTGTAAATCTGGATATTCCCAAGTCTGTACTTCTCCTGTTGGGACAAGGCTGGCAAATTCGTTGCGACTTGTTATGTGATTCGTTTGATCTCCATTGATCTCGGATGTTCTGACTCGTGTATGTCTGCGTCATTGTGTTTAAAGTATAGCCGATTCAACAAAGAAATTGTGGTTTCATTTGATTAATTTTGTTGATTAGATTGAAGAGAATTGTTTCCCCTCACCGTAACTGATGGATTTTCTTGTTCTTTCTTGTCTATGAATGAGCTTGTTTCGGCATGTTCTTGTTTCAGTCATTTAGTTTCTTGATCTTTATATACAAAAGCTGGTTGTGTCAATGTTATGTATTGTTTGCTTTGGTATCTGTGATCTTGTTTTTTTATTTGTATGGTTTCTTTGATCTTGTTCTAAACACAAGTACAAAACGCTTTTTTTTTTTTCATTGTGTGCTACAGATGTTTCACTTGATGCCGACGCCACAAGGAAGCTTTTACGTGTTCAACGATATATTCAGGTTGAACTACGCCTGAACAGATATCAGATTTGTTAGCATACATCATTGTTGCATTTCTATACTATTGGAGCAATCCTTCTATCAATTTCTTCTGTCTTCTTCTTCTTCTTCTTCTTCTTCTTCTTCTTCTTCTTCTTATTCCTAGATGATTTTCCGTAAGAACATAGGAAAATTGTCTCTCATCATGTATTTGGTTTGGATGGTTTGTTCATTTGTCATTACAATCTCTTGACTTGATAAGACAATTTGAATGGTTTCCAACGGCATGTGGCTCTTTTGATTTGTGGGAACTGGTCATATTCTTTTAATCCGAACATTATGTGATTTTGCTATAAAGAGAGAGCTCTTGAGAGAATTGCTGGGAAAAGAAAAAATGATAGTTCAAGCTTGGCTTGTTAAAAGAGCATTGTCTTGTTAATGTGTCTAAAGGTTAACTCTATTTATTGCAAGTAGTTTCTTTCAATGAACCCTAAAAAAGCCATTAAGTTGTAATTTAGTTCAGTTGCAACATTTGACCGAATAATAGCTGATTGAGAGATGAAGTGCATGTGGGTCATATTCTGAGTTTTGTCGATTTGTTTGTGGGGTTGCAGTTGGAGATTTGCTTCAAGTTTTCAATAATTAACGTGATAAGCATAGCAAGGCCGAGTCAGACAAGTCTAATTAGGGTACAAAATTCCGCAGATTCCCATAAAACAATACGAAAGATGACGTAGAATTTGCTTATCCTCAGAAGAAAAGTCTCATATTCACTGATTTGACCGTTGATTCAATTTCTCTGGCAGTTCATAATAATCAGAACGTTATTTCAATCTTAAGCTTTTAGTTTAACACTTGACACTATGTTGATCTGCTTTGATTTTGATATAAGTTTGGTTCCAATTAGATTTCGTGTAGTTTTCTTCACCCATCCATCAGACTTTAAAAATTGACGACACACGCAAACAAACACAAAGCGCCAAAAATAAAGGAAAACGCTTTGTCGTAATCTCTTAATACTACAATTCACGCGATGACCTCGTTTTTGATCATCCAATACTTTTTCTATATTCTTTTTTCTATGTCCCAAACGATTCACTTTTTCTCACCATCTCAATCTCCAGAACAAAAGAAAAAAAAATGGATTCCTTTTCGTATTCTTCGATGAAATCCATGTTGATTCAAGCTCGTGGCTCGTTAAACTCGCGTTTGTCTGAGTTTGAGCCTCTGGTTCTGCTTTTGGCTCCGCTTCTCACTCTGTTTCTCGCTCAAATGATCGGATCTGTCTTCGGCGTTGTTCATGATAAAGGTTTGAAAGCGTGTCTTGTCGGGTTTCTTATGGGTTTCCTCAAGTGAGAATCTTTAGATCCCGTCTCTTATTTTACTTTCGATCCCAATATTTGTTTGATGTGGCTGAGACTAATGATTTTCTTGTGGAAAATGAAACAGAATGATTCCTGGAGTTCAAAATTACATAGACGCTGAGAAGCAAAAGGTGACTTTTTAATTTGTTTGATTGTTCCTGTACTGCCCATTTTTTGCTTCTCCTTATTGTTGTGTATTTAAGAGGTAACATTTCAAATATAGAAATGCTTGACAAGCCTATTTAATGCTCTTCTCTCTCTACTATTTTTAATTGTTCTGCATCACTAGTAAGGATTTAGATATTATCTGCCATTACTTGATTTGAAGATTTTTCACTATAAGTCCTCAAGAATAGAAAATTACTTGGGATTAGAGATTGGAACTGTACTAGCTTCTTTTTAAGGGTATATGTTTGTTTCTTGGTTAGAGAGACTTTTATGTTTACTTACATTTCCATGTGTCTTGTTTTTTGGGGTATGGGAACAGCATCTGTGTATCTAGTTGATGTTTGTGTTTTTTTCTAATTCATAGGTTGTTGATCAATTACAATCTGGTAGCAGCTCGAAGAAAAAGAACCGGACTGAAGTATTGCCAGTTAAAGGTCTAGGAGTTGAAGTTCTAGAGAAAATGGAGAATGAAAAGAGGAATGATGCTATTTGGCAAGGAAAATGCTCTGGCACTGTGTATGTCTCTGGTAGTTTATGCTTTTTTTTTATATCTTCTCTGGATTTTTTTTTTTGTGGTTTTGGTGGAGATTTGTTTTTACTTGTACTGCTTTTTCTCACAGATACATAGGTGGAGCCGAGTCTGAAGGACATTTTGCATTGATAAATCAAGCATGTTCAATGTAAGTTATAGCGAGATTTTCTCTTTTATCTTCATGGAATATGACTTCTGGTTTGTGTTATTATTCTTGGGGATGAAAGTGTGTATGGCATGTATGGATGATGCTTTCCAGGTTTGCGCATACCAATCCGTTGCATATAGACGTATTCCAGAGTGTGGTGCGGTTTGAGTCAGAAGTAGTCGCAATGACTGCTGCATTACTGGGGAGTAAAGAAACGGTTTCAGGAGGAAAAATATGCGGAAACATGACATCTGGAGGAACAGAAAGTATAGTGTTGGCTGTGAAGTCATCTCGTGACTATATGAAGTACAAGAAGGGAATCACACGGCCAGAAATGTATGTTTCCTCCCTCACTTTACGTTGATCAGTTTTGTACTACTATAATCTTAATTGATGGAACAACATTTCATATATAAGTGTAGGATTATACCTGAATCGGGTCATTCGGCTTATGATAAGGCGGCCCAGTATTTTAACATCAAGTTGTGGCGAGTTCCAGTAGACAAAGACTTCCGAGCTGATGTGAAGGCAACAAGGCGGCATATTAACAAAAACACCATCATGGTAATGTTATGAGGTGCCAGTTATAATATGTTTGATTTTTTCCTTTCCAGGTTCCATGGTTTGATATTTTTGGTCTATTGTACATATCCAGTCCTTGCTTATTTGTACTTCCATGGTTGAAAATTTAATTTCACTAGCATAATCACCTTTTTATCTGTTATGGTAATGCAGCTTTAAAGTTAAGGCGTGTGCTTTGTTTTCCTCATTATTTTTAAACCATATTGTTGCAGATTGTTGGATCAGCACCAGGATTCCCTCATGGCATCATCGATCCTATCGAGGTAAACTGGATTTTCCGTCTCCTGTAATTTAAGGGACATTTATGTTCTTCTATATGACATATTCCTGTTTTTTTCCCATTACAGGAGCTTGGTCAACTGGCTCTTAGCTATGGAATATGCTTTCATGTTGACCTTTGCCTTGGTGGTTTTGTGTTACCTTTCGCTCGTAAACTTGGGTATGTGTTACTGTTTTTTTCTAACAACTTAGCAAAGGCCTGCCTTTTTCCTACAAAAGAGATGCAAATAGTATCGACTTTATATGTTTAGGACTTAAGAAGCTCTGTTCATATCTGTCTGTTTTATTGCCACTGCTCTTAGTTTCCCCCGGAGCATTGGATCTCAGGTTTTGCATTTCATTGTACTATTTAGATTCACAAGATAATAAAGAGTGATTTCTCACTTTTTCCCAGGTACCAGATCCCACCTTTTGATTTTTCTGTACAAGGAGTTACTTCAATTTCGGTGGATGTGCATAAATATGGTTTGGCTCCTAAAGGAACTAGTACAGTTCTCTACAGAAATCATGAGATCAGAAAGGTAAATACTTGTTATTTTTTCCCACTCTTATGCAATTTCTCCAGGCTCAATACCAAGCACATATGAATTGGTTATATTCAGCTCCTCTGTTCTGATTCTGGCATGCTTATTGTGTCACGAGTCATCTACAAAAACATACCCACGATATCGCTTACTTTCGTTTCCTCGTCATCGTTTCCCTAAATTCATTCACGCTGTCACATTCCTCTTATTAAGACATTTGTATATTCTAGTCGTCAGTGCTGTGCAAAATGTAGTTTCTTTTTATAAATATCGATTCATGAATTTTAATATAATCTTTACCTGACATTTGGGTTTTCTGCCTGCAAAATATCTGCTCCTGCATCTACAAAACAGCACCAATTTGTTGCTGGTAAGTGTGTTTTGCTACTTCCATATCTAAGACAACAAAAGAAATGAAAGAAACAATAAAACTGTTGAAATCGGAAATCCTAAATGCGGTATTCCTCCTTAACTATTTGAAACTGGGTTTTTTTCAGTAACTGAATGGTCAGGAGGTCTATACGTGTCTCCAACTATAGCTGGGAGCAGGCCTGGTTCTTTGGTTGCTGGTGCTTGGGCTGCAATGATGTCTCTCGGCGAAGAAGGTTTCACAATAGATATCTCACTCTCACAAGCTCCTGTCATTAGAGTGTGCCAAAAATTAAAATGGTTGATTCTGTATGCTTCTGTTGTTCCACAGGCTACCTACAAAACACAAGCAAGATAATGGAAGCATCAAAGAGACTAGAGGAAGGGTTTGTAGTACTTTTTGACCTTTTTCCCTTCTTCAGTCGTTTCAATGCTTACAGCCTTGACTATCGTAATCTGCAGAGTAAGAGAAATCCATGAACTATTCGTCATTGGAAAGCCAGATATGACAATCGTGGCGTTTGGTTCTAAAGCATTGGATATCTTTGAAGTAAATGACATCATGTCTTCGAAAGGTTGGCATTTGAATGCACTACAGAGACCCAACAGGTAATCTTGAAGACCAAAACACATTGGTGTTATAACAACTAGTTTAAGACCACATTCTCTTCACTGTTCTGAAACTACCTATGTCTGTGTTTTGGATCAGCATTCATATATGTATAACTCTTCAACACGTCCCTGTAGTCGATGACTTCCTTCGGGATTTGCGTGAAGCTGTAGAAACTGTAAGTCCATTGATGAAAAAGTCTTTTGACTGCTCGTTTCCATTTCCACAATTGATTTCTCATTGTTATAAAATTGTTGTTAGGTGAAAGCAAACCCAGGACCGATCACTGGAGGCTTGGCTCCAATATATGGAGCAGCAGGGAAGATGCCAGACCGAGGCATGGTGAATGAGCTTCTGGTTAGTTTCATGGATAGTCAATATTAAGTTTCTTTTTTAAGGTTAAAGCATCATCAAGTGGGTAAATTGATATCACATTTTCAGTTGCAAGAGCAAAACTTTGTTCATTCACAACCACATTGTTTCTTTTGCCCTACTAATAAAATTTCATTACAATCTCCATAATAAGCAACTTAGATCGTTACATTTACACATTCAGAAGAAAAAAAAAAAGATGATCAATCAGATTTGTGGTCAGAAGGTTTTGATCGAGGAACTTGAACCGGCTTGTCTTCTTGGCATTTCGACATGATCTCGTCTCTTTCTCTGAAGTAGATTTCAAAAGCACGAGGCAGGAACCTAGGGATCAAGAAACAGAGTAGATTCACTCCGAAGTAGCCTAAGTTTGCTATTGCTAAATACCGTCCAAACCAGAACCACGCAACCACCTGCAAAACGATTTCACAGGATTTAACGTAAACCAATTCTAAAACTGTAGAAAAGACTTGCATTTGAGTAAAGAGAGGTATTAGCCATTACATTGGGTGTAGCATTAATTGGTAAAGACTTGTTGAGCCAGACATCTTTAGACCAACCAATGATGACAAAGATTCTCCAGACTGTGTAGAGCAGTGGCACGAGAGCTCTTACCGGTGGCGAGAAGAGAGAAAGGCCACTAATTACATTTTCTGTCAGGATTTGGCACGACAGTAGAAACAAGTGTGGTGTTGCTGATCTTACCGCTTGATCGTCTCCTCTTGCGAAACCACCTAACACGTAAGCTAAAGGCAAAAACAGACCAATCGTTGTCCCCGAAATCACGTACATCCTTTCATTATCCCAAAATATTACAACAGAAAACAAAAATAGTAGTCAGAATCTGTTATGTTACAATTAATCTAAAAAATACAAAACAAACCAACAAAAAAAATTAAAAATCATATACTTTTAGTAAAAGAGTACTGATATGTTATTAAAAGTTGTAAAATATTTTGTAACCTTTATCAAGAAAGTTAAAAGAGAGATTTCATTGATTTCTTGTGATGGATTTGGAACCTGAAGAGTTTGCTGCCGCGGAAGATTTCAGGGGAAGAGGTGGAAACGCCGTGAGAAGGGAAAGCTAAACGCGAGAGGGCGATTATATAGACAGACGCAAACGCTGGAAAAAGCATGTCGAGTATCGGTACGAGACCGCTTGCTGAGAAGACTAGTATGAACGCGACTAGCTGTAGCTCTATAACCCTCAGCGACCCCATCAAACCGCCACTGCCACCTCCTATCGCCGTCATCCCCGACCACCGTCCCTTCTCACTGGATGAAGCCGTTTTGTCCACGTCGTTTCTTGGACCAACCGCAAGAGACACGCCTGACATGATGATTCAAACGGATAAGAATGAAGTTGATAGTGCAGAGAAGCAAGCTGGAGTACTAGAATTTATGAAGAAGAGCTCTCTTGTTAACGTAGTTCCACGTGAAGCTTGAGTGATGTACACGTGTCAAAGTGAAGACGTGAGTGTTCATTGCCTGCCTTTCAACGTGTCATGTCATATGTTGCAATGTTATCAGTCTCTTAAGATCGATTTCAGGGGTTTTTTTTTTTTTTACTTAGTCTCGTGTCATGTCATTTTGTTTATTTTCATTAGTATGATTATTTTCTTAATATCGATCTTTTCGATTGTGGATATATTGACAAAAAAGATGAAAATAAAGCGAACACGACGAAAAATTTGTAGAATCAAGAAGCTTGAAGATGAAAATTAGCCGGAAAAAAATAAATCAAACCGTCATATATATGATCTTAATGACGAACAAAAAGAGACATCAAGTTTGACAATTAATTTTAGGATGAATGAACAATTTGGTAATGGTTTTCAGTTTTGTGTAAGTGAAAACCACAAAAAGAAACATCTACTGATGATGATGATGCATAGGACAGAATCTTGAAAGTTTCGAACTAATGGAAGATGTGTTTGTTAATTATAAATCTAGCTTAAAGGACGATGCATTGTTTCTAAATCATGTAGTCTCAAAACAATAGAAAAAAACCCCCTCAAATCTGCAATATAATTCAGTTAAGTTAAAAAGATAAAAGCATCATGAGTAGGAAAAGCTAATCTATTATTAGCCCTAAAAAAGTATAACGTGTAACCGTAACATACGACAAAAGCCAGGAAAACTTTTTTGGGAATGAAACGAAAACCCTTCCAACACAACAGTTCCTCAGCGTCTTTTAGCTGCCCTTTCTCGCAGTAAGCAGATGCCATCATAGTTATGATTCTGACATCTTTCCCGTACCACTTGTTTACAATCGTACCTGCCCCATTGATATCGTTTAGTTTCAATAAGGCAGTTATTACTGATTTATATCCCTCCTCGTCGTCTACTCTCTGACGCCAGCTCATGTTATTGTACAGTCCCTATATACGGTAAACCTCTTCAGCCTTTCCGGCTTCACCATACAACACCATCAGTGACTCTTAAACTAACTTCTTCGAGTCGGGATCTACTACTGATTCTTCGGCTCTACGCAACATCTTTATGGCCTCTACCACTAATCCTTGTTTTAGGTAAGTTTTTGCCATCTCGCAGCTCATGCGCCAATCCAATGTTGAGCTATGAGATTCTGCTAATAGCCCCAGTATAATGTTTAACGTGCGATTGTCTGACTTGGCATTGTTCTTCTCCATTTGGCTCAGAATCTGGTGGACCATATCTCGCTTACCTATCTGATTGTAGAGAGACATCATGTGGTTGAACGGACACGGTTTCGATAGGTACCCGAGCTTCCTCATCTTATGGAAGATTAACTCAGCTTTTTCCAGAGTTTTCGCAGATCTTGTGTAGAAGCTTAAGATAGTTGTGTAGAGATCAGAGTCATCTCTCTTGTCTTGGGGAATGGTTTCGAAGAATTTCTCTGCTTCTTCCAAACCTAAAACGTTGTCAATGAGATGAAGCCGAGCAACCTTCTTTCGTTCCCGTCCCAACGCCATGATCCGACTATGTAAAGTGTTATTTAGCTCCAGTGACGTTAGGGCTCCGGCGAATCGAATCAACGGTGATCTCCTGGACAGGAGATTTTTTATTGCGTATCGCCCAAGGCGTTGCATCATGCTCTCAATTCTCAAGAGTTAAGTCGGTAATTAAATCTTATGTACATAAAATAAAAGTATGGGGAGGTTTCTTTTAAAATCTTCAATAATTTCATTTTTATCCATTAATTTTTAAAATCTGACCAAAAATTGATGAAAAAGCTATAGGCCTATAGGCATGAGCTTCGTTGGCCCAAAAGAAGTTAAAAATTAAAGCCAATTAGAGCAACATTAAAAGAATGCTACTTATGGGTGAACCAAAGTGAAAGTGATAGTGGTCTTCCACAACCTTTTCATGTGTCTCTAGGTCTGTAACGGGCACGGGACAGACGTGGATGCTAGTGAGAAAGAACAAATTAAAGGCTGCTGAATTTGAGGTTCGATTCTGCATTTAGATTCAATTATTCCCAAATTCAAAACTAGTTAGAATAAAAACAATGTTTTTTCTTTTTCTTTGAAGCCAAGAATGTTGTTATGTTTTTAGGTTCTGAATCCTTAAAAATGTTGTATAATAAAGAAATTAAAAAAAAAAAAGAAGGTGATTCTGTTTAAGTCTCTCGATGGACAACCAAGCTCATGGTAATTATTAATTAATCATCAACTTCTCCATCCCACCTACCTGAAACTTACCATTTAAGCAACACCCATCCTATAGTTCTAGCCAATATTTCTTGGCTTTGTTCCTTTGAAATCTGGAAAAAGAAAAGAGTTAAAGATTCTGAATCTCTTGGCTTTTGCCTCTAACTTTGCTTAATTAGGTATTTGGTTTGCCAAAAAAAAAAAAGAGATTATGAATCTCAATTATTTGCAATAAGAGCTCTGGCTCGTCTAGTTGTATGATTTCCAAATCTAATAAAAGTCAGTTGCTATCATAAAACTGTTTCGATGAAATTACAGTAACAAATTTGTACTCCCGATCTGTTTCATTATAAGTATCGTTTAAAGTTTTCTCATATTTATTAAGAAAACTATTAAATATTCTGTTTGACCCCTTATTAATATATTATACAAAAAATTTAATTGGTCAACACATTAATATAATAGAGATAAAACTGAAAATTTTCTCAAATATCTACATTGAAAATACAAAACGACACTTATTTATAACAAAATTTTAAATATAAAACGACATACACGGAAGAAGTATTAGTTAATTGTGTAAAGAAAATTATAATGCACTTAATAAATAAATACTACTTGTCAATTTGTCATCATGTCAAGAGAGAAATAATTGTCATCAGTCGTTTTGTCAACTACTTCATATATTGGTGAGATTATTTTCTTATAAATGTAGCAACACAGAGATCAAAAAATTCGATGTCAATGTAAAATGGCAAATCATATAATTTCAAAATATAATAATACTAGTATTATATAAAAATTGTTTCTATGGAATTAAAATACATTTGTATTAATTGACTGTGTTAACGTAATGGCAATTATAACAGACATAATTAGAGAACTAGTTGTCATCAGTATGATAAGCCAGCTACTTCATATATTGGTGAAATTTTCTTTTTAATCCAGCAACTACACTTGGATCAAGAAATTCAAATATAAACAGGCTAATGATACAATTTCAAAATCTAATAAAAAGTCAATAACTATATTATTTATTTGGTCAAGAAATGTCAATAACTATTGGTATGAATATTTTCTAAGAAAATTACAGAAGAGCTGCACGGTGAGATGTGCAAGAGAATATTATGGAGATGTGGCTGAAAGCAGAGAACCAATAGCGGAAACTTCGCTCCATGCCGGCCCTCAGGAAATATAAAAGTTTGATGAATTTATTAACAACCTACAACTTAACTCAAAATGACTTGTGCAGTGAAGAAAATATACTTGAAGCTAAAAATTTGCTTTTTCGGCGTTATCATTTTGAGACATTGTCATCTTTATGCAATTTATATTTTATAGTTCATTGTATCTTAGTTTACTTTACCTTTTAAATTCCAATTCAATCTTATTTCACAAACATAGTCTTTGATTCTCATGCCTATGCTTTACCTTAGGATTCGGAGATCATATTTCATATTTGTACGTGGGAAAATTTTAACTATTTACGGATCACATGAGTTTGAAGTATATATCACTACAAGAAATATCTACATTATTAGCATGAGAGAAAAGCTATTATATGTCATCAATAGCGTTTTCATAAATGTTATGTTAGGCCACTGTTATGATAGACCCCCACGTACGATAACGTTTTTTCCGTATGCTATTATAGAGTATTCTACCATAGCATTAGTAAAATGCTTTGTTATAGCACCTTCAAATTTTTTTTTTATTATGTAATAAATCATTTTTCGTGTTATTATAGGTACTTTCTACCATAGCTTTATTAAAATGCTTTGTTATAGCACCTACATTATATGCAATTAAAATATATAGATTTTAAATCCAATTAATTATATGCTACAAAACCAATTTGTTAAAAGCATGTTTCTTTCCATAGATCATCAAAAAATACATAGTTTAGCATTCAACACCATTTGTTAAAACAAAGTCTTAAACAACATCATAAGTACTACAATTCATATGGACTAAACGAAGAACTCCATTGGTTTGCTCTTTCTCTCCCTCCAAAAAAATAGTTTGACGTCTTCACATAACTGTCTTCTCCATATCCTCTGCAGTTTGGTTCTCTTCTTTGTCGTTGGTTGTCTTTGTATAAGTAAAGCAAGTGAGTTTTTCAAATGCTTCTACTAGATAATGACTATATATAAAACCGTGAGGAAAGTGGGAAAGATAGGTACCTGAGATCTAGCTCCTCCCCAAGTGAAGCCAATATCTGTTCCAACAAAATGTGCTTGAAATTTGGCAAGGAAACTATTCTTTTAAAAGAATGGCAAGTCAAAATGAAAAGTACAAGCACTGGCTTCCTTTTATATCCTAGCAAGAGAATGGCTGGCTGCAAAGTACATACCGTCTCAAAAAGAACAGAACTCGATCATAGGTGAAAATGTGATAAATGATTACTGCAACTGTAATTTTCAGTATATAAATCATGCTTCACTAGCTAGCGAAATTAAGGATATCGAGCAAGAACTTGAATTGACTTGTTTTGTCTGTTATGGCCTCAACGAGTGACATTTCCTTTTCATACTCATCAAGCTCCTTTTGTAGCTACATAGAGAAAAACTGATATCAATCCCCATTTGTTCTCTTCATAGAATGAATAAACAAAATCTTAAAAGCAAGGAATGGATAAGATATAAAATGTATTTGGAGCAGCAAAGTGTCTTACCACGACCTACCACAGCTGAATCTGAGACGATAACAGCGAACACTACTTAACTAGAGACCATGAAAAGAAGCTGCATTTTTTAAAGAAGAGTGAGAGTAATTGGCCTGCAAGAAAACATGTCGTGGATATTAGCAAGTAAGTTTTACCAATCATAGAACTTGAGTATGTTTGGATGATTTAGTGAGTGAAGGATCCTGACATGAAAAGAAGAGCATAGTTACCAAAATTCTCAACATCCAAGTCACTTCAAAAAATCAGAGATTGTGAAAAAATAAAGATTCATTGACAAATTTATAGTGAATCCGTCACAATCCAGTTATAAACACCTTAAAATCATGAAATTCAACATAATCGCAGGTAACCCAAGCATAAATCACTAATTTGGAAAAGAGGAGACTGATTTCATGATTACCTCATGAAAACCCTTGCTCTTCTGCGACTTGTCGACACTCTTGCAGGCCAAATACTCGATAGTCTTCATCTTCCTTCCTTTATACACATTCTACGATCCGATTTGAGTAAAACGTTAGTATATGAAAGTATAAAAGTCTATAAAGAATCAAACACATCAGGAAAATCACATGGAATCATGGCTTAATGCCTAGTGGATAAAAACACACTTACATCAATGGCTTTGTGAATATCTGGTATTCACTTGGTTACATTTCCCGTAATTCTCTGATATCCTCAAGTGTACAGAACATCAATGAGTGGTCTTTCGGCAAAAAACATGAAAAAGAGAAAAGATTCACCCCCAAATCCAAACCTGAAACTTAAAAACCCTAAATTAAACCGAAGTTTCGATTCTATCTGATTTAAAACTCACGAATCAGCCTCAAAATTTCCAACTATGCAATCGAAATCGAAAATCCCCAGATGTAAGAAAATCGTAAAAATGTGTAGAAGCGCAAGAGAGAAATAGTCTTACCTAGAGCGACGTTTCCGCATTGAATATACTTAGGCTTGTTGAGACCACGAAGAGAACGAATCTTCAATTCGAGTTTCATAAGAAAGAGAGGCATGAAGGTTCGATCGAAGGTGATTTAGGGTTTGGGTGAGCTGGGTCGGAGGAAGCGGAGGTGGAGGGAGGAGGTGGCTGAGGGGGAGGAGGAGATTGGGGGAGATGGTTCAGCCATAGCGGCGGAGACGGTGGAGGAGTAGATCAGAGCCATCGTGGATAGATGGAGAAGATGGTTGCTCCTTGAGAGCTGTTCTAGGCTCTCTTTTTTTCGCTCAAAACTTATTCTTTATTTTCGTCTATAAACAAGTAAAGGGAAATTTATTGTGTTTTTTCACAAGTGTAGGCGCTTACTAAATATTGGCGGAATAAGTCATTTTAGCTTCCCGTTTAGTGATATTATATCTTAGCGTTGTTTCAATGCTATTGTACAATAACTAAAATAAAAATTCATTTTTTATAACAGTTACGGAAAATGAGCTATCCTCTTGTGCTATCAATGTGGATATTTGTTGTAGTGTATATATATATATATATATATATATATATATTTTAAATTAAGCTTAATTTACATTACTGAAAATGGATGGAATTTGATGCGTACTATAATAACCAAATTCAGTATTATCCCGAAAAAGGCTAATATGGTCGATGAGACATTTATTGAGACTCAAAAATACTAGTGGTTAGTTCAGAAAAGGACCTCCAACCACTCACGGGAGAGTTTAAGAGTATATGATGAAGGAGTCCTTCGACTCTAGCTATATATATATATCAAGCCAATTTGTTCGTTCGTATCTAGGAAGCTTAGGATGTATTGTAAACATCTAAGAACTTGGATATAGTTATGCAATCATGAATTTTGTCAATTATGATAAATATTTAATCATGAACTTGGATATACTTGTTTCTACATAAATATTTAAAGTACCATAAAGGTATAATATTAACACTAATTTATTACTAGTTTATTAAAAAATACTACAAATAAATGTTCCTTGGAAAAGATAACTTTAAAATGTGCTTTATCTGCCCCAATCTTCCATGCAATGTCCGTTTGTTAACAGAGAAATAGAAGTCAATGAGCAATGCAAAAGTCAATCAATTGCTAATTTTGTTATTGATTCCATTTTCTATCTGAGTTTATAACACCTTAACAAATAGAAAGAGGTAGCTCCAAGTGTGGACTGCCCATAACGTTTAAAAAAAAAAAAAAACTGCCCACAACTTTGTTTAAATACATTCGACAATGAGTTAATAATTCACTTTATTCTTTGGTGGAAAATGTATATTTTTATTAATTGATTCTCTATTCAGAGGAGGGTTTATGAATTTGTTATGATGGATCTAGTGATTCTGAGAGCTATGGTAATCCTCTTCTTCGATGGAACTTTTTATCGCCAAGGTTGTATGTCATGCTACGTAAATGACTAAGCAAGATTTTTCTATTTAGGGGTATAATTTTCTGTACACCATTTAAATTTCCAAAAAGTACAAGCAGACCCACTAAAAGAAAATATTTCATGGAACATTGGAACATGTGAGAGTTGAATTTGGGTTGCACTGGTGGTGGCAGTGCCGTCCTGGTAAATTTGGGTGCCCTAAGCAAAATTAAAGCTATAAAATTCTTTTAAATTAGATTTTTACCATTAAAAAAAATGTTGTAGTTGTCTCTAAATTATTTGAGGCCCTAATCGGTGGCTTCGGTGGCTTGCCGTCTGCGCCGGCCCTGGGTGGTGGACGTGGGTTGCCCGCCACAGTAGTTAAAAGATGTGGTCCTTCAATTTGAAAGTTAACGTGTGGCGTGAAACTGTATAATAAATTGTATACATTTATGCATGTATCTACATTTTTCAGTGACCAATTAATTTATCCAGGTCAAATAAGAGAGCCGACGTATAACTAAGTAATATTAGAGGCAAGTATCTTCATTTATGCATGTATCTACATTTTTCAATGACCCCCATTTTCTATGCCTATATCTTTTGCAGTTAACTATTGTTTCGAATAGATCCAGCATATAATATATACATTAAAACCATTTGTGGATTCACGATTAGCTTTCCATATGTAAATTGTAATGGTACGGACAGAAAATGAAATTCTTCGGTGCAAACCAAAACTACATTCACATACAAAATTTTGTTTCATTACTGTCCATCCAAAAATAAAATGGTTTACTCCGCTAACTATTTAGTCTGTTCTATAACATCCATTCAAAGCCTATACTTGAGATTGGAAAAGCCAATCAATAAATTCATTTGTAATTTAATTTTAGTTGACAATAGAAAGCATAAAAAGTAAGTATCAATTCTTATGGACAAAAACTACAAATAGGTTTAGTCTTCAGGTAGATTTGCAAAAGACTAATTACTTATTTCGAAAACATCAGTTATCTGCCACTACAGAAATTAAACAGAAGCGATAATATATATTTTAGTGCCAGTCTTTTAATAAACTCTCCAAAAATCGATGTTCGAGGTGAACGAACACATGGAGCTGAACCATAAATAAATTAAGTTACAAGTTACATTATTGTATACTACAAAAGAAAATTATGCAGTCACAAAGAAGCTTCGTTTTAAATAAAACGGCAAACTTGTGATAAAAAAAATGGGATATAAACTTAATTAAATAGTATATAAGTGCATGATTAACGTATACACTTTCTAAAAAAAGATAAAGACGAACTCGTTATGGTCAACTTACGGCCGGCGGATCTGGACTTGTCAAAAATTTAGGTAGAACGATGATGGTATTAAATGAGCGAGGCAAGTGAATCTTGTTTATATTTTCCATTTTTACCCCTTTTTTTCCTACAAGAAACCCAATACCCTAAATATCTCTCTGCTCCTCTACGCTCTCAAGTACCTCCCTGTTTTAGTAACTGTGTTAAGTGAATGGATAACATAGAACCACCCTCTAATGGAAACATCCATACTGAGACAGAAGTAAAGAAGGAGGAGAAGAAAAATATGAAGAAGGAATCAGTGTCATTGATGGGTTTGTTTAGTGCAGCAGATAATGTTGATTGTTTTCTCATGTTTCTTGGCGGTTTAGGCACGTGTATTCATGGCGGTACGCTTCCGCTCTTCTTCGTGTTCTTCGGGGGCATGTTAGATTCTCTTGGGAATTTTTCTACTGACCCAAATGCCATATCTTCCCGCGTTTCACAGGTTTCTTCAGAAACCGATATATATTTTCTCTCCTGATTTTTGGACATAAGTTGATAACACTTTTGTTGTTTGTCTTTTCAAGAATGCTCTGTACTTAGTCTACTTAGGATTGGTCAATTTGGTATCGGCCTGGATCGGTACGTGTCTAGCTACTTGATCTGTTTTTATAGTGTTACCAAAAACTGTATTTCATGTTTACAGTTGGAATGGTTTATTGGCAGGAGTTGCTTGTTGGATGCAAACAGGGGAAAGACAAACAGCGCGATTGCGTATAAATTATCTCAAATCAATTTTAGCAAAAGACATTTCTTTCTTCGATACTGAAGCTAGAGATTCAAACTTCATTTTCCACATCTCAAGCGACGCAATCTTGGTTCAAGATGCAATTGGCGATAAGGTACCCTTTCTAATCCTTAATTTTAACCACAAAACAAAAATTTGTAATTGATTTAATGTTTTGTTTTGTTTCAGACCGGCCATGTTTTGCGGTACTTATGTCAGTTCATCGCGGGATTTGTCATCGGTTTTTTGTCGGTATGGCAACTAACGTTGCTCACGTTGGGAGTGGTTCCATTGATAGCAATTGCAGGAGGAGGCTATGCTATAGTCATGTCTACAATCTCAGAGAAGAGTGAAGCTGCTTATGCTGATGCAGGAAAAGTCGCAGAAGAGGTTTGTTTTATACACCAAGGCTGAGATTGTTTCAAAGAACTAATATATGCGTTTACTTGTGAAAAAAGTTTTCACAACAAAACAAGAAAATAATATTTTCAGTGTTTCACAAAATATTTTTGCAAATTGTAATGGCAAACGCCGAAGGCCTTGCTTACGTTTGGAGTTTGTGTTTAAGAACTAACAACATAATTTTGTATAAAATGCTAAAAAATGGTAAATCAAAGCAAACACAAATAAAAAAATCAAGACCTAGATCTGTTTTTATTCAGTTCTTAACACTTGGATTGATCCTGAAAAAAACAATTCTCTATGGATTATCAGGTCATGTCACAAGTGAGAACAGTGTATGCATTTGTAGGAGAAGAGAAAGCTGTAAAATCTTATTCAAATTCTCTCAAGAAAGCTCTCAAACTCAGTAAAAGAAGTGGTCTTGCTAAAGGCTTAGGAGTTGGATTAACATATAGCCTCTTGTTCTGCGCTTGGGCATTGCTTTTTTGGTATGCAAGTCTTCTTGTACGCCACGGCAAAACCAACGGCGCAAAAGCCTTCACAACGATCCTTAATGTCATTTATAGTGGATTGTATGTTCCAAAAATCCGAGAATTTTTTTATATTTATCACAAAGTGCATCATATAAATCATTTTCTTACACTTGCAGCGCCTTAGGTCAAGCCGTGCCTAGCTTATCCGCAATTTCCAAAGGAAGAGTTGCTGCTGCAAATATTTTCAGAATGATAGGAAGCAACAATCTTGAAAGCTTTGAGAGACTAGACAATGGAACAACATTGCAAAACGTAGTTGGGAGGATTGAGTTTTGTGGAGTGTCTTTCGCATATCCTTCTAGACCAAACATGGTTTTTGAGAATCTTAGTTTCACAATACATTCAGGCAAGACTTTTGCATTTGTCGGTCCAAGTGGTTCAGGGAAAAGCACAATCATATCAATGGTGCAACGTTTCTATGAACCTAACTCAGGGAAGATTCTCTTGGACGGAAATGACATCAAGAACCTGAAGCTGAAATGGCTAAGAGAACAGATGGGATTAGTGAGTCAAGAACCAGCTTTATTTGCCACGACTATAGCTTCCAATATTCTTCTCGGTAAAGAGAAGGCGAGTATGGATCAGATCATAGAAGCTGCTAAAGCAGCCAACGCAGATTCTTTCATTAAATCATTGCCAAATGGTTACAATACTCAGGTAAATTATCCGAATTTTCATACTCATCTTCACATATATATTCCCACTTCCTTAATTATTGGTCAAACCATTATAAATAGGTTGGAGAAGGAGGAACTCAGCTCTCGGGAGGACAGAAACAGAGGATTGCAATTGCTCGGGCGGTTCTAAGAAATCCAAAGATATTACTTTTAGATGAAGCAACGAGCGCTCTTGATGCCGAATCAGAGAAGATTGTTCAGCAAGCACTTGACAATGTCATGGAAAAAAGAACAACAATAGTCGTTGCACACAGATTATCCACCATTCGAAATGTTGACAAGATTGTTGTCTTGAGAGATGGTCAAGTTATGGAAACCGGAAGCCACTCAGAACTAATATCAAGAGGAGGAGATTATGCCACTCTTGTGAATTGTCAAGACACAGACCCTCAAGAAAACTTGAGATCAGTCATGTATGAATCTTGTAAATCTCAAGCTGGATCATATAGTTCAAGAAGAGTTTTTAGCTCAAGAAGGACTTCAAGCTTCAGGGAAGACCAACAAGAGAAGACTGAAAAAGATTCAAACGGCGAGGATTTAATAAGCTCGTCTTCAATGATATGGGAACTAATAAAGTTGAATGCTCCAGAATGGCTTTATGCATTACTTGGCTCAATTGGTGCTGTTCTTGCGGGATCACAACCGGCATTGTTCTCCATGGGGCTTGCTTATGTGTTAACCACGTTTTATTCGCCTTTTCCTAGTCTGATCAAGCGCGAAGTCGATAAGGTAGCTATTATATTTGTTGGAGCTGGAATAGTAACAGCGCCTATATATCTTCTCCAACATTACTTCTATACACTTATGGGAGAACGTCTTACTTCTCGGGTTCGTTTATCCTTGTTCTCAGGTAAACACTAAAATTTTAAACATTCTTTTACGTTTTGAGATCGATTCGATTCTTGAATACTTACATATCTTTAAAACAATTTCAGCAATTCTTTCAAATGAGATAGGGTGGTTTGATCTGGATGAGAACAACACTGGCTCACTCACTTCAATCTTAGCTGCTGATGCAACCTTGGTGAGGAGTGCTATAGCGGATCGTCTCTCGACAATAGTCCAAAACCTGTCTCTTACAATCACAGCCTTAGCACTTGCCTTTTACTACAGTTGGCGTGTTGCAGCAGTCGTAACTGCTTGTTTCCCTCTTCTCATTGCCGCGTCACTTACCGAGGTAACTCAAAATAAAATCAAAGATCCTCAACCATATTTTGAATCTTCAAACTGAATAAGCTTGAATATTATATTTTACAGCAACTATTTCTGAAAGGCTTTGGAGGAGATTACACAAGGGCTTACGCTAGAGCAACTTCATTGGCGCGAGAAGCGATTACAAATATAAGAACCGTCGCTGCGTTTGGTGCTGAAAAGCAAATTTCAGAACAGTTTACTTGTGAACTAAGCAAACCCACCAAGAGTGCCTTACTCAGAGGTCATATCTCTGGATTTGGATACGGTTTGTCTCAGTGTCTCGCGTTCTGTTCCTACGCACTTGGTCTCTGGTACATCTCAATTTTGATTAAGCGCAACGAGACAAACTTTGAGGATAGTATCAAATCTTTCATGGTATTGCTCGTCACTGCTTACTCCGTAGCGGAAACGCTTGCGTTAACCCCAGATATCGTGAAGGGCACACAAGCACTAGGGTCGGTTTTTAGGGTTTTACATAGAAAGACTGAAATACCTCCAGACCAGCCTAACTCAAGATTGGTCACTCATATCAAAGGAGATATAGAGTTTAGAAACGTGAGCTTTGCGTATCCCACGAGACCCGAAATCGCGATTTTCCAAAATCTAAATCTCCGAGTTTCAGCCGGGAAAAGTCTTGCGGTCGTGGGACCTAGTGGTTCGGGAAAGAGCACGGTGATCGGACTGATCATGAGATTCTACGACCCGAGCAACGGAAATCTCTGTATCGATGGGCAGGATATAAAAACTGTAAACCTACGTAGCTTGCGCAAGAAACTAGCGTTAGTTCAGCAAGAACCGGCTCTGTTTTCAACAACCATACACGAGAACATCAAGTATGGGAACGAGAACGCGTCAGAGGCAGAGATCATTGAAGCTGCTAAAGCCGCAAACGCGCACGAGTTCATAAGCAGGATGGAAGAAGGGTACAAGACGCACGTGGGTGATAAGGGAGTGCAGTTATCTGGTGGGCAGAAACAGAGAGTGGCTATTGCTAGGGCGGTCTTAAAGGATCCTTCAGTGCTTCTCCTTGATGAGGCAACAAGTGCTTTGGATACGAGCTCGGAGAAACTGGTCCAAGAGGCACTAGACAAGTTGATGAAGGGACGAACCACGGTGCTGGTGGCTCATAGGCTCTCGACCATAAGAAAAGCAGACACAATCGTTGTGTTGCACAAAGGAAAAGTTGTGGAGAAGGGAAGTCACAGAGAACTCGTATCTAAATCCGATGGGTTTTATAAGAAATTGACGAGTCTTCAAGAAGTGGTGTGACTGATCATCGTTGAAGTTTATTTTACATTTTTAATTCAAATTTATACACATATACTCTGATTTGTTACACGATTGTGTTAGGAATATCTGGACCCAAAAACTTTTTGTAGTCCTGCATGAAATATTGGAAAAAAGTGCTAACCACAGTTAGAGAGACAATAGTTGTGTTGCACAATGGCAGACTTAACCTGTATGTTGTTTGTTGTGCAAGCAAGAAAATATAAGTAAGAAAAGCCACTTAAAGTTAAGAAACTGAAAAGAATAATAAGAAGAAAAAGCTTTTATTTTGTTTCGATAGATAACAAAAGCAAAATTTGTGTTTACATAATGAAAATACCCATAAACTATCATTAATAACTGTTGATTCATAATGAAAGAAAAAAAAATCTGAATGGAAATCCATTTCTTTTTAGTTAGTAGTAGTAGCGGTGATATCGGTATGGGCAGGCCCAATAGTCTAGGAGCAGTAAACATAAGACGCCCACAAAAACGGCAACACATATCAAGACGCTGACTACAAATTCCTTCAACATCCTTAAATGCATCACATTCCTCTTCTTACTAATCGACTTTAACATTTCCCCAACCTTCAATGCATTCCCTTCTCTACAAAACCGAGAAATCAGCAAACCCGGTATGCTCAAATCCAACTTCGGTCCCTTCGGTTTCCACTCTCCATATACCTTCTCTGCTCCTTGTACATCATCCAGCTTCAACAAAGAGCTAATCACAGTTCGATATCCATCATCGTCCATCTTCAACAAAGTGCTAACCACATTTAAACATTCCTTACCATCCCCCACTTTTTCTTCCTTCTTATTCTTACATTCTTCCCAAAGATTGTGCACCTCTCTTTTACAACCTGCCACATTACCATACATCTCTACCGCTTTTTTTGTTGAACCGGCTTTAGCGTAAGCCTTTGCCATTGCAACCATTGTGCCTCTTTCTAGTTTGATTCCATCTTCTCTACCCCAATGTCTCATAAACATTTCCATTGCTTCTACCTTTGATGCAGCCGCGTATACCTTTAAAACATAGTTCACCGTGATACTATCAGGATCCACGTTGTTCTCCTCCATCTCACGAAGAATCTCCTCCACCATATTTTCTTGACCGTTAAAAGAGAGAATCAAGTTGAATGGTGAAGGTTTCAAGAGGAACCCTAGCTCTCTCATCTTCTTGAAAGTGGCCATGGCTTTACCCAAATTTTTGTCAGATTTCGCGTAAGAGCTTAAGAGAGCTACGTAGACAGAGTAATCCTTCATGTTCTCAGGGATGTTTTCAAAGTACTTCTCTGCTTTTTCCAAACCCAACACATTCTCAGTCAGGTAAAGCCTAGCTGCATAATCTTCCGAATAAAGATCACAAACCCGTTTTTCACCCATCCATTCGGAAACCTAACAATTGAAAACAAGCTCATCAAAGTAATCGTCAATAATATTATAGAGTGAAGTGCAAAAGGGAAGTTTTATAATCAACAAACCTGAAGTGCTTTAGAAAACTGATTGGAATCACGGAGATTCTTGATAAGGCATTTAAGATCAGACGGTTTCATTTGATCTCCCCATTGCTCCAAAAGCGGAGTGACGGGCTTATTCATTTTTCTGTCCTTAATGGTTTTACTGTTTATGAGTTTCTCAGCCTTCTCTGTCATTCCTCTCTCTCGATAACCAGAGGCCAACATAGTCGGGATTCGGATATCAAACTCAAGTGACAACGATTCCCACACTTTGTATATCTCTTCTGCCCCAAAAATATCGTCTACCTTCAAGAGAGAACGGATCACAGTTCGGTAACCCTTGTTATCACGTTGTCCTATGTTCATCTTGTAAAGGTTCCATATACGTAAAACCTCTTCTCTGTTTCCAGCTTCACCATACAGCTTCATGAGATGGTCGTAAGCTGATTTTAGCGACTTACGATCCGCCAATTCCTCTGTTAAACGCAGCATTTTGATAGCCTTTCCATTTGAACGGGCTCGCAGGTAAGCCTTTGCCATGTCAAGAGTCGTAAGCCACTCAAGTTTGATCCCATTAATCCCTTCCCACTTATTCAAAAACTTCTCCATCGCGGTCACGTCACACACAGCCGAGTATAGCTTCAACACGTTGTTTACTGTGATACTATCGGCCTCCACGTCATTATCTTTCATCTCACGCAAAAGCTCTTCCACTTTTTCTCGATCATTTAGTGCAATGTAGAGAGACATCATTGCGTTGTAAGGAGAAGGTCTCGAGAGGAGACCTAACTCCCTCATCTTCTGGAACGTGGCTTCGGCTTTACACAGAGTTTTGTCTGATCTTGCATACCAGTTTAAGAGAGTGGTGTAAACAGAATCGTCTCTTGCGTTCTTTGGAATACTTTCGAAGAACTTCTCTGCTTCTTCTAAACCTACAACATTCTCTATCAGATGAAGCCGAGCTGCAAAATCTTCTGGGATTAGATTGCAAATCTTTTCTTTACTCATCCACTCTGATACCTAATACCACAAGACATCAACTCCACCACCTATAAGAGATGGAGAAAACCAAATTGGGGAAAGGGAGAGAATAAAAACCTGAAGGGCTTGGAGAGATTGGTCGGAATCACGAAGCTTTTTTATGATGACTCTCACGTGCGAAGGGTTCACTTGATTACCCTGCTGCCGCCATTGCTCTAGCACTGGAATGATTTGTGCATTCCGATGGAGAGCATCCGTGATACGATGCTGCAATGTTTGGCCCGCCGCCGTGGGGGATGATAGGGTTCCGAAGGAGCGAACCCTGTAACGTGTTGCGTGTTGTAGAAGATTTCGCATCATCCTAAAGCTGGAAGGAGAAGATACACGGACTAGGGTTTTATGTTACTGTGGGTTTTGTGCCTTCTTCTTTTGTGGATACTAATTTCACTAGGACTCAGACCCCCGCGATGTCGCGGGGAAAATGATTTCAAAAATCTTTAAAAAAAAAAATATTAAACGAAAAATTATAATGTATTTAGATAACTTTCAAAAAATACTTTTTAAAAATAAATCAAGATATATTTTGCGAAAAATTATGATAAAGATTAAAGAGACGTAACCTTCAGAAACAGTTATTATTATTATTAAAAAACATTATGGTGAAAAGATATGATCATAAACAAATATATTAATCAAAAAGTTTAATTAATCATTATAATGAGTAGACGTACTTTTTCAAGTTTTTAAACACTTCTAAACATAATTATATAAATACATTCAACAAAACATTATGATAAAAATACACAATACTTTAAATTGTGTTGTTAAAGAGAGATAATCCTCGGAAAAAATTAACTAATAACCAAAATAATACTAGTTATTTAGAAAAAAATAAATAATAATATAGATAACAAAGTATATATATATATATGAATGCTAGATAGCGAAAAAATGCCAACAACCGTAAAATGAAAAGGTTTATTTGATTAACCATTGCAATCTTTGAACATATGCAACTTTCTAAACACAAACCATAAAATTATATTATATAGTTAAAAATTGAACAGATGCAACTTAAAAAAAAAAAACATAACCATAAATTATATTTTATAGTTATTAAAAATGAACTGTTGTAACTTTTGAACAAATCAAAACCATAAAATTTATACTTTATAGTTAAAAATTGAACAAATGCAACTTTTCAAAATTGTAAAATGAAAAAGTTTATTTGACGAACCGTTTCAACCACGGAACATATGCAACTTTCTAAATAACAAAACCATAAAATTTATAATTTATAGTTAAAAATTAAATATATGCAACTTTAAGAAAACACAACTATAAATTATATTTTATAATTATTAAAAAAACTTAACGAAAAGGTTGTGACGATAAGACACAATAGTTCAAATATTTTATATTTAAAAACTAAACAGATGCAACTTTAAGAAAACACAAGTACACAACCACAAATTATATTTTATAGCTATTTAAAAAAAAAACGAAATATTACGACAAAAAGACATATATGTTCAGATTTTTTATAGTTAAAAATTGAACAGATGCAACTTTTTTAAAAAAGCAATAATATTTTATAGTTTAAAAAAAAAAACTTAACGAAAGGTTGCGATGAAAATACACAACCGTTCAAATTTGCAAAAGATATTTATTGAGATTGTTATTATATATTTAAACGAAAGGTTGCAATAAAAAGACGCAACCGTTCAGATGTGCAAATAGTATTTATTGGAAACGACATAACCGTAAAAAAATAACCAATTAAAACGAAAATTGCGATAAAAAGGCGCAACCAAAATAACCGTAAAAAAATAACCGATTTAAACGAAAGGTTACGATAAAAAGACACAACCGTTCAAATGTGCAAATGGTATTTATTAGATTGCTATTATATATAGATTAATTAATTTTAAGAACTATGATAGTGTATATATATATTTTTTATTTTTTGTTATTTTGATAGGATACTATTATGCTGGTGTGTAGTTTCCTATTGTTTAGGCTTGTGTTTGTTTGTTTGTTTTATCTTGTTAAAGAATAAAATAACCTAAATTGTAAGCATTTCATGACAGATGGGCGTGTCTAATGACAGTTCAAATCAACGCAAGGTTAGAAATTTATTTAGTGAATGAAATAGTTGAGAAAAGGTTGGGATTTTCTATTTTATTTTGTATATATAAGCTGCTTAAACGATATTAATAGTTGTTAATCCAGAACATACATCTTCAGCCCATATAAACACGTATTTATAATGTTGATATATTGACAACAATAACTTCCATTACGAGCGAGAGTTCCGACAAACAGGACATGAACCATGAATCTTGAGCCAGTACTCATCGATACATTCGACGTGGAAACAGTGATCACATTCTGGTATAGCATATTCCGATAAAACAAATGGGACAGATGATACCAATACCATTAGTACCCGGAAGCCTTCTACTTTCTCCCAACTCCAATTTTTTGTATGATTCTATTGTAGACTGGTGAAGACCTGTAGTGACCACAACCCCTCGTGGTTGTTGCGTTATGGTTCTGGCTGCGATGGCTGCATTTTGTCTTCTCTGATAGACAAACCTCTCGGAATTGTAAATGCGGACAGCAAAACAAGTAGCGAAGACGGTGAAACCTCCTCCAATTGCGCAGAGGGTTATAATTAGTACTCGTAATCTAGTGCTCAAATGACATGTCAACTAACGTTTCAAGAATGAGTCTAAACCGTGAATGTATATAGTGTTTCAACTACTTAGGAATTTAATGATCAAGATTTGTAGGTTTGTATTAATGTCATAGTTGATTAATCACCAGCCTAATTAAAAACCGCATAATGAATGTTGTTGATAAAAAATAATTTAAGAATTATAGTTTGATTTTAGTATTTTTTTTTTTTTTGTAGTTTTCAGTTTAAGAAATGTAGTTATCAAATTAAAATTGAATCTAATATGATTACGTTTATATATATATATATATGATTTTGGGTTTCAGTTCAGTTTTCGTTAGAACACGTATATTTTATTTTTAGATTTTTTAAATTAACAATGTGGTTTAAATTTATAGTATATCAAAAATGAAACCTTCTTTTTGTCAAAAATGCAACTCGTTCAAATGGAAATAATTATGTTTTATTTACAAAACATTTCTGTATTAAATCGGTTAAGAAAAAATATGCTAAGAAAACCGCATCCCTACAATTCATTTTCTAGAGATTAAGACGAGTTTCTTAATGAAAAGATACAACTATATAAAATCTTAGACCATTTTATTAAAACATGTGTAATGGGAGGTTCTTACAAATATTTTCAAAAATATTAAAAAAAAATAAAAAAATAAAAAATAAGAGAGAGACATGAGCACAGATTCTCACATGAGAACTTTTGATAATCTCTTGAGAGACTCATGTCATACATGTCAACATATAATTGGTTTTAACTTTTTTTTATTACTTAAAATTTTAATAAATAATTAAACTGATTTATGTATATTATATAAATATATTCTGAGAGACTTTGAGAGTCTCTACCACTGTGCAGTGCATAGAAACTTTGTAAGTCTCTCAAATATATTATTTTAATATATATCATTTAATTCAGTTATTTATTTTAATTTTAAATAACAAAAAAGAAAAAAACTAAAAACCAATTATATGCTAACATGTGTAAAGGTAGTCTCTCAAAGGGTTATCAAATGTTCTGAAATGAGAATCGATTTTGGTTTCTCTTTTCCACTTTTTATTATTTTTTTATTTTTTATTATTGAGAATCTATGTGAGAATTTTCCAATACACATGCTCTTAGTGTTTCTCATGTAGAAAGTTAAAATTAAAATCATAACTAAAAAAAGAAAAAGTAGGAGAGAAGGGGAGAAACATATCTCAAATGAGATACCATGAGAAACGTTTCTAAAATTTTTTTGCCACTTATCAATCAATTGTTGGTTTAATTATTAAAAAACAATTAAAATATATTACACAATTAAAATAATAATATTTTTTTTTTGAGATACCCAAAAGAGTATCTTCCGATGGAGATGCTCTTAAAACATGCGACTCATGAGAAAAACGATTAAAAACGGAAAGCTACATGGTTAAAAATATAACGAAAAGACGCTACCCTATGATTCATCTTCTAGAATTGCTTAGTGAAAAGACACAAGTGTAAAAATCTTAAAAAATGCAAATAATAAGATGATTTATTTTCTAAGTTTGCTTAATGAAAAGACAAAAAAATAAAAATATTAGAAGATGCGACAAATAAAATAAACGATTAAAGACGAAAAGATACTTGAAAAAAAAATACAACAAAAAGACGCAACCCTATTGGTGTGATTTTTTTCATTTTTATTATTCAATTAAAATGAATCTAAAATCTCCTAAAATCAGTTTTCAATATTATTTTTAATTATTTTGTTAAGTTTGAATAACATATTTGATATGATTTTTATAAATCTTTGATTGAATAACAAAAAATTCTAGGTTATTTTGAATGAATTTATATACAATGCAAGTTTCTCTGTGGCGATTTTTTGGGCGATCGGAGATTCCTCCATCGACGCCTCTCTTCTCCTCTTTTTTGGAGCGTTTTTCCGGCAGATTCGATTTATGTCCCTGAAATTGAATCAGTCGGTTTCCATCTGCTTCGTTTTCGGGGCAGTTTCCATGGTAGTTTTCGGTTTTCTCAACCGTTTCATCAAAACCGCTTTCTGAAACCGCCATGGCTGACCTATATATCTGTCGGAATTCTTCCATTTTTCTCTGTTCTACTCCACTCCACAATCTTAAACACCTTTCTTTCAACAATGAGCGATTACTTACGCAAGTCAATCCAAGATTTGGACCTCGGAATTGACGAGGCTCCTGTTTCATTACCACCGGAATTCTGTGCCAAAGCGGCGACTGCAAACCGCTACTCTCTCGTGGTCACGACTGTCAATCCCCGGAAGCAAAATCTCAAAGCTTTGATTGGCCAAATGCCTCGTGTTTGGGGGTTCACGGATTCGTGCATCGGTCGAATTCTGGGACAGGGTCGTGTCCAATTTGTGTTCCAGAGTGAGGAAGCACTCAATCTAGTGTTGCGTCGAGGACCTTGGGCTTTCAATGACTGGATGCTTACCGTTCACCGATGGTATCCTAACATCAGTGAAGAAGAAATGAAGGTAATCAATTTCTGGGTTCAGATTAAAGGAATCCCTTTACTCTACTTGTCAAGGGATATGGCTGAGTATGTAGGAAACCAATTGGGGCTGGTAAAGGATGTTGATTTTGATGAGAACACCAATAAGGTGGAATTTGTTAGGGTTCAAATGGCTTGGAACATCGACAATCCTCTTCGCTTTCAAAGGGTTTTCAATTTCAATTCTGAGTTGGGAACAATTGTGAAGTTCAAGTTTGAGCGTCTAAGGAGTTTCTGCTCCAAATGTGGGTCGCTGAAGCATGATGTCAAAGATTGCAACCTTGTATTTGATGATCCGCAGGATCCACCTGTTGATCCTTAGGATCCAGACAATGATGATCCAGGAAAAGATAAGACTATTCAAGGTGACAATGTTGACACAGACTCTCTGCAAACAATTGATCCTTTTGAGGTAATCCCTGGTATTGGCTCGAAGAATGGAAAGGCTGTCTTTCCTTCACCACAGCAGGTTACTCCTAGCAACACAAGTCTATCTGACTTACCAAGCTTTTTTGAGGACACGGAATTAACAGCGGAGAGGCTAACCTACCTTCATGCCAAGCTCCTCAATGGCCAGGCAGGTCTTCGTGAACCATCCTTTCATGATCATGTCTCAGACAATGCTAATGGACCAATGTTCATCAAGCGCAAGAGGATGGACTCTCAAGAGTACTACAGGGAATGGGAGGCTACAGAGGATTTTGCTGTTTTAAGCCAGATTCGTAAGAAGAAAAGAGTTGAATTTGAGGGCTCGTGTTCAACAACAGGACGTGACGGAGGCGCGGGGGGCCCGGTACCCCTATACTTTCCCCCATGAGGATCGCATCCTGGAATTGTCAAGGTCTTGGTTCGTCTTCAAAGCAGTCTCGTTTGTTTCAATTTGTACGTTTATTTAAGTGTGATATCCTATTCCTAATAGAAACTCTAAATAAGTGTGAAATAGTATGTAAATTAGCGTGTGATTTAGGTTATGCTAATGTCATTACTCAGCCCCCTCAAGGAAGGAGTGGTGGCCTAGCTATTATGTGGAAGAATAATGTGTCCTTATCTCTGATTTCTCGAGATGAAAGACTCATTGATGTTGATGTAATATATAATGAAAAGAGCTTCTACTTGTCTTGTGTATATGGCCATCCAATTCAAAGTGAACGTTATCTCCTATGGCAACACATTGAAACACTTTCACAGAATCGTAACGGAGCTTGGATCCTTGTTGGTGACTTTAATGAAATCTTATCAAATTCAGAGAAAATAGGGGGTCCTCAAAGGGAGAACTGGACTTTCAGAAATTTCCGAAATATGATAACAAATTGTGATCTCACTGATATGCAATCAAAGGGAGACAGGTTTTCGTGGTCAGGAGAGAGACATAATCATTCAATCAAAAGTTGTCTAGATAGAGTTTTCATAAACTCAGTTTGGAGAACAGAGTACCCTAACGCTGAAGCTGAATTTTTAGATTTTACTGGTTCTGATCATAAACCAATCCTGGTTCGACTAAACAACATAGAACCACCAAGAAATAAAGTTTTCCGGTTTGATAAGAGGTTGATTGATGTATTGACGTTTAAGGACGTGGTCAAGGAAGGATGGTCAAAAAGAAACTACACGTACCAGACTCCTATCTCAGATCGTATAAGATCTTGTCGTCAAGCAATGGCAAGACTGAAACATCATTCCAATTTGAATGCAGACATTCGCATCAAAATGATAAAGTCTCGACTTAACAAAGCCTTAAACAGTCAGCTACCATTAGAGAGACAACAAATCCCACAGCTTCAAGTTGCTCTCTCAAAAGCTTACTCGGATGAAGAAATATATTGGCAACAAAAGAGCCGAAATCAATGGATGAATGAAGGAGATCGCAACACTGGTTTCTTCCATGCCTGCACAAAAACAAGATTTTCCCATAATCGGATTCATTCAATAGATGACAACGAGGGTACGACGTACCGTGGTGATAAAGAGATTGGTATTCATGCTCAGGATTTCTTCACAAATATTTATACCTCCAATGGTAACCCTGTCGCACCAATTGACTTTGGAGATTTCCAATCAACAGTCACTCCAACGGTGAATACAGAATTAACAAAGGAATTCAGTGACACCTAAATCTATGAAGCTATTTGCTTAATTGGCGATGATAAAGCTCCTGGGCCGGATGGATTAACAGCACGCTTCTACAAGCAATGTTGGCACATAGTTGGTAAGGACGTTATTAAGGAGGTTAAATCGTTTTTCGCAACTTCTCGAATGGAAAAAATTTTAAACCATACAAACATTTGTATGATACCTAAAATAACAAACCCATTAACTCTCTCTGACTATAGACCGATTGCTTTGTGCAATGTGCTATATAAGATCATCTCTAAATGCTTGGTTCGACGTCTCAAAACGCATCTTAATTCGATTGTCTCCGATGCACAAGCCGCTTTCATCCCGGCCTTATCAATGACAATGTCATGATAGCACATGAAGTTATGCATTCATTGAAAACCAGAAAACGAGTTTCGCAAACTTATATGGCGGTGAAAACGGATGTGAGCAAAGCGTATGATAGAGTTGAATGGAGTTTCTTGGAAACAACAATGCGTTTGTTTGGTTTCTGCGACAAATGGATAAACTGGATTATGGCAACAGTCCGATCAGTCCGCTATTCAGTCTTAATTAATGGTACTCCTCATGGATATATCACACCATCAAGAGGTATAAGACAAGGTGATCCACTATCCCCATATCTATTTATCCTTTGTAGTAACATTTTAAGTCACTTAATTCGAAGTAAAGCTCAAGATGGGGAAATAAGAGGTGTGAGAATCGGCAATGGAGTACCGGCCATTACACATTTACAGTTTGCGGATGATCCTCTCTTCTTTTGCCAAGCAAACACAAAAAATTGTCAAGCCCTTAAAGATGTTTTCGATGTCTATGAATATTATTCGGGCCAAAAAATAAATAAAGAAAAATCTATGATAACTTTTGGCTCACGAATTTTTGGCAATACTCAACATCGGCTTAAGAACATTTTATCCATCCAAAACCATGGTGGAGGAGGTAAATATTTAGGACTACCTGAGCAGTTCGGCCGGAAGAAAAAGGAGATGTTTGAATACATTATCGAACGTGTAAAGAAGAGAACAACCTCCTGGAGTGCAAAATTCCTGTCACCGGCTGGAAAAGAAATCTTAATAAAATCGGTGGCTCTAGCAATGCCGGTGTATGCGATGTCATGTTTCAAACTACCACAAGGAATAATCTCGGAAATTGAGTCACTTCTGATGAACTTCTGGTGGGAGAAGAATTCAAAAAAAAGAGGAATACCTTGGATTGCTTGGAAAAGATTGCAATTTTCTAAAAAAGAAGGAGGACTCGGTTTTCGTGATTTGGCAAAATTCAACGATGCATTACTTGCAAAACAAGCTTGGCGTATTATTCAACATCCCAATTCTCTATTTGCCAAAATCATGAAGGCTCGTTACTTCCGTGATGAATCGATTCTAGATGCAAAGGATCGTAAATACCAATCTTATGGCTGGTCATCTCTTCTATCAGGCATTGCCTTACTCAAAAAAGGATCCAGATATATAGTCGGAGATGGCAAAACTATTCGTTTAGGTGTTGATAATGTTTTTGATGACCACCCTCCCAGGCCAATCCGTGTCAATGAATCATACAGGAATAGCCTATTAGAAAACCTCATCTCAAATCAAGGTAATATTCGCTCATGGGATACTTCAAAGATAGCTGCTCACGTTGACCAAAGAGATAGTTCACTTCTCCAAAACTCTCACCTTTCAATGGAACAGAACTGCGACACCATTATTTGGAACTATAATACCTCAGGAGACTACTCGGTTCGTTCAGGCTATTGGTTATTAACCCATGACCCTCACGATCACAATAGGCTCCATATTCCTCCAGGTTCTATAGATTTGAAGAATAGAGTTTGGAAGTTACCAATTATGCCAAAGATAAAACATTTCCTCTGGAGGTCCCTTTCTCAAGCTTTAGCCACCATGACTAGATTAAATTCACGTGGTATGAATGTTGATCGTATGTGCCCCCGATGTCGAAAAGAAGAAGAAAGTATAAACCATGCTCTGTTTTCCTGCCCTTTCGCAATGATGGTTTGGAGATTAGCGAGTATACCTCCTCTACGGAATATTCGCTTCACCCCTGTTTTTGAAGAAAATCTAAGCAACTTAATGAATCTCCTTACAAACCAAACAATTCAGGATGACCAAAAATTAATGCCCTATTGGTTTCTTTGGAGAATATGGAAAGCTAGAAACCATTTTGTCTTCAACAAAGGCCGAGAGAGTGCTTCCAAGACAGTTTTGAAGGCACAAGCTGAAACAACACAATGGATTATAGCCACTACACCTCACAAGCGCAGAGACACCATGCCCAGTCACAACACATCTCCACCTCCATCTCTCCGGTGTTGGACAGCCCCGTCGTTTCCATACATTAAATGCAATTTTGATGCTGGTTTTGATATTCACACTCAACAAGCTACAGCGGGCTGGATTATTAGAGATCATCATGGACTATCTAAACATTGGGGTTCACTGCAATTAGGCTACGCTGCTTCTCCTCTAGAAGCCGAAACAAAAGCTTTAATAGCGGCTATGCAACAAACCTGGGTTCGCGGCTACAAAACGATTTCCTTTGAAGGGGATTGTGAAATCTTAATACGAACTATAAACGAGTCATCACGAATTGGAACATTGACAAATCTCCTGCAAGATATCAAATTTTGGGCAAGGAAGTTCCAACGGACACGGTTCATTTTCACGAAGAGAGAAGGAAATATGGCTGCACATAATCTAGCAAAGTTTGGTTGTCTAACTTCTGTGTTTTATTCTGATTCTGTAACCCAGCCATTGTGGCTCTAAAAACAGCTCTGTATTGACTTATATCATTAATATAATTCTTGTTTCGACGAAAAAAAGTATATATATATATATATATATATACAATGCAAGTTCAATAACATGGGATAGAAAATTATTTAAAATCACAAGTTCAATAACAGGTGATTTCAATAAAAACCCAAAATTTATTAAAATCCTAGTTCGAATACATCCCCTTAGGATTCATTTTCTAGGATTGTTATTATTAAGAGATTTTTTCTATTTTAGTTTTGATTGTTTATATAAATTTAATTTTCTTAATTCATAAAATAAATAGAATTTATTTCTTTATTTTATTCATAATTTCTAATTATTTTTATTGTTGATTTGGTATGTAATCATATGATCAATGTTTAAATGGTATGTAATCATATGATCAATGTATGAATGTGATATTTGATTGGGTTGTCATGTTTGGTCTTTTGGGCCGAAATATATGTGAACACGTGGTGAACACTTGGACTATATATGTGAACACTTGGCCTTTCTCCTCTTAGGTTTCTCCTCCTAATCTTGAAATCTTTACACAACACCAACTAAAGATGGCGATAAGTTCGGAAACCCAACTTCCCCTTTCGCTCCCGATCATCGACTTCTCCAGTCAAGATCTCAAACCGGAAACCCCCGAGTGGGACTTGGTGAGATCCCAAGTCCGAAAAGCCTTAGAAGAGTACGGATGTTTCGAGGCCTTGTTCGATGGAGCTTCCATGGAGCTAAGGAAGGCCTTGTTCGAGGCCTCCAAGGAGGTTTTCGATTTGCCATTGGAGACCAAACTGAGTACAAAGACAGACGTGCATTACGAAGGATACTTGACGATTCCGAGAGTCCCTTTACAAGAGGGCATGGGCTTTTATGGTGTAGATAATCCTAATGTTGTGAATGACTTGACTCACAAGCTTTGGGATCAAGGCAACATCTTCGTCAGGTACCCTTCTTATCAGTTATCACTTGAAACAAACTTTTGGCAATGAATTGTAGGCTTTTACAGAAATATTTGGCTCTTGGTTTTAATTTATTTAAAAATGTGAATGGTAATTTATTTAGTATTTGGTTTTTAACAACTTTTGAAATAAAAATGAGTTCTAAGATAAGTTTTTATATTTTAATATTAGTTTTAGCTTTAGTTTTGTGTAAAGTTTTTAGAACAAAATAAAGCTGTTATAATAACTTACGAAAAATATATATTTAATTATCTCTTTGAATGACACTTACGATTTTTATCTATAATTTTTTTATAATAACTTATTAAAAATATTTAATTTAACCCTTTTTCGTCTTAAAAAATTTGGACCATTTCTCTATCATGGTTTAATGACACCAATAAATCTTCGTTTCTGATTTCTCCACTTTGGGCAATTCATGATTTGTCAACTTTAATTCATGATTTGTCACCTTTTTAATGCAAATTTTTTTTAATATAACCAATCAGAACATTTTAACCAATAAGCGGAGTGTGATGAAGATAGATTGATGAATTTATTTTTTAATCACCTAAAATCCGCTCTAATACATGTAAACCAAATATTTGTCTCACTTAACTATATAATCGTCTATAAAGTTCAGTCTATATCAGTATAGTATATGTTTACAATATTTTATATATCATGAATGATGGTTAATAATTTAAAAATGTCAAAACAGAGGTATATATCGATTACTAAGATGTATTACATATATATTTCAGCAAGAATGTTCAGTCGTTTGCGGAGAAGTTAATAGAATTAAACTTGAAGGTGAGGACAATGACTCTGGAGAGTTTCGGACTCGAGAAATACATGGAGGAGCATCTTAACTCAGCGAATAAGCACTTTCAGTTACTTAAATACAAAGGACTCTCCGATGATAATACAGAGAATAAGATAGGTTTTTACCCTCATATCGATAGGCATTTCCTCACAATACTCTGCCAGAACGATGCAGTAGATGGCTTGGAGATCAAAACCAAAGATGGCCAAGAGTGGATCAAAGTTAAGCCATCTCAAGCTTCTTCTTTCATTGTTATGGCCGGAGCTTCTCTTCATGTAACTAAAATTAAGCTTCCTTGTCTCTCAAGTTTCATTCTTTTATAACCTTTTAATTATGTGATTTAACATATGTAAGAATACGGTGTTGTAGGTACTGTTGAATGGTGGGGTATTTCCTCCGCTTCACCGTGTGGTTATAACCGGAAAGAAAGATCGGTATGTGGCTGCACTGTTCACGATTCCTAAAGAAGGAGTGATCATAAATGCGCCTGAGGAGATGGTAGATGATGAACATCCTCGTCTCTATAAGCCTTTTGATTTTTGGGGTTTCTTGAAATTCAGCAACTTACCTAATGCAAGGAAAGACATATCTGATCTCACCACTTACTGTGCCCTTTAAGTATATTATCGAAACATTATTATATATTATGCCCTGCGAATAAATAAAACTATGTATCATTTGATCATTAGCTATATATGCTTTGTTCGGTTGTTTGCTTTTTGCTCTTGAGTTGTTTTTTCATATGTTTGAACATGTAATAAAACCTGATTTACAGAAACTCCAGAATTATTTGAGTCATTATACAATCAGAGGATGGAAGTCCAACATTATTTTGATCGCCATAAACTTAAGTTAGAGATGGCACCTGACTGCTGAGTTTTCCCTGCTTCTGGTTTGGTTTGATTTGTTCCTTTTAAAAGCTTTTTTTGCTTGTTCCTTTTACGCTATTATACTTAAATCTTTCATTATTCTTTCAATAACGTATGCCTATTAAAATAAAATAAATAAACTTAGGTCTTTTTTATGTTTGGCGTAATACTTCATTACTATGATGAAGCATTAATTTGTCTCCGAAATAATTATGAAGCGTAAGTTTACGAGATAAGTCTAGTGGAAAAATCAAAAACAATATCATTAATCTTTAATCTAGAACATACATATAAACACATATTTATCACCAAATAGAAGAATTAGTGACATTCATTAAAATGTCGAAATACTTCATATTCAAAACAACAATTACAACAACAACAACAACGACAACAACTTCCATTACGAGCGTGAGTTCCGACAAACAGGACATGAATTATGAATCTTGAGCCATGCATCGATACATTCAACGTGGAAACAGTGATCACATTCTGGTATGCACCGTACAGTCTCTTTGCTAGCATATTCCGATAAACAAATGGGACAGATGATACCATTAGTACCCGGAAGCCTTCTACTTTCTCCCAACTCCACTTTCTTGTATGATTCTATTGTAGACTGGTCAAGACCCGTAGTGACCACAAGTCCACAACCCCTCGTGGTTGTTGCGTTATGGTTCTGGCTGCAATAGCTGCATTTTGTCTTCTCTGATTGACAAACCTCTCGGAATTGTAAACGTGGATAGCAATAAAAGTTGCGGTGATTCCTCCGATTATGCAGAGGGTTATAATTAGTAGTCGTAATCTAGACCTTAAATGACCTGCTGAATAACGTTTCAATAATGATTTTAAACAGTTAAAGTAGAGTGTTTTATTGATTAGGATTTTGGTTGATTTTTGTTTATTTTAAAAGTTATCAGTTTAATTCACGTACTTATCAAATCTTTTTAAATCGAATCTTTTTTTTTGTTGGTAAAGCTATTGAAAATGAATCTAATATGATTTTATTTTGTTTTGTTTAAGTGTTAGCTGCATTCAGAAGAAAAGAAAAATCTAATATTGTTTGGTAGCGTAATGGGTTGGTTGAAGTGAAATATTAAATTTGAAAATAATTCGAAGCAGATTAAGTCAATTCATCATTTTCCCAATTTAATTCCTACTAGGATTTCTAAATTTTTTTTAGAGAGTAAATAATTACTTGAATAACCTAAACCTAAAAGAATACCTGGAGTTGAAGTTTTCCACCAAAACTACTTCAGCCTTAACAATAATGGAGTTTTTTTTCGATTATAAGAACAAAGAGAAGAAAAAGAAGAGGTTAAATAATCAAGATCGTACCGGAATTATCAGCGAAGCATTTGACTTCAAGGGAGGCCTTGTTTTTGAAATTACATCTCAAGGAATCCATTTCACAGCCTTTGCAATTCGGTGAGCTCCATTCCAGCACGACGTCTACAATGTTGATGAGAGTAGCAAATTTATCATTTTCAAACAGCAGATTAACCGGCACAGCTACTCTCTTCACGATCTGGCAAGAAGGTAGCATCGAATTTGCGAGAGTCAAATTAGACGTGGCGAAAAAAGAGGAGGTAGAATTGCTTAGGCAACGGATGGGCGGATACCAAGACGGCTTCAAGAACGTGTATTGGAGACTGAAGCGAGGAGAGAAAGGAGATCCTGAAGTATTGAAGGTTAAAAGCCTCTTAACAAAGCAGTCTTCAGGGTCGTTGATAGAGATCTTCTGCTTTATGTAGTCGATTTTCGTGACAAGAAATGTTCCAGAAAAAGGAAGGTCTAGGACTGTCTTGTTGAGGTCGTTGCAGCGGAGATTGAAATCTTTGTGGTCGCAGAGAGGAAAACGAATGGGAATTCCGAATCGTCCACATGTATTATCATATGATTCTGAATAGGATGAAGAACATTTTTTAGGGCTTGAGGCGTGTTGGAGAGGGAAGATGAAGAGGACGAGGAAAACTAAAGGGGAGAGTTGTTTTGAGAGAGACATAATGTGGTCCGATACTAAGGGAAATTGTTAAAACGAAAATTTATGAAAGAGTTCAACAATTTCTTATATAGTCACTAAGAGGAAATTAGTCAGAGAAAATTGTATATGTCTTTTTCGAAGAATAGTCAAATATTGAAGTATATATGTTACGTAAATGGGGTGTTTGATAATAAATCCAACTTGAAATACCCACATTTATAATAACTTTTCCATCCATTGCAACCTTGAAATACTCTTTCAATTCAATTTTTTTTATAGCAGTATATTGATTGTGTTGGTTATGCGACACATATAATGGTTGATATGGATTCCAAACATTTCATGTAGTTTGGCACAAAGCCGGAGAAGAACTCCAAACAAAACAAAAAGACACTAACCTTGCGTCTTAAACAAGACATTGACACATCACGTGTGGAAAGCGGTCACGTTCAGCTATAACTATATAGAAAAAACAATATCATTAATCTTTAATCCAGAACAAATATACATCTTCACTCCATATATATAAACACATATTTATCACAAAACAGAATAATTAGTGACGTTCATTACAATGTTGAAATACTTCATATTCGGACAACCACCTTCATTACGAGCGTGAGTTACGACAAACAGGACATGAATTATGAATCTTGAGCCATGCATCGATACATTCGACGTGGAAACAGTGTTCACATTCTGGCATGCACCGTACAGTCTCTTTGCTAGCATATTCTGATAAACAAATGGGACAGATGATACCATTAGTACCCGGAAGCCTTCTACTTTCTCCTAACTCCACTTTCTTGTATGACTCTATTGTAGACTGGTCAAGACCTGTAGTGACCACATCCCCTCTTGGCTGCTGCGTTAGGGCTGTGTCTGCGATAGCAGCATTTTGTCTTCTCTGAAAGACAAACCTCTCTGAATTGCAAATGGGCATAACAATACAAGTAGTGAAGATGGTGATTCCTCCGATTGAGCAGAGGATTATAATTAGTACTCGTAAGCTATCGTTTGTTTCATCTGCCGGATAACATATCAAGAATGAGTTTTAAACAGTCGAAGTAGAGAGTTTAATTAAATAGGATTTTGGTTTGACATTTGTTTATTTCAACAAATGTCAGTTTAATAAAAAAAAATTATACCGAGTATTCTAACGAATAGCGATCGCTAGCTAGCGTGGGGAATGAGAAATTGAGAATGCTTCCGTTGGTTAAATTAGAGCTAATCTTCGACCAAAGAAAAACTAATTAACGAATCCACTAGTCAATTACTAATTTCCAAATGTAATTCCTACTAGGATTTCTTTCCCTTTTTTTTTGATGAATAAATACTTTTCTTGATTAAACCTAAAAGAATACCTGGATTTGAAGTTTTCTACCAAAACTTCTTCAGCCTTACCAATAATGGAGTTTTCTTCGATTATAACTTATAAGTAAAGAAGAAGAAGAAGAAGAAGTTAAAACCATAAAGATCATACCGGGTGGATAAGCGAAGCATTTGACTTCGAGGGAGGCCTTGTTCTTGAAACCACATCTCAAGGACTTCTTTTCACAACCCGTGCAATTTGGCGAGCTCCATTCCAGCAAAAGGTTTACATAGTTGATCCAATCAGAGAATCCTTTCTCATGAGTTAGCACATTTTCATAAAACACGCTTACCGGAACAGCTAGTCTCTTCACGATCTGGCAAGAAGGCAGCATTGAATTTGCAAGTGACATATTAGACGTGGAAAAGAAGGTGGAGGTAGAATTGCTTAGGCAACGGATGCGCGGATACCAAGACAGCCTCACGACCTCATTCGGACAGGTCAAGAACGTGTAATAGACAGTACTCAAGCCATTAGAGAAAGGAGATCCTGAAGTATTGAAGGTTAAAAGCCTTTTGACCATACAGTCTTCAGGGTCGCTGATAGAAATTTGCTGCTTTGAGTAGTCGATTCTATCAACAAGAAATGTTCCGGACATAGGAAGCTCTAGGACTGTCTTATTGAGGTTGTTGCAGTGGAGATTGAATCCTGGATGGCCGCAGAAAGGAAAACGAATGTACACTCCAAGTGGTCCACATCTATAATATGATCCTGAATAGGATGAAGAACATTTTTGAGGGTTTGACGCGTGTGAGAGAGGTAAGATGAAGATGAAGAGGAAACATAAAGAGAAGAGTTTTTTTGAGGGAGTCATAATGTGGTCCGGTACTAAGGGAATTGTTAAACGAAAAATTTATAAAGGAGTTCAACCTTTTTTTAGTCGCTAAGAGGAAAGTCAGAGAATTGGTCGTCTTTTTCGAAGAATTGTCAAATATTCAAAACATATGTTCGGCCCTGAAATTGATAACCTTCTTTAAAACTAGATATAAGTATCTAATCAAAACTCATGGTTTCGCACTAGTGTTCCCACGACAAGCGGACGATGATCTAATGCCTAGAGTGAGCTCACTGTATGTTTAAGGTTATTATAATACTCACACACAAATGACACTATTGTTAGCATCATAAGAAATTTAGAATCAAGTACAGGGAGTCACCTGCATCGGATCCCAGCTCTTCAGAACTATGACTTCCAGGCATAAACAACATTACACTACATGTATGTATTTACATTAGAATCGATTGAGAAGTTGTGCCTGCGAGTAACTCTTGAAGTAGGGAGATGTATACCTTTTGAATTGGCTAACACAGCCAGAATCACCCAAGAAACAGCAAGAAGAACCACATCCATACATCCGCTCGCCATCTGCGCACTGGACTTGGAAAACTTTGATCAACAGCCATAAATCAGGGTTTTATAACAAAGACTATCAAGGGGTATTAGGTTGTGAGACTTCAAAATGCTTGGATAGACAAGTATATACAGTCAACAGAATATTGCTTTCTAGAAGGTTACAATCCTTTTTCAACTAGATAAGATTCCAAGGTACATAAAGGAGCCAGATAAGGCAAAAAAACAGAAAAGGGCGGCCAAATGAAACAAGACCCGTCTATACATTTACGAGGCAGTGGAAGTAAAAAAAGTAACTAACTTTGTAGCTAAAAGGAAACCTATGTGAAGAGACTTAAGGGTAAGGAGCTTCACTAGCCTTCACAAATCTGCCTCTGACACGCAACCTAGTGTCAGCTCTTGCCTTCCTCGATTCATACCTTATGGTCTTATCATATCTGTTGGCACCCAAGATCCAAGACAAAGGGAGAAACGAAATATCCTTAACATCAGGTTCTTTGGGAGATGGGCAATAGAAAGTTACCAAAGGGAAGAGGAAAAAAGCAGGCAGCATTTACCTGCGTGTCTTCCTCTTTTCCTTGTAACGCTGCATTGCATTTCCTCTGTTCTGAGCCAGCCGCTCCAGATCAGCCTTAGTTGCGACGAGTCTGGTGGTCTTACAACTAGTTCCAGCAATATGCTCCGTGAAATGCAAGTCACTGGAGGAGTTCGAACCTTTCTCTGAGCCAAAGGTAATTGGAAGATTGTTGCTCTCAGATTTTGATGGTTGTACCTGGCCTGAAGTTGATCGCTTGTAGTCATCCTGCAAAAGAATCCTAATCAGCATCACATTTAAGTTGCCTAGCACATAGATATCATAAGCCAAAATGTTAGAATGGGGGCTTGGTGCTGAGGTAAAACAAAGAAAAGCAAACCAGCGTGTAACTTATTTCTGAGTAGGCTTCATGTTCTGAATTCTATCATTCATTGAGAGAAGCAACTGTCTACAACAGTTTTTGAGAATGAACTGGAGATGTATAACCTATGGGTTTTAAAACACTTAAATAACTAAGGTTTATGAGAACTATTACCTTGCAAATCCCTTTGACACCTTTCGCATTAGTGGAACAAGTTTCATTCATATGGTCAACAAAATTGTTGATTGTGAATGAAGCAGCACCTTTGGTTACATCCGCAGCTTCCATTCGTCTAGTGTCCTCAGGTCCCCGTGACTGTCCCAAGTTAAAATCCCATATCTGTAAACAAGTTCACGGCACAGGTTAAGAAACCCATCATTGTTGGATCTTCTTGAGAAATCATAAAACCACACAGAGCGACTAAATTTGACCTTACACAAAACCATTTCACCACTTAATCTCACTTGCTCATTAACAGATTGACCCACCAGAAAAAACTAAACTGCTCTTAGCCTCATGGCCAAAAAATCAAAAGAGAGTGAACCTGAGAACTCTGGCCACCACTAGGATTAGTAGTAGCATTCCACTGCAAAGGTTGCTGGTTAACTCCTCCGCCATTCATCTCCTCTACATCTCTTGACCATTCCAATCTCTCCGACATCTCCGGAACCATAAGCCCCTCTCCTGCTTCTCCATCTCCATCGCAATCACCCTCACGGTCACAGTCACGGTCACGGTCACCATCACCATCTTCATCATCACCACCAACAACACCACTCTTAAGCAACTCCTCAAGCTGTTTACACAACACCTGCTTATACCTCCCACAACTAGATCCACGTTTCTTAAACATCGTATCACTGGGAACAATCAATTCATTAGATCCCGAAACCCATGAATCCAACTGCATCCCAAAATTCTCCATCATCAACGCCATCATCGGAACTTGACTCTCTTCTTCTTTCCTCCCTTGTTCCAAATCAAGTCCCCATAAAGCAGCAAGCTCCAACGCCGATGGACAACCGGAAAAACCTTCCACGGCGGATCGAACATGAGCATCGGAAACTGAACAGCTTCCGTGAACATCCCAATCACACTCTTGACACAAAATGAGATTATCGGTGAAGCACCGAACAGAGACTGGCTCGTTACCACAATTATCGCAGATCTGAGATCGCACGTGCTTCCTCGACAAGAGATTCGCTGTGTGCACGTGCTGATCACAAGGCAAACACAGCTTCGCCGTATCGGCTCTACAAAACAAAACCGCCGTTCTCTCGCCGCAGAAATCGCACGGTACTCTCTTCGAACTAGCCATAACTTCCTCAAAATTCGAAATCAACTTTCAGAGATTAAGGACGGTGAGAATGAATGATGACAAATCCATTACTCACGTTTTCCATTTCGGATTTTTTTTTTTTTTTTTTTTTTTGGGCTTTGTCAAAATAATCTGCAAATCTTTTGGAATAAAGAAGACAACGAAGCTAATTATTGTAAACAGTTAGGGCTTTGGGATTTATTACTGTGTTGCGATGTATGGAAGTTTGTGTATGATGGATTGTTTCAGATCGAGATATGTTGAGATCTGACGGTGTAAATGAGTGCTGACTGCTGAGGGAGTTGCCATTATTACGTTGAGGTACTGTAGATCTAAAGGAAAATATCTAATCTGCTTTTTCACCTAAATATCTATTTTAACGTATAAAGGGAAAGTTAGTTCAAAAGCACATGATTTTTACGGGATTAATTCTTTCCGTATATAGCAATTAACTTTTTGATCAGTGTAGCAAGTAGTAACGGCTTGAATCATCTTTTTTTTCTGGTATTTACGAACATTGCAGCATAATGTATAACATATATTGCTGTGCATGATAAACCATATACCATATATTGGAATTCAATAAGAATTCCTTTTTTCTTCTTATCAAAAGAATTATTTATAAAGGAGAAGATAATATCATCGTCTCTGTAGTCTGTAGGGCCGGTTCTTGACAGAAGACACTACAAAAAAAAGGATGGATTACATCAATTAAATAGTATCAGAAATATAAATGATACTAGTTTAAATTACTTATAAGCAAATGACACAAAATAATTAATTTAACATCAATTTTAATAAGTGATGTGTTAATTAACTTGTTTAGCATCAGTTCAATCAAAGTGATACAAATTTGTATTAGTTTGCATCACTTTAAAAAATTGATACAAAGATATGTATTTGCATCAATTAACAACCGATGTAGTCACTTAATTTTATTAACATCACTTTTAAAAATGATACAAAATCTATATCAATAAAAAGTGAAGCTAATAAATTTTTAAGTAATTTAATTATTAAAAAAATAACTGGAAAATTTTGTTATAGATGACGTTAAATTGTTATTACCATAAATAAATAATTATATTGGTTTTATCATAATATTAGTTCCTATTAATCCTCAAAATAAGCAAATTTATTTATTTTTATTCCTTACCCACAATCCTTCTTTTACGCTCACGATCTTTTTTTCCTATTTTATTTCCAAAAAAATGTTTTTAGAATATCTTCAAGTTAGTTTTCGAAATCTCATAACTCGATCTCATTCAATTCTCCACCTTTAAATACTTTCTTATTTTCTGTCATTCTACCTCTCTTTTTTTCTTGACCATCACTCAGTTTTTTTGTTCTTCTATTTTCAGAAATTTGTCATGAACACTGCACTAATGATCATTAGGACTCTGTGTTTTCCTACACAATTTGGAGAAACATAAACTAAAGGTACTCCATCACTTAATGTTAAATACACTTACAAATAATTATTCTAATTCCGATCAAAAATTTCTATAAATTTCTAAACAATTAATCTTTTTTTTATTTTGTAGAGCAAAAACTTAAGTGTGATGATGATTCAAGAGATCTCAAGTCATAACCAAAGTATGATCTTGATTCCACAAATGGAAGAGAGATGGCATAGAAGAAGAATTGAAGTTTCCAAGAAGAAAGAACAATTAATGGAAGGAACAAGTATGGAACCAAAGGAAGATGTGTTTAAACGTACATGAAGTTTAGTTCAAAAAAAAAAAAAAAAACGTACATGAAGAAACCAAAACTCAATTATAATTTTTTTTTCTGTTAAAAGATTTATTGTTCATGTGAAGTATTTTATCAAAGATTGCAATGAGAGATTTTGGGAGAGAATATTCACCATGATTTGGTATATATTAAAAAAAAAGTAACAAATCAAATAATAATTCAAAAATATATTAAAAAATTAATTATTTTATTAATCTAATAATTATTATTCTGTAATATATTGAAATCAGTTAAATAAATTGATGTAAAAGTTAACATCATTTTTTAGCAATTGATATATATTGACATCAATTACAATAATCGATGTACGTATTTTGAATATTAACATCAGTTGTTAATAAAATGATGCAAATTATTTGCATCAATAATATATAAATCATTTAGTTAAGTGATGTAAAATTCTTTTACATCAATTATAAATAATACAAAAATTCAAAATAAATGATGCTAAATGATCTTTTTTTTGTAGTGAGAGGTGCTAAAATCGTATACATATTTTAGGATTCATGTTAGATATTATTTTTTGTCCATTGGCTTCAGTAAGTTTTTTTGTTTTTTTTTATAACTTAGCCGTATACTGCTACTTTTGAGTAAATTTGCAAAAATACCTTCTTTTTGTTTACACTTTGAAAAATAGCTTTTCTTTAATTTTTTTTAAAAACTAACTTAATATGTAAATTTACTAAAATTTAAACTTAATAAAAATTAATCAAAATATCTATATTTTAAATAGAAAATAAATTTATTGATAAGAATTAAATATTAAATTTTTACAAAGTTTTTATATAACTAACAATTCCGAAAATTTATTATCATAAATATATTTTTAAAAATAATGCATAACAACATTCTACCGATATGAAGTCATATTTTTTGTTAAGTCATGCGTTATTTTTAAAACAATGAAGAATAACAAAAAAATTCAAAGAGAATCATTGAATTGAAGTAAAGTTTTGTGAAATGTTGAGTTGAAAAATGTGTTTGGAGTGTTGGAGATAATTTTACTTTATATAACATGACAAATTTTAAGTAATAGATTTTATAATATTTTTAGATATTATCTTGTTAAATTTTCATATATAAATTGATAAACCATTTTAGTGTTAAAATATATATATATATATATATATATATATATATATATATATAGAAAACTTTAACTAAAATTATCTTGAATTTAGTTTTTTTTTGTTTCCCTAAATTTTGAATTTAGTTTATTTATTAAAAATATAGCTTTAAATTTAAATTAATACCAAATTGTCATTTTATATATAAAAGATTGTAGTTTTCATGAAAAAATAGAAAAAATGTATTTTTCAAAGTATAACTTAAAAACAGGGTAGTTTTCAAAATAATCCGCTATTTTTTCTGAGTATAAATATCTTGAAAAGTTCGTGGCGAATGGTAAGAATCAGAATGATACTGACCTAAAGCATAAATCTTCACGTATTAAGAGAGTTTGTGCTTCGATTCCTTTTGCAAATTACTACTATTATATGGATTATTTGAATTCTTGAGTTTTGATCGATGATTTAATTTGAGGAAAGCTCTTGCCAAAAAATCTTGTTTAGCTCAAAAGTAGTTGGTATGAACTTAAGAACTTTGGATTTCGGCTTTGAAAGAAATTTGCGACAACACCAAGTGTTAGAAAAAGAAAATTGAATATTAATTTCTTTTTTAAAAAGAAGTAAAATGACATAAAAGCCCATTAGACTCAAATTTGAAGAACTATCCGAAGAAGGAACTCAGAAATGGGCTTTGGCCCATAGTGGAATACGGATGCTTGACAAGTAGTCGGTGATGATTATATATCTCCCAGCATCTTTTCGCACTCTACAGTTTTTCAGAGGGAACAAAAATCTGATTCGGAAATTGGTTTCGCTGGTCGTTTTGGTTCAGTCTCGACTAGCTGGTTTATTCCGGTTGTGAATAATCCTATATTAATAGGACCGGCGAAGCAGAAGCAGATTCTTGTTAGGAAAACAAACCCTAAAATCTGCCATGGATAAGGAGAGATATTCCAGGAGCCACCGTGACGATCGTGATCGAGATTCAAGCCCCGACCATTCTCCACAACGTGAAGGCGGTCGCCGCCGTGACCACGACGGTGATTCCAAGCGTCGTGATTCAGATCACTACCGTTCATCGAGGCGCGACGATAGGGAAGATGAGAGAGATAGGACCAAGGATAGAACTCGGGGCAGAGGGGGATCTGTAGATCGAGGCGAGAGAGAAGGGAGTAGAGATAGGGAAAAGCATCACCATGAGAGGTCTCACGAAGGAAGTAAAGAGAAAGAATCGAGGAGCAAGAGGAAAGAGAGAGACGAAGAGAATGGGGCTAGGGATGGGAAGAAGAAATCTAGGTTTTCTGATGGGAATGCTGAGAGGAGGAGCAGGTTTGAGGATGTGGCCATGGAAGTTGAGAACAAAAATGGTCAAGTCTCTGTGTCTTCTTCTGGGGCTATGAATCCAACCAACGGCGTCACGATTGTGAGTTCTCTATACCTTTTCGTCAATCTTCTTAGTTTCATGATTACCTCTAGTCTTATTTGCTTCAATAGGTTTGTGAATGGTTTTTGAAATGCTTGTATTGTCTTGTCTCTGTGCAGGGCGCTTCTTCATATGGTTCTGTTGCATCGGAAGCTTCTATGGCCCCTAGTCAAACACTGCTCACTAAGGTATCTTCGATATCTACAACGGATGAAAATAAGGGTAGTATTGTCAGATCTCATGAGGTTCCTGGAAAATCTAGTACAGATGGAAGACCATTGTCAACAGCTGGGAAAAGTAGTGCAAACTTGTCTCTTGATTCAGCAGCGTTAGCTAAAGCTCAGAAAGCACTGCAGCTGCAAAAGGGATTGGCTGAAAAATTGAAGAACCTTCCTTTGGTAAGATTTGCAGATGTTCTAACATTTGCGTTCATTCTTCTCTTAAAACTATGTATTTGATGAATTGCTTTTCTTATTCGCTGTGCAGCTGAAGAAGGTTACTAAGCCAACTTCAGAAGGTAGCCCACATACCAGAGTGCCATCACCCGCTACCACTCCTGCTGCCTCTACAGGCACATCTTCTGCTTCAGCAGTACCACATACTGGCCTTGCTGGCCTTGGAAGTATTTCCAACATTCAAGCTGTTAGGCGAGCCCAGGAGCTGGCAGCTAGCATGGGATTTCATCAGGATCCCATGTTTGCTCCCGTTATCAACCTATTTCCAGGGCAGGCACCCTCAGATACGGCTGATGCACAGAGACCGGAAAAGCCCCCTGTTCTGCGCGTGGATGCACTAGGAAGGGAAATAGATGAACACGGAAATGTGATTAGTGTGACTAAACCAAGCAATCTTAGTACATTGAAGGTCAGCAATGTTAATTTGTATAGCTTAAGTTTTCATGTTTTTCTTTTTATGATTGAGCTTCTAAAGTACTTGAATTTTACAGGTTAACATAAACAAACGGAAGAAAGATGCTTTTCAGATTCTTAAACCTCAACTGGAAGCAGATCTAAAAGAAAACCCCCATTTTGACACAAGGATGGGTATTGATGAAAAAAAGATTCTGAGACCTAAACGTATGAGTTTCCAGTTTGTGGAGGAAGGTAAATGGACAAGAGATGCTGAGAATTTGAAGTTTAAGGTATGCATTGTCTTTTGTATGGATTCTTTTTACCGATATTCCTTCTTGGTGGTCTTTTTAGATTTCTCATTGTGTGTATTGCTGTCTTTTCTTTATAGAGTCATTTTGGTGAAGCAAAAGCGAAAGAGCTGAAGGTGAAGCAAGCACAACTGGCAAAGGCAACGGATGATATAAATCCAAATTTGATAGAGGTATCCGAACGTGTCCCGAGAAAAGAAAAACCCAAGGAGCCAATTCCAGATACTGAGTGGTGGTACGTAATTTTTCTCACCTTACCCTTTCTGTTAATGCTAAGTTGTTTTGTTTCTGATTTGACATTCACTTGGCATAAACTTGGTGGAAACAAGTTATCCTACACTTATCAAACTAATCTTGTAACGTTTGGGGTATTTGATGAAAGTGATGAATCACCATAAAATAACTTCAGTTAGCTCTCAGCTACAGATGACATTCACATAATTGTTTGTTCTTGTTGCTCATGTTGGTTTAGGGTTATTTGTTTCTTTTTTGAATTATTCTCTCGTTTCGTTTTGGTGGGATACATACAATTAATATTGCAATGCTTTGATTTCTTTGAGTGTTGGCATATGTGCTCTAGTTTTCCACATACAACTTCTGAAAGTTCAATGGTTTTGTGATCAGCAACAGTGTGATTACTAGTAGAATATGGTAACATGAATGTACTGATGATTATGATCTACTTAGTACCTTTCAAAGTTTCAATGCCAGACCAAATAGTTAATCTGGCTGCTTTGTGCTCTGCCGTTTTGGTCTCTATTTTCTCTGTATATGTTCATGATGAGTTTTCTTAGTTCATAATTGTTTTATGTTTCAGGGATGCAAATGTCCTCATCAATGGCGAATACGGTGACATAGCTGATGGCACCATAACTGAAAGCCATCTGAAGATAGAAAAACTTACTCATTACATTGAGCATCCGCGTCCCATAGAGCCACCTGCAGAGGCAGCGCCTCCACCACCCCAACCTCTTAAACTGACAAAGAAGGAACAGAAGAAACTTCGAACCCAGAGGCGTCTAGCAAAAGAAAAGGAGAAACAGGAGATGATCAGGCAAGGGCTGCTGGAACCACCAAAGGCAAAGGTGAAGATGAGTAACTTAATGAAGGTTCTTGGGTCTGAAGCGACCCAAGACCCAACCAAGCTTGAAAAAGAGATCCGCACAGCAGCTGCGGAGCGTGAACAGGCACATACGGACAGGAATGCCGCCCGGAAGCTAACCCCTGCAGAGAAACGTGAGAAGAAAGAGAGGAAGCTTTTCGATGATCCAACAACGGTTGAGACAATTGTGTCGGTGTACAAGATCAAAAAGCTATCGCATCCTAAAACAAGATTCAAAGTGGAGATGAATGCAAGAGAGAACAGATTAACAGGGTGTAGTGTGATGACGGAGGGAATGAGTGTGGTTGTGGTTGAGGGCAAGAGCAAAGCGATAAAGAGATACGGAAAGCTGATGCTGAAGCGAATAAACTGGCAAGAGGCAGAGAAGAAGGATGAGAACGAAGATGAGGAAGAAGAAGAAGTGAATGGCGGAAACAAATGTTGGTTGGTTTGGCAAGGAAGTATTGGGAAACCGAGTTTTCATAGGTTTCATGTACACGATTGTGTGACGGAATCCACTGCCAAGAAAGTTTTCATGGATGCTGGTGTTGTTCACTACTGGGATCTTGCTGTCAATTACTCAGACGACTAAATCCTCTTCCTCATATCATCATCATCACACCTTGAAATGCTTTAACTATTTGCACATGTTATTGCACTTGTTTGAACATATATTCCCCTTGCTTGTTCTGTTGTCGGTATTTTAGTTTTGAACAAGAATGATCTGTTTTGGCTGATGATTGATGCAACATGAATTATCTGAAATCTGATTCACAGCCCAAAAGTACGTACCATTGGTTAAGTGTGATAATGACATAAACAAAACTATAAAGTTTTTATAGATAACATCATGATAAGGTGTATAGTCAGAAGCATGAGCCGCGCGTGTAGAAGTTGGTCGAAACGTGCGACAAAATGCGAGCCTGAGTGCTCAATATGTACCTGACAGCTACACCTCCTCAAGCTTTCTCTTTACCCAACAATCTCCACCAACACGGGCGCGTGACCTCATCGAAATGCCCAAACTACCCCTCAAACTCTGTTTCCTTTTCCTTGATTAAAGAGTCATCATCCTTCGTGTTTTTTGTTTTCATTCCTTCAAAACATTCTTTGTTTCTTCTTCTTTTTCTCCTCTGCTTTTGGAAACATTATAGTGATCAGAGGAGATGGCTGATATAACAGAATATCTGGAGAGATCGATGCAGAATTGTTCACTGATTGATCGGAGAAGTAGTATCGGAGATGGATTTGGTATGAGCGATGAACATATCCCGATCTCAGATAGATTTTTGGAGCTCAATTCTCACTTGTCTGTTCCTTCTCATTTGGAACAGTGTCTTGATCTTAAGGTAAAAGGAATCTAACACAAAATAAAAAACAGATTCCTCTCATGTTTCCTTACAATTGATATTTTTGTTTTGTCTCTAAATGCTCACAGGGTTTTGGTTTCAAGCGTGATTTGAATAGCTAAAATAGATGCCTTAAACTGATACAATTCTGGTTTTGGGGGAAGAAATATATTTGAAATTGCTTTTGCAGATAAAAGTTATATAATAAATCTAGTCCAAGCTATTTTGTCACACAACTTGGGGTGCATTTTCTTGCATTGGAAAGAAACAAAGTAAAAAACTTTACTTCTGGGACATTAGGGTTATATTAGCTTTGAATCAAATTAGGAGTTTTAAGTTTTATTGCTTTTGGAATGAGAGATCCTGAGGTGGGTATTTCTTTATAGACAGGAGAGATCTACTACAGAAGCTGGAATAGTGGAATGAGAGTGAAGAAAGATCCGAGAAAATCGGTGAGCCGGGGCAACAATGCAGAACAATCCAGTGGAGAATCGTATGGAACAGTGTTTTCATCAGAAGAAGTTAGCTCGTATTATGAAAGCGAAGAGTCTTCATCAGAGTCGTCGCCTTCGTCGAGAAGAAAGAATCACAAGTACGAGGAAGAAGAAGAAGAAGATGTTCTTGTGGTAGCTGGTTGCAAAGCTTGTTTCATGTATTTCATGGTACCTAAGCTCTTAAAGGATTGCCCCAAGTGTGCAACTCAGCTTCTTCACTTTGATCAACCTCACTCTACTTGATCTCCTTAAACCTATCTTTCTTTGTTGTTTTCTTTTCTCATTTTCATTTTTATTTTTCTTCACATAGATTTGTGGCTTTCCTTTTATGTCTTTGTCTTCTCCTTATTTTTTAAAAAAATCTTGAGTTGTATATGTATAAACTAGTGGTCGTCTTGTGTGTGAGTGGCATTAATACGAGATTTAAAGACAATATCTCAAAGTAGTTGGAAAAGATAAACAACATGGATTAGTGAAAGCAGAACAGACAATGCAACAAACGGATCGAACAGAAAAACACAACAAATGTCTTGAATACAGAATCGAGTATGGTTACATGTTTTTATGGGATTTACGTACTTTGCTAAATAGATTGGTGGTTTTTTATGGGACTAACTGATTTGTGAGGTTGATAATATCGATTGGTAATGAAAGAAGAGAGTGTTGAGAGTTTTGTTTAGGAGAGTTGATGCATTAAAGTTGGTCAATGAAGATAAGAGCCCTTAAGACTCGCGCGCTGCGTGGAAAGAAAATTTTAAAAGCATAATGATTGCAAGCATGTGATTTACCACAATTTCTGTTTAATTCTCTTGTTTCCAATTTTAGTTTATAAATCAAAAGTTTTCCATGAATTTTTTTTTTGATTTTGACCACAATAAAAATGACTTTATACAACAAATTATAATCGAACCATAATTGAATGGTATTTTCCCCTAACATTGTCAACTTTTGCAATCATCCATGTAGATAGATATTTTAAATGGTAGTAATTCGCAGCAACTACAGCTCACATTCAATGAACCATAACAATCAAAGAAGAATTATCATCATATAACTAATGATGCTTAATACTGTCACATTAAATGCTTGATAATACTATTAAAAAGTCAACTTGTAAACAAGATCTTTGGATTGCATTAGCTTTATATCTGGGGATTTTGATTCATTGACCTCTATGGGAGTTATTACTAAAGGAAGTCGAGATATGTCTAGTTATCTTCGTGATTTCAAGTTGTTGTGTGAACAACTTAACCATATTGGAAAGCTATTGTCCGAAATGATGAAGATCATTTCGTTAAATTGTGTTAAGAACTTAGTAAAGAATATATGAGTCATTTTGAAAATGTGATTCAAACTTCTATGCATAAGCTTTATATATGCTCCATTCTATAATAAAGTGTTTTCAGTTTAGCTATTACGAAGCACGTATCCCCCATCTTATGCTCTTGCAGCTATCACTCCTCAATTGCCCTTTGAAGCTCATATATATTCTAGAATGAAATACCTCGTTCTGAACTTTCTTAAAACAACTACAATCTTACGTGTTATGGGCCCATCATTCTATACCACTTCATGTAGTATTTCTCTTAAGAATGTTATAATTTTCCCAACTATCCATATCTTTTCTTTTTTTTAATCTCTTAAGGATGTGATGATATGTTCCTTTTGAGTTTTGTTTCAATTCTAATAAGGTGGGTGTCTAATAAAAGTTGGGAGACTCAGGTGTTATGGTGCTCTACTCCTCACCAGAACTATCGATATTATTTATGATGTCTGACATGAAGCGAGTTGTAACATCCATATCTATGGATCCTCCAACTTCGAAAGAATTAATATCAAGCGCCTATATGTAATAAACCAGATGGGAATTCCAAAATTTCGTTTTCTGAGTTTGTTTTTCATGTCTTAGGACCTTGAACATTAGAGACATGATAGACATAATTTCAAAGCGTATGAAAAACATACCATTATATATAATTTATAAACAAAGAAACATACCATTTGTTGTGTATATATATATATATATTATTGGATTTAATATATACTATAGGGTTCTTTCACTTTTGCATTTAAATTAACTTAAACTTTTTTAAAAATAATTGGTTCGTAAATATTTAAAATTTGTGTTGTTCCTAACAAAACTCAGGTTTATCTTGTATTCATCTAGGCTGGAGTGGATTTTGAAATACAAATCTGATCGAGAAAAAACGGATCTGACCAAACCGAGTTAAAAATATATATACATGTTTTGAGAATTTCAGGTCGGACTAAAGTGCCTTTTACCAAAAAAAAAAGACAGTGCTACACTTACATGAGTATTCCGATCGCATCTTAATATGCATGCTCAAAAAGGTTCCTTACTACACAGTTATCTTTATTCTGTTTTAAAACCTTTTTTCTATAATACTACAGTAAATTAGCGAGATATGACAACGAAATAGTCAATCAGTAGTTGTTGCTACGTCAAAATTTCGTCAAATTTTTGCAACGATTTAGTAATGATAATGTTTCTTAAAATATTTCACTAAGATTAATAAGCTGCTAAGTTAGTAGGATCACCAGATCAATCTTAGTCTACGTTGCCCGCACGGCTGTTGTCTAGTGGTAAGAGAGAATTGGAGAAAGGTTGGAAGAAACTAACCCAGGTTTGATCCATCTTGGAAACAAAAATCACATTTGTTATACGTTGATCCACCCAGGTTTGATACCCTCAAAAAAAATCTTTTACCAAAAAAAAAAGGGATTTTTGTTAAATGTACCACATTTTTCAAATTCCTTAGCATTTCTACTACAATGGAGAATGATTTAGCACTTGTACCACATTCATGTGGTATTGTGTTATGAAAAAGACGGTTTTGCCCTCGGCTGATGTGGCAGATAAAGTGCAACATTTAGGGACAAGTATCTGGGGGACAAAAAACCTATTCGGAGACAATAATCAAACGAAATATAAACATCAAACAAAATGAAAAGATCGCAATTAGAGTTTACATACTAAAATCCAAGAACAATGAATTAAAATTGAGGGACAAAAACCAGCAAAAATAAGATGAAATTATGGAAGACTCAAACTTCGGGGACAACTGTATGTAAACTTTCTTTTGTGTGCTCAAACTATGAATTTTGTCCCCGAAATTTGAGCAAACAAAAAGAAGGGCAAAATAGTCATTACACACATCAATTGTGGTATGAGTGATAAATGGACCTGCAATGTGGTAGAATGAAAAAAAATTGGGCCAAATGTGGTATAGATGTTAATTTTCTCAAAAAAAAATCTTAGTCTACGTTGGACTCATGCTTATCATCAGTTTATCACCATCGCAAATTCTTTTTTTTTTGGTTGTACGGATCAATAACTAATCATAATAAACAAAAAGTAATTAAGAAGTATATTTCACTAAACATTCATAAATTAGCATTAATTGTCTTTTAGTTTAGGGAATATCTGGCTACTTCTATTTCACCAGGAAGTTTGTTATACGAAAATATATATTTATGATCAGATATTAGGGATAAACTATGAGCTTTTATATAGACAATTTCGTATATAATTATAAAAGTTATTTGTTTTCTATTTCAATTATCAAGAAGCTTCAAACATTCGATAAATAATATAATATTCAAGTTCAAGAATATATCAAATTAATAAATTATTTCATTTTTTACCATCAAAACTCGTACTCGTTACGTAGAAAAACTCCCCCTTAGGATTCGGCTATTGTCTACCTTTTTTGTCGACCACTATCTACTATTTTCTGTGGTAGAATTTCAGTTGATATTGATCCAAAAAGCACATAATAGCTCTTCGGAAGGTAAGAAAGTGACAGCATGCAGCAAAGACTTCAAAATTATAGACAACTTATGTGAAAGATGCATGCATGTAGAGATAGAACCAAATGTAAAAACAATTGGCCGAGTGCATACTGCAAAGTATATGTATGTAATCAGGAATGTTTCATTCCATCATTTGTTCGAATTGATAGAAAATTAAATGATTCAAAGTTGAAGTTAAGTTTCACTATCTACGTCAATTATTGTGGTCTCCTCTTGGCTACTATAAACGTCTTAAATAGCAAAATATTCGGTTTTGTATATACGTAATTTGGGTTTCGGACTTTCGGTCCTGGATCTACTATAGCTCTGGTTATATATATATATATGTGTTTATGTATATACGTAAAAACAATCGGGTGGGGGTCACATGGAGTTCAGAGAAAGAGCAGAAGAGTCCCCATGTCGTCTGTGGTTTGGGTCCTCGGGCTGTGGGGATACCAAACACCATCATGCATGCGGCATGCCCAACTCTCTTTTTCATTATTCTTCTCTTTTCTTTTTTTATCTTTTTTTTTTCTTGGTTTTTATTATACCATTTTAGGGTTTTCTTTTGTATATTCATGTCGTCCTACAACCATCGAATATATAACCCACATTTTTCCCTTACATATATTAAAAAGGAAAAAAAAATCCATGCTTTACCAATTTCTACTCCTACTTTATTTCACTTACATCATTTCTTTATTATTAGCCTTTCATTCTCTCTTCACGCTCCCTTTTATGGTTTCCTTTTAGTTTGATTCAACTTCCCATCATGCATGTATAGATATTATATTCTATATATGTAAAATTCCAAGTAATCTTTCTTATTATTGACATTTTTGACAGATATTGTCATCATATTCCTCTCCACTCTCTGCCCATTCCACTTGCCTCATTTCTAATCTAAATGATATATTTTATTATTTTATCAAGTCACTCATGCACCCTTTCTCTCTATATGCATATGTGTAATTAAGTGCAACTCAAGTACTCTCCTTCATATATTAGAAAACAATCTTAAAAAATAAACAAGATGCACGTATACCTTTGTTTTACACATTATTAACATCAAACCATCAATCACTAGATAAGTGGCGGAGTAAAAAAAATGCATCGATTTTGATAAATATTATAAACACTTAACCACAAACACTAATTTAAGATATTACAAACATATACTAGAATTTTTTTTCTTAAATCAATATTTAGCATATCTATTGAAAGCTAATGCTACTGTTTTTTTTTGTCAAGCTGAAACTATACTACGTACAATATATCAATTTTCAATATTAAGTTACTTGAATTTCTATGACCAAAATACTTCTACACAGACTATTTTTAGTTATAAATATAAGTATATAACACAGTATAACATCTATGTTAGCGCCTCGATATTCGCAAATTCTTTTGCTAGGGTTGATAGTTGATACACATGATGATTAACTTATGATGTTATTTCGTAAGACTTTAATGAAAAGATAAAGTTGTAAGACTGTTGAAATATCTTCGGAAATGAGTGATTTTTATAGAAAACAAAAAGGGGATTGCAATGATCGTAATTGAAGATTAAATTAGTTGACTATCATTACAACAAAAATGGAACGCACATATATATATATATATATATATATATATATATATATATGATATTTTACATGTATATGTAGCATGGTTCGGATTATAAAAGTTAAATTAACATGAACTTCTGTGCGTTAAAAGTTAACCAATAACAGGTGCTTTTATATATTACTTTTTCAATAAACTTTGTACAAAATTTTCATGGTCATTACTCTTTATTGTGTTTTGTGTAAGAAATTATATAAAATGTGGTTAACCTCTATTGTATTTGTATAGCAAAATAAATTATTTGATAAATAATATCGAAATAATATTTAAATTAACATGAATTATGCTCTGAAACATCAATATATAGTACTCACCAAAAAAAAAACATCAATATATAGTGAAGAATTAAATTTGACTTGAGAGTACATCCTTGGAAAATTTCCCTTCTACCAAAAAAAATAAAGAGAAACCAACTTGAAAGAGATAAATAGCTAGAAAATATCCCAAAATCTCATTAAAAAGCCACCCAATTAGGGCTAAAAACAAACTTTTAAGGATATTACTAATTAAATTCCCTTAAAACAAAATAATAACTTTGGCTGTCAATTTTTTGTCCTCGGAACATGGCCTTAAAAAAGTGATTAGCTGGATCGATCACACCCCATTTCATCCTTTTCTTCACATAGGCATACCTTTCGTCCTTTTAAAGTCAATAAAACCCAAATAAACTTTTACAGAAATAATTAAAATTGTTTATTCATTTTGAGTAAGAAAAAGAAAAAGTGTAGTCCTAAATTACATAAACTTTTACATTACGTATATATGATCTCTACGTACATGAATTTTTTTTCATAATTTCAGATATTTTTATTGAATTAAATCTGACAGACAGAGAGACCATCACACCCCTCTCTCTTGCTTACATTCCCACAAGCTTCCAAACAAAGAGAATTAATGGAAAGTAAGATTTCAAAGGAATAATTTCTCTTCCTCGTCCTCTCTCACTCACAACCCTACGCATATAAAATAATTGAAAGAACTATATATTAAATAGTTAAAAAAGAAATAAATAAACAAAACCCTTATCTTCTTCATGAGAATCATTTCCTCTCCACAAAACCATGCCTCCTCTCACTTTTCAATAATCCCTCCATATATGACTCATGCTGAGATCATATGACCAATATGGTTCCTCTTGAATCCTCAACGCTTTTCGGCGTTTACGGCGGTTTCACGGACGCGATGATGATGAGAGAAACATCTACAAACAATCAAGATCCTAGCGGAGATACATGCTCCGTATCCGATCCAACAGCAGCTTCTACTGATTATTATAACATCTCTTCTTCTCCAGTGAAAGACGATGGAACGGCCGCAAAGAACGACGTCGTTTGTTCTATTAACGTAGAAGATAATAAAGACAAATCTTGGCTCCGTTTAGGTATAGGCCCTGAGGAGAGCAACAATAACACGGGGTCGTATAAGCTCCAACGTTGTTGTAGCAAAAACGGAAGTGGAAGAGAGAATTCATTAGAGCTCAGCTTGTTCTCTTCATCCTCAACCGCGGCAGGAGCGGTTAGTAATAGTGTAGATCACCTACCGACGCAACCGCCGCAGCTACCATATCATCATGATCAGTTATTGACGATGCGTGGACCGTCATTGGTTTATAATCACCAATTAATTAGGTCTCAAACGTTATTAAATCGCGGCTTTTCGTTTCCATCTTCAAAGCCGTGGATACCGCAATATACGGCACCGTTTAGACCGTCATCATTGAGTGACCGTGACGTCACTAACAATAACAGTGTTTCAAAGAGTTGTTGTGTGGATGAGGGAGGAGCTGGACCAAGCTCCGAGTTTAGGGTTCTTGATCCTCCAAGAAGACCACATTCTGGTCTTTGGTTTCTTCTTCAAGCTTCACAATTTCAGTATGTATTTTTCCTTAATCCTTTCTCAATTTAATTCTCTTTATTTTAGTACGTTACACATATGTATCTATATATTCCCTCTATATATATTCTATAACATTCGATTTGTGAACGCAGGGAAAAGGAACCGTTCCTGCCTCAAGTGAACAAAAGCTACTTGAGAATCAAGTAAGTCTATTTTTGTCTCATACGTTATAAAAGTTCTTAGTTTAGGGGAGTTACTAACGATTACTTCTGTTAATTATATTCTAATTTGCAAATTTGTTTTCTATATAATTTGCATGGATAAGAGATGGGAGAATCACCGTTAGATTGCTAATTAAGTACCTTATGAAGAAACTTGACTTGGATAGCGAATCTGAGGTAAATATATAAACTCTAACTCTTTTATATGTTTTTTTAATCTTCCAAGTTTTGGGGCTACGAAATGAAAATGACATTGGAACTAAATCCCCAACTTATTAGGTCACAAGTCTGATGTCATGGTGTCGTAGCTTCTCTAACTTATATAGTTCAGTTTTAAGTCTTATAACTTATAAGGCTAGAGGTATTCAAATTATAGTAATACAGTTGAGTGAAAACCACTTTCTGAATTTTGAGAGCTACATGACATCCTTATTTAGGTGCCAATCTAATTAATACTCATGAATAACCTAGGGTTCGGAGTTATAAATTCGATTCCTTCCATTCGATGTGTTCAATTAATTAATTAATTCAAAAAAATAAATGAATATTTTTGGCTTACAATGAAGCATCAAAAGAATTTTTTTCCTTACCAACTTTCTAATCAGAATTTTGATCACCCAAAAATCAGTCTATATCGCATTTGAAAACTAAACGTAACAAAATTAATAGTGGTTAATTAGGTTGTTGATTGATCGTTTCTCGAAGTACCCACCACCTTATCAATAATTATTATCATTATATATTCTCTCATAGGAAACTGGAAAACGAGAGGGGAACTATAACTGGCCATTTCATTAGTTTCATGCCATAATATAGTTATATTAATAGTAATAATTTATAATAATGAAATTTTTAAGAAAAATATAAAAACAAGTCTGAGTCATCAGGCATGCTTGCTTTGAGAATAGTAGAAACCAGAAAAGAAAGGATATCTTAATCCAAACTTAAAAAGCTTACATGCGTATGTGTGTGTAGATGCTCTCGTTAATCAGAATTTACAATAATCTAAGTATATTGCATGTTCCTCTAGCTAGGCTCACAAATACATGTTCATGCGATATATAAACTCTTGTGCCCTACAAGAATCAATTGCATGTATAGATCCGTGTGTGTACACATATATAGTGTTTTTAATCCAGATTAATATATTAGCGCTTGCAAATTTATTAAACGCGTGATTTCATTTTACATGACAAATATATTTTGTTAAAAATAATGTCTAATAAACGACCAATACTTTTAAAACATTAGTTTTGTATTTAACGTCTAAATACATGCGAGTTGATGTCTTCTTCTTGTCGAGATTAGCGATCAATTTCTACTAAGTACACTTAAAAATCATAGTTTAGATAAATACATAATTTATAACTTGAAAGAAAAAAATATTCTTGAAATTATCAACGTACCAATGTACCATCACTTGGCCGTGTACAAAAATAATCTTCAAAAAACAGCATGTTACGTTTTAGCGATAGGAAAGTGGCTAGCCAAATTATTTGCCATGGTCAGAGAAAATGTTGGACCAAACCCTAAATATTTTGGTAATCAAGTAACCTGGCTAACATGATTTTATTTCACAAAAATCAATTTTTTTTTCGTTTACTGCTTAAGTTCTCAGGTTTTTACATATTTTCGTGAGTATGTCGTCACAAGAATATATTGATATTTGGTCCGACTAATTAATTAAAGAATTGTTAAAACATTTTATATTGATGATGAAAAACTACATAGCACCATGATAGACTTATAGATAGGTGACATATTAAATTCTCATTCAAATAATCATTTGATGAAAAACGTGATTTGAAAGCATTGATGCATGCATGGCTAAGTTTGTCTTTTCCGTCGAGCCAAAAATATTGTCTTTCCCACTCAGAAGCATATAAAAGTTTCCCTAAATGATCTTTGGATAGTTTCATACTTTTCCTAGTCAGTTAATTAGTTGATACTCCATTTAAAAGTCAATCAAATTAGCTTAAACATTTTAATACAGGGTAAATTCTAATTAAGTCATGCTAGTTTTGTGCTTGATACTTTTGCTTAGGAATCGATTATAGACATATTCTCTTTAATCACTACATCATTTATACGGCAACTATATATAGGCTTTGAAAATTAAGAGGGTGTGTGCCGATGAATAGAAAAAGTAAGGTAATGATCACTATGTTATTGGTTCAAATAGGACATGCCATATCTAAATTTTCGTGTGTGTTAACTAATTACCGTCAGAAAATTCGCTAAGATCCAGACATAAGTCTACATAATAAAAAGTATTGAATTTTTCCTCTAAAAGAAATGCCGTGAACACTGGGTTTGAAAATTGTTAATATATACTAGAAGGGAAATCTATAACAAATGACCATTTGCGAAATTTATTTTAAAATTAATTTGTATAAGATCTTGACCGTTCTATCAAAAGCCAATCTCCAATCCATGGTTCAATTTTCTTAAGTGGAATTGTTAATTTCTTATAATGGTGCATGTAAAAAAGCAAAACAAAACTATCCTAACTCTGTCGTCATGCTTATGCTTGCTAAGGTCAGCTATTATCTTATTTTCTCTTCAAATATAGTAGCATATATTAGAGGGTTTGTGTAAAATGTCGCATCGTAATCCCAAGTGGGGCACTTTCATGAATTTTGAAATAACTTGATCATCTCCTCACCAACCAATCACGTTCCTACAATCATTAAATAAATCAAACACTAGCTTTGAAACGCTCGACAGTTCAACAGCAAAATAATACACAAAACTTTGTCTGATTACATAAAGGAAACAGTAGCATTTCGTTTTTTGATGTATAGAACATAATTGCAGAACCTTGCATTTGGTGTCATATCATTCTGTTTTCTTTAGATTTCACAACATCTTGAAAATTTGAAGCACAAAATTCAACTATATTACACAAAAATGACGCATATATATGAAGGAAGTAATTAGAAACAAGCGTATTGCCGGCGTGCATGGAAACATGATTTTAAGGCGCGACTAATACTTATTTTATTAAAAAGAATTCGTGCTCGATTACACAATTTTAAAAGTAAAACAAGATCCTCGGATTTTTTTTTAAAAAAATTAAGCCTACAAAATAGTTTGAGATGATTTTATCCTATCTCGAGCTGACCATATTTTGGTTTATCTTTCTTTTCAGTGTCAACTTTTAAAATTTGTTTTTCTACTTCGTATTTTTTTGTCCTTTGGTGCAATTACTTTCCACTTCGTATCTTTGGCGTCAAGTCGAGGAAAAGTGGATATTTTAGGGTAAGGCATACGTTACATACTTACATATACTTCTAACTACGACTAAAGCCCAAGTTTCTCTAATGTAAACGTTTAAAACAAAATCAAATTAAGAGTTTAACTACCAGTCTACCACTAGTTATAGTTATAGACCATGCAATGTTTCAAAACCAAACATGCTATCTAACCGGTCAAGTTTGCAGATCACGGTTCAGTCCAATTTTTTTGGCCAACCGTTTGAATCTGATTATATGGGTCTTTTTATATATATATAATAAACATTTTATTAATTAAAAATAGAAGAAGTAGTTTCTATCGACAAGAAAGATTACCTAAATTACATTTAATAGTTTTAATTGTCAAAACCACCACTCTTACCTTTAGCTAGCGTCTCATGTCAGTGTGTCACACACACGAGCACATATTATGGATATTGATGTGATTTTGACTCCAATTTTGGTTTGTGTGATGGAAACAGGTAGAAATAAGATGCAGAGGACAACAATTATCGCCGTTGTTGACGATGCAGCATGTAAGAGATTCCATATGGACTCCAAAATCACCATCATCTCACTCTTTCACTTTGCTTCGGGACTCATCAACTACTGATCATGTAATGATTTTGCATTATGGTAGGACTGCTTAATTAAATCTTTATTTCAATTAGTTTTTGCACTAAGTCTAACATTTTTCGATCATCATAATGTGTTTAATTATATATCCCTCTCTTTTTTGTTTGGGTTTTTGATCTAATTTTATTTGATATATCTCTCCATTTCCTCAATGTTATTATTATTATTATTTTTTTACTTTTTTACTTTCTGGCTCATATCATCCCGTTGTAGGGAAGTGGTGTCATACGGGCCAAACAAGTGGTCTGACTACTGACCTATAAGCCCTAGACACGCTCTTATTACTTTAGTTTCCTGCATTTGGTTGGTCATGTTACCATGATTACTATTTTCAGGGGCATTGTGAAAGTAGTCTATCTATTCCCTTAATTTGATATAATTACATACTCCATCTCTTTCAAAATTTAGGATGTTTTAGAAATTTTTTTTTGTTTCAGAAGTTAACATGTTTTACAATTTTCTATGCAACTTAAAATATATTTAATATTTTATGACCATTTATATTCTGTAGTCTTTTGTATCATTAGTTGAATTTTCTTAAATTAAAAATAAATAATAGATTTTAAAAACAAAAATATATTTTTTAAAGTGTGCTTTTATCCTAAACATCCTATATTTTGAAAAAGAAAAAGATGGAGTAACACTTTTTTGGCTTATCCCATTAACAAAGTAACTAACATTCAAGGCATCATCATATTTTGATTTTTTTTTTGTGTAAGTTGTTATAAATATATTATCGATATGATCTAAAAGACTTGAACGCAGCCCCTCCCTGACTTAGCTTGGTGTTTGGGTTTCTTTTTAAAAGTGTTCAACTTGGACAAACAAAATCAATCCAATTCGAACAGAATAAAAGAAATTCTATAATAAAAACAAAATTAAACATATGGATAGAATGTTGATTATTTTTCTATATACACCAAAACCAATCCGAAGAAACTTTGGAGAAACAAAAAACCGAACCAAATTTTAATTTATAATTTACTAATCTGACACCATACTATATAATTCGAAACCAAACACTTTACTAAACTGACACTAATTTTTCAGCCGTATTAACAGAAAAAACAGAATAATCCAAACCGAAACCAAGACTGAACCGTTAAAATTTGGTTTTGGGATTTTAATGGTAATGATGAGCCCAATAACAATTTATAATGGGCTTTAAAGGCCTCATATCTTTTTTTTTCTTCTTAAAACTATCTTCTTCCCCAAAGAATCTCCTTCTGCGATTCCTCCGATCTGTTTAGCTTCTTCTTCTCCGACTCTCGTAATGTCGTGATATGTTCAACAAGCTTTCTTCAATGGCGTATGGTTCATTTGGTGTCTCATCGAAAGCTCTAGTCTTCTGCCGACCTTGTTATGGCTCCATTAGAGATCTCCCTTTCTCTCTCCGAACATCTACAGTTTCGTTTCCCTTTTGAAATTTTATGATTCAGTTCCATCTTCTTTGTTTTCTTCTTCACCTTCGTAGCTAACAACACTCAAAAATGGCTATTGTTTAGATTGGTCATTGCGGCTGTGTTCGAGCTATCGCAGCACCTAGAAATGTCGTGAAACCGCGCAAGGAAGAAAGTCGTGGTGATTATCATATTTTTGAAGATTCTGATTCAATTCAATAAAAAAGTTGTGATTTTGATTCTAACGAAGCGGGAATTGTTTTGTTTGACTTATGTGTAAAAACGATCGAAGATTTTAGTGGAGCACGGAGAAGTAATAAGGATAAATCAATGCCGTGGAAGAAGTTAGATGCTGATGAATTTGGTATTCAAAGGTCAATGATCCCAGATTCTACACGGATGGTTCTCAATAAACTTAAGAAAAAAGGTTTCACTTCTTGTCAAGTTTTGTGTAAATTGCTTACTTAGGCTTTGAATTAGCACTGAGATAGTTGGATTTTCTTTTGAACTGTGCCTGAAAGATTGTGTGTTTGTGGCTTTAGTATAATGTGAACCCTCTCAAGCTTTTGAGATTGCTTAGTTTAGTACAATGTGAAGAATGGCTAAAGGCTGTTTTTTTTTTTCTTCCTGAAATATGCATTTTTTGCTATGATTTTCCAGGATTTCAAGTTTACCTAGTTGGAGGTTGTGTTCGGGATCTTATTCTAGATAGAATCCCCAAGGATTTTGATGTTATCACTACAGCAGAACTCAAGGAGGTTTAAATCATCTTATGGAACTACTACACTCTTGTATCTTTTCTCCTTTTTATAATGAACTTAATCTTGCTTCACAAATTTTTAAGTATTGAATCATCGCTTGTGTGTGTATAGGTACGGAAAGTATTTCCCCGCTGTCAAATTGTTGGAAGACGATTTCCCATATGTCATGTTTATGTTGATGATATTATCATAGAGGTTTGTTCAACATTTCACTTATTTTACACTTTTTCCTATCTCTCTCCATCTTTCTCTCAAGTTCATAAAATTGTATCCCAAGTCTTGATGGAGTTTTTCTCTTTTACAGGTGTCAAGTTTTAGTACTTCAGCAAGGACTGGTAAAGCGCCTAGTAAAAACTTGAGAAAGCCTGCGGGCTGCGATGAGCGTGATTATATCCGTTGGAAGAATTGCTTACAGCGTGATTTTACAGTCAATGGGTAGACAGTACCTCTCTATCTGTATTTCACATTTATTTGTGAAGAGGAATCCATATGCAGCATCGGTTAACATTCATATGTTGGATTTTTCAGGTTGATGTTTGATCTATCAGAGAATGTAGTGTATGACTATATAGGAGGAGTTGAAGATATAAGGAATTCTAAAGTAGGTTTTACAATTAAGCTATCATGAGTTATAGAAATCAACTGACATGCGAATGAATTGGTAGTATAAGTCCTAATCAGTCGTAGTTTGCTCTGTAGGTTAGAACAGTATCCGCAGCGAAGCTTTCATTTGTCGAGGATACAGGTCAGTTGCAGATGCAATGTTTTTATCAATGGTATAAAATTTATTTGTTTGGAAAGGCTTCAAAAAGGTAACGCTGTTCACTTTACAGCTCGCATTTTACGTGCAATTAGGATTGCAGCGAGGTTAGGGTTCAGCTTGACTAAAGATGTTGCTATTTCTGTGAAGGAGCTTTCTTCTTCATTGCTGAGACTTGACCCTGTATATCTCGTTCCCTTCTTTTGTTCCCCTCCAGTTACTTTTTTTTGTTAGGTTAGGACTGAACATTTTCTATCATGTTCTAATAATTCTGCAGTCAAGGATTCGGATGGAAATCAATTATATGCTGGCATATGGGTCCGCAGAAGCTTCTTTACGGCTGTTATGGAGATTTGGCCTCATGGAAATTCTTCTACCTATCCAGGTATGGTAATTTTTCTTTAGCAGTATGGCATTATGGCGTGGTACACTGAGTACTTTCTGTTGTTCACATCAAAATCACTTATGTATTCGCAGGCATCTTATCTTGTTTCCCAAGGCTTCCGGAGGCGTGATGGAAGGTCCAACATGCTTCTGGTATATATTTTTGCATTCTCAATTAGACATGGCAACTTCCTGTCTAGAATAGTTACATTAGAGAGTGAAATTATGGTTCCATAAGGCTAACTGATTAAACCCTCGCCTTTGCAGTCCCTATTTCGCAACCTTGATCGACTTGTAGCACCTGATCGACCATGCAACGAGTTCCTCTGGTGAGAAATCTTCTTTAACGCATCTATCTTAGTAATTGGTTTTGCCTGGTTAACATTTTTGGGGATTACTAACCTCAGGATTGGGATCTTAGCATTCCACAAAGCATTGGTCGATCAGCCTCGGGATCCCACGGTAGTAGCTTCCTTCTGCCTTGCCATCTACAGTGAAGTATCTTTATCAGAAGCCATCGCGATTGCAAGGAGCAACTCCAAACAACACAACTCACACTTCCAAGAACTTTCTGGTCATGAGAAAGACAGTGCCGACTCAGAGAGCAAATTATCGCAGCAGGTCATAAAATTAGCAGAGTCAATAAGATCAGCTGCGCGAAAATTGAATGATCGAGACTACATAGCTAACGCAATGAGCAAATACCCGCAAGCACCGGGCTCTGATATGGTTGGTACACGTATTTCAGTAATCAATAGCATATACTGAAATGTTTCATGTTCTTCATTGGGATCATTAATTGTTATCTCAGGTGTTCTTGTCAAGACCTATGTTGGAGAGAGTGGAGAAAATGTTTGGAAGTGTGAGAAGAAAGAGAAACCAAGAGACAGAGGATGTCCCAAGTTTAGAGCGTAGGATCAACTACAAGTCTCTTGCTCTTGGAGACTTTCACGAGACACGTCGTGTTTTTGCTCGGATTGTTTTTGATACCATTTACCCTCCCACTTAAAAATCCCCACCAATTTTTTTATTTAATTGTTCTCAAATTTTTTCGTAAGAAATTCTTTGTTTTATCGGTTATAAGATCTTTAAAGCCAACTGTCAGATATTTCTAATTATTTTTTCATTTGAAAAGCTAATTCACAAGACTATCAGGAAAATCAAACTAATGGAAAGACTGCAGAATTTTCTTTCCATGCAGAATTCGCAATTCATCGTAAGCAAATCTTGAAAGTGACATGAGTCGAACCAAGCCGTTTCACTGAATTCCAAACCATGAAATGTCACAATACTTTTTTCTAGAAAAATTTAAACATTGAACTAATTGATCGGTTTCATACCATTGTTCATCACAAAATATCGATATTACTTTTTTGTTTTTAGACAAAACATAAATAGATGTTACTGGATAGTTGCAAATCCCATGTTGTGTATTGGCCTATCCTCAGAATCTGATCACTTAAAAAAGTTGTATATTTTTATTTGTCCTTTTCTTATTTATTTGTCAGTTCGTGCTTTTAAAATAAGATTATTCAGAAAAAGTTAGGTGTACATGAAATATGCAGATCTTAATGAATCTCTCTATAAATGGCAGATTGTGAGATATTTCTGAAGTGATTGCTTTAGTTACTCTCACAAATAGAAGATCGAAACATATAAAAGTTCCACTAACTTTGTAAAAATAGAAAAATGAAAAAGCTGCAGAGCATACACAATGGCACATGTGTGAGTTTGGGTGTGAATAATTTTTTATTATTATAATTAAAGAGAGAGAGGGGATAGAGAGATAGAGAGAGTGCAATATTTCTCTTTATTTTAATATTTACACCCAAGTGTAAATTTACACCCAACATACAACTTTTACACAACTTTTCTATTTTTTCTTTTTTTATATTACTCACACCCAACCAAAGATTGTACCATTGTGTATCTAATGCAATCACACATCTTTGCCAATATTTTGTTGTCTCCAAAGTTTGCTTCATTAGTGATCATCTACAGTTCAACTTTTATTTCGATCTACGATTCAATTTTGAATTATTGAGGATGTCTATGTGCCGTATTAATTGAGATTTTGATTTGCAATGCATACACACAGGCATGACTTTTGCGCTATGGCTCATAGACTAATCTACAAAACTCATAATCTCTATATCTTACGTGGATGTAGTTTTCACTTTTCAGTTTAGATTTTGGCTTTGAAAATAAATAAATAAGAAAAATTTAGTGAGATGTTATAGAAAAGTATGTTTATTATTAGAATATCATATATATTTTATAAATTACTCATATGTTTTGAGCATTTGTGTAATTACAATTAACACCCTTTATTAGTTTTTTTTTAATTAATAATTTTTAATTCGTTTTTAATTAAAAATAATAAATAAAAATTTGATTATCCATGTCATTAATTCACATCACCGATCTCACACTCCTCAAACTCACGTTATTTCTCTTCTTCTCTTTTTTTGTCTCCAAATCCAATAAAAGCTTTTAGATCTAATAATCTGCAACTAACTTGGGTACAACATTGACAGAGATCTTCAAATTGCAAGATTGGGCTGGATCTTCTTAGACCTCACAGCCACAACGCTTGCCATAAGGTTCCAAATAAAAAGCTTCGTCAGATCTACTCGCAACCTCGCTTACGAAAAAAGTCATCAAAAATCAAAACCCAAGTCAAAGAGATCTATGAAATTCTACATGATTCGTTACAGGTTTGAGTTGAAATCAAGAATAGCTACTCTTTTACTTTGATTTTACATGTCTCTCGTTTAATCTTCCTCTCAATCGATCTATTTGGAGACATTTCTTCTTCTATCTATGTTTTGATTCATACGGTTTAGTCTTCCTCCTATGTATCCCTCAAACATATTTTTACGAATCTTAATTTGATTGTTGTTATTTGACCAATAAATTTCATATTGTCTTCTCCAAAAAAAATGTTATTTTCCGATCTGTATTATAAATCAGCCGTAAAGTGATGTAACTCAGCCGTAACGTGATGTAAATCAGCCGTAACATATAATTTACACAACCTTTCGTCTTCCCTGAATGATAACTCAGCCGTGACATGTAATTTACCGAACCTTTCGTCTTCCCTGAAGCATATAACTCAGCCGTAACATATAATTTACACCCATCTTTCGTCTTCCCTGGAGAATATAACTCAGCCGTGACATGTAAATTTACCGAACCTTTCGTCTTCCCTGGAACATATAACTCAGCCGTGAAATGTAAATTGACCGAACTTTTCGTCTTCCCTTAAGCATATAACTCAGCCGTGACATGTAAATTTGCCGCGAAACAATAAGAGACGCAACATTTTGTCTAACTTTATCATCGAGCACCAACTTCACAAGTTTTTCGTGCGTTGTTTCCGCATCTATCTGCACAACTCTACACCCTCTTTCATCGGTGTTAAATACGTATTTGTATTTCTATACCCAATTACCGGAACCGGATCAACCATATCGAGAGAAGGATGAAAGAAATTGAAGAAGAATGAGGAAGACGATGAGGAATTGGAAGTTCCGGTGAAAAAGACGAATTGAAAAAATTTGGCCCTATTTTTTTGTCCTTTAATGATGATGACATGGAATGTTGCATCCACGTCATTTTTTAATTGATGAAGTGGCAAGTAAGCCACCAAACGAAAATGTAAATCAGCTTAATTAAACCAGCCATCAAACAAAACTTTAACTCGGTCGCAACATGAATACTATTACAGTAATTAAAAAACGAAAAAACGGCAGCCAAATTCAGCCGTTTACTGTCGTAACTCAACCAAAAATATTTAACTCAGCCGTGTCGTTTAATAAGTCGGCCGTCATTGCATGCTATTCTAGTAATTAATCTTTCGCTACTAAGTCAGCCGTAATAAAGCCGAGTTTTCCGTTAATCCAGCTCATTACGACTGATTTATGACACTCGAACATAAATCAGCCGTAACGTCATCCCATAACTAAGCCGTCTTTGATAACTCAGCCAGCCGGAGAAAGTTAAGTCAGCCGTGTCGAAGCAATAACTCAGCCAAAAATTTGACAAATCAACCATCGGGTGAAATCTCAGCCGTAACTTAGGCTGGGTTATGCTCGAAAGTCAGCCATTTTATCATAACTCAGACAGATTTCAGTAAGTCAGCCGTAACTCCAGGCTGGGTTATACTCGTAAGTCAGCTGTTTGCTCATAACTCAGCCATTTTTCTTAAATCAGCCGCAAAATACCGTAACTCAGCCGTCACTGCCGCTATATCGCTTGACGGCTGAGTTCATTAATACACGTCAGGGATTTCTGACGTGGCGACGCGGCTTTGCTGATGTGGCAGTGGCATTCTTTGTAATAACGTTTTTTCCTATAACGTTTAACAGGGGCACGCTGGGTATAAAAAATATACCCAAAATATGATAGTAATAAAAAAAAGATTTGTATGTTTCTGGTAATTTCATATAAAATGTTATACATCTGAGTAAAGTTCCCAATAAATAAACCCACTTCTCAAAGCTTGTGGATTATTGTTTGTTTTCTAAATTAGACAAAAACCAACATTAACGGAAACACCGTTTGTAAATTCATCTAAAGCTTCGAATATACAGGGCAAGCATATAAAAATAAAATAAAATTATCGCGGAACCGTTTTACACAAAAAATAAACTTAATATGCGACGGATTGTTAGAATTAAAATAAACTCTGTCCTCTCACATCCATTCTAAACAAAAATTTAGTAAGATGACAAAAGAAAACGACCTACAATATATCTAGTAGACTAGTAGTAGTATCTTTTAAACCTAACTATTCCGTGATTAATTAAATAATAATGTAGAAAATGAATGATTAATGATAGCGAATGGAAGATGATGTTAACTTCGGATTGGCGCGTAATAAGAAAAAAAAGCTTCTTCAAAGAGAAAGACACAAGTTTTTGATTGGACAAAGAAAGAAACCAAAGCCTATCCACTTCTCATCTTCTCTATTACCAACGAACCTTCCCCTTCTCTGTCGGTTCCTCCTTTTTTATTATTTAATTCCAGATTACAAAAATAAAATCCCCATTTTTTTTTCTTATAGAATCTACAAGAAAGTTTTCATTTTTTCTTAAAGAACCTTACTCAAGCCGAAACCTTTCGCTCCTATCTGAATCTTATCGTGAAACCCATTTCAAGATTTTATCCTCCGAGGGGTCTCAACGAAGTTTGGTGGGTATTGTTTCAATTTCTGCTTTTTTTTTTTTGGTTCAATTTTTAGTTTTGGATAGCATTTGTAATGTATTAGTGTTCTGCGAATCTACTTGTGTAACTACTCATCTTATCGATTTTTTATTTTGATTCTGAGGGCAACATTCACTGGGTTAAACTCTGTTTTAATAAGTGGTTCCTCCAATGGTTTTGCTGTTTTTGATTTCTAGTAATTGTTTAAGAAATATCTTTGGAAACCCACTTGCAAGAGTTGGAATTTCAAAAGACAAAAGTGCCTCAATCTCTAGTTTTTTTTTGTTTGATTTCATTTGAAATTGAAGACATTTGAGTCTGCTGTGAACTTTTCCTAAAATTCTCTTGCAAAGGAATATACAGTATACCCAAATCAGATTTTACAGTTAAAAAGTTGGCAATTTGGATATGATTGTTTTGGTTTACCTACCATGTGTTTATGATTCTGTCTCTATCTTCTTCATGTTTATATATATATGTAAACACAATCTTTTTGGTATAGTTTCACTGATTGAATGTGTTGCAGAAAATTCTAAATGATTTGATTTCAATTATGGGCCTTTGCTAATTGGTTAACATCTCTCTCTCTATTAGGTACATAAGTCTGATATGAGAGATTGAGAGGTTTCATCATAACTTGTCTCCTAAGGTATGTTTTATCACATGTGGCATAGATTGCATCAATCCATGGACGTTGAAGAAAAGAGGGTTTTATCTGGCTATGCTAAGCCTCCATGGATATTCAAAGGAAGGTAAGAAATACCCTTTTCTTAGCTTTTCAAGATTGTCTCAGTTAAGTCTTCTTTCTAGTTTCTTGTATCTGCTTTGCTGAATTTTCTTCTTATTCTGCTTTCAGTGCGTTGTATCAGATTCATCTAGTGAAGGCTGCGACTGCTCGAGCATTCATCCCCAAGGAGTTTCGACTAGTTGAAGCTTTTGGGTAAAAGCATCTCCTGAAGCTTGTTGCTGTTTATTATCTTCGTCAAACTGCTTAACCATTGTTGTGCTTGTGGGATTGTCAGATACACTCTTGGCGGGTTTTTCCTTGCTAGCTACGATGATAGCCCTGCTGGTGTCTTTGATGAGGTCTCTTCTTACCTTTTCTTTTCTCCCTCCTTACTCAAACTAATCATCCCACAACATTCTCTCAGCTTTTTGTTACTTTTTCCCAGCTCGTAGTAATTGCAGGGATTGTATGGAACCCTCCTACATCATGCGCGTATGTTGTCCCCTTCTTGCACTAATAGAACCATTTTTTTAGTAAAGCAGAATTTGACTCAAGAGACCAAGTTGTGGAATAATATTCTGTTAATTAGATTTATGCTTATCAAAACATGAGTTATGAAGTGGTCTTTTCTTCTATCCCTGCAGCTGGGCCGCGCGGGTACTTGTGAACAGCGATGAGGCTTGTCACCATGGACGCAAGGTAGGTGGGTCTACTTTGTATATTTGCTCTCTATCAATGGAATGATGAGGGATTGGTGGATAATAATGCTTTATTATATAACATGGTGGTGTTGCAGGAAGTAGGACTCCCAAGCCAAGTTGCAAGATTTTCAAAAGTTAGTGTCACTTTGTTCTTGAAAGTGATTTAGCTTTTAATTATTACTGATTAGGCTCCCAATAAGTTTCTTTTTAACTACCAAATGAGGAAAACAAGATAACTCTTGTCTACATAAAGTGGAGACACTGCAAACTACAAAAATCATTCTTCCTAAACTCTTGGAGAATGGGATGAAACATGTTGTCTTGATTGATCTTCTTTTAAATTTTTTCGTTGAGTAAAAGTGATTTTTGTGGTTGGGAACAGAACATTACTGCAGTTCCTAAACGGAAAAGGGACAGAGCTTTTGGTTTCTTGGACACATTTGGGTTAGGAACTACTATGTCTCATCCTCACGATTTGATGGAGGTTAAGGTTAGTGAAGTTGATGGTGCTGATTCTGAAGATATCTGCAACATCCAAATTAGATCAGACGGTGAGTTCGTGGCTTATTGGTCTCCTAAAAACTCTTGGCATATGTTTTGATATCTAACTATGGTCTTATACTGTCCACCTCAATATCAGAGACCAAAGTTGGAAACTGGATGGGACCTGCAATCAAAATGGCTCTCCCGAGTTTTAGGTAAAGTTTGGTTCATGTGATTGTTTATTGGGGAGACTTGGCTCCTCTTAAGCTCATCAAGGATGTCAAATAATGGCAGTGGCAATACAAAGTACAACTCAAACCTGCTCAAATACTCATGCCACCTCCACTGCAGGTGCTGCCACTGCTTCTACTTAAGAACAATCTGTTGATAGATTAGATAGAATAGCGAAGAAATCTTATTAGAAGGGATTTGTATTGAATTTTGCAGGGTGAGGCCGGTGAGACCTGCGGTTGTCTCAGGGGCTTTGGAAGATGGGACAGAGATTTTTTCAGAACAGAATCCCACATCACAAGAGTCACTTGAAAATGAAAGGCGGCTATGCGTAGCCGTGATGCTATCGAAACCAATCATAGCTCTTCAATTCAAATGCTTAACAATGCAAGTAGAAGCTCCTGTTGTAATTTACCCTTCAAAGTAAACTCAACACTCAAAATCCAAGAACATACAGCTTCCTTCCTACAAGGTTCACATTTTTACAAAAACAAATCCTTTCGCTTTTCGCCGATTAAATAAGCCATTCTTAGGAGCGTTTTGCCAAAATCTATTATTTTATACTTACATAAACCCAACAAATCATGGTAAATATCAGAATTCTTCAGGAAGAGGATGACCGTCCAAGAACGCCTTGAACAGAACAAGTGATCTCGCAGGCTGTGAGAATGGGACCTCGTGTGAAGCTCCTCGCACTGTTGCAAATGACAAGACATTCCCATAGACTTGAGTCCACCCGCCAACCTGAAACACGAAATGCAATGTGTTAGTTTTGTTTTCATCGTTCTTTTTTGTACCAGTAGAGAATGTTATTTGTTTACCTGTTGTCCTGCAAACCAGACTCGATAAGGCACACTTGTTCTCAGTCCCAATTGTTTGGCCAATCTGCTCACTAAGATTCTACTTCCGGTCAAAGGGATCACAGAATCTTGATCTCCACTGTTCTTGCAAGAAAAACATCCATCATTAAATCATGAAGACAAGTAAAAGTTTAACAGAGAGACATTGATATTTACCTGTAGACAAGAACTGGAACTCCTGCTTTAACAAGGCTCCCTACGATATTAATCGTTGGTATTTCCACATCAAGCAATTGGTAATCAAGTACACTGTCATAATCACGAGAAAACCAAAATCAAAAACGTTCAATAACTACCAACATCATTTGGAATCCTCTGCAAACTTTTACAGAAGAAAGATATTACTAACTTGCTGCAAACTGTCCATTCACGTACTCCGATGAGCCTAGCATGAAGAGCTTCCTGCACATCTCGTCGGTTTAGATAGTTCACCGTCTCATCTTCGACACAAACATCCACAGATTCTCCCACTTGCTGTTCATTCCAAAGAATTAACATAGTTCATAAACAGTCACAGAGCAAATAGCAAACAAAGCTCTATATTTACGTTTGTTGTGTTGTGTTGTGACTCACGTTGGGGCTTACTACTTTGGATTGAGATAGCACAGAGGGAATGCAAACATCAAGAGTGACATCATATTTGTCGACAAACCGACTTGTCTCAGTGCTAACTTGACTCATCACTTTAGAGCACATACTAGACATTGACCCTCTATAGTACTCACTCACATAGCGCGAGTAATTACAGTAAGATGTGAACATTTTGTAAGTTGAATCCGAAATCAAGCCATGAGACCAGAAGTACTCAGCCCGCGAATTGAAATCCGTTGCAAACTCCAAAACCGGATTGCCAATCTACAACAAACATGATTAAAGACAAGAACATAAAACCATATTGAAATAAGGATGAGATCATGTTTCTCTTGACTTACAGCAATTCCTCTCAGATTGAACAAATGGTGCTTCTTGTTGTACTGAATCATAAGCTGAGCTAGTTGGGGAACATAATGGCCTGCATTTTTATCCACACTTCAGCAACAAAAACTACAACTAAATAGCTTAAAGTAATGGAATGAATATAGAGGAACATTAAAGTTATTACCAGCATAGCTTTCACCAGTAATGAAGAGACTTCGATTGAGATAATGAGGGAATTTGAGGAACCATCTTTGCAAGAACACAAGATTGTCTCTTGCTGAAGTGGAAAAGAAGAAGACAAAAGAGAGTTTGAGATTGTTAAAGACAAACAGAAAGAAACAAGAATAAGAGAATAATCTCAGATGTGATCTGCACAAAAGGTTGAATTCTTTTGTTCTTTTGTCAGTCTGAGACTGAACAAAGAAACAAAAGCTGAATGAATCTTTTATTTCTTAGGAAAATATAAATATTATTCACTTTCCTGTAAAAAGTAGAACAAACAAAAGAAATGGCATTCACAGGTCACTGTAACACCAGCATCATAACTTCTTTCAAAAAAAAAAAACTTAGAAGCCAAAGCTTTTTTGGGTGGGTAAAAGATTTCTTTTTTCATTTCTGATGGTTACAAAATCGTACTTTTGATTTTTTTTTTTTTTTTTTTCTGTTGTTGCTGAATTCAGAAAAAGGAAATAAAAGACACAAAAGTATGGGTTTCTTTATGCAAAGTCTAAATCAATAGATTCAGCACAACACAGTTTCTGAAGGGTTTTGGTGTTTACAGTGTAATTAATAATCATTTCTTTTTTTCTAACAAGAATTGAGAATCTACAAAAAGAAGATACTTAGTTAAGGGTTTAAGAAAATTAACCAGTGATCTTGTCATTAACACCCTCATAATGGGAGCTTTGAGTTGAATAAGAGAATCCAACTCCAACAGGTGTCTCTAGATACAACATATTAGCCTCTGCAAACACCAAATAAAAATAAAAATCAAGACTTTATAAAGTTCTGAAATGTTGAAAAAGAGTCTTCATTTTTAATTACCTTGGTTCCAGCTATGTTGATTCTTGACCAAGATTGGTCCTTTTGGTCTAAATGGTCCATTCTCTGAGAATGCACCAACACCCAAAGATGAACATCCAGGTCCTGCATTTACCCACATTTTGACATTTATCTTCAGACTTTTCTTCTATGTAGTATAAATGTAATTAGGTAGTTGAGTGAGTGAAGATTTAAAACGAACCTCCATTGAGCCAGAGGACGAGAGGTTTAGAGGATGGATTGGTTTCTGCCTCGGCGAAGTAGTAAAACAGAGCTCTCTGTTTCTTGTCGTCGACAGTGACATAACCGGAGTATTGCTGGAATCCGACCCGGGGTTGACCGGGTAAACGGGTGACCCGATCGGAGTGGGACAGAACACTAGAGGAGACCATAAGAGAGTGGAAGAGAATTAGAGCAAAGGTGATTGTGAGCCATTGGAGAGGAGGAGACATGATGTCACTTCTTGTTGTGTTTGGTTTTGAGAAGAAGGAAGAGGAGACAAGTGATGACTTTGGTCTTTGTTTTCCCACTTGCTTCTTTGCATTTATATCAAGATTCACCTTTTTCTTATGTACTGTATCTTTTTTTTTATATAATGTTTTTGTGTTTTTCTTTCAACATAGCTACATAGGGTGTTAATTGGTAACATTTATTTACCACACCGGTAAGAGATGTACTGTATATTTTATTCACAAACGGGGTAAAAATTAGCGGTACCACTTTACTACAATCTATTTGTATATTTATATCACTATTATTTCGTTTATTTCTATCATTTTATTTCTTACTAAATAAATCTCTTTTTGCTTTGTGAGTTGATCAAATATATTTCTTACTAAATAAATCTATATATTTTAGAGTCAATTTTGTAAGTTTTAATCGAAAAATGATTTTTATTTTGGCATTTTGCCTCCCTATAACATTGTTCAAAAAAAAACCAATCTCAATGTTGCATTTGAGCTTTTCCAAACATCGTTTACTTATCCAGTTATCCATATCCAGATGGTATTTTGTTTTCATAATTGTATAATAGGTCATTTTATAACTTTGTGTCTATAACTTATTTAGATTTGGAAACAAATGTTGACAATAACTAAGTAAACTCTGAAATCAATTGGAAAAATCAAATGAAATAGAACTCATTAATTTGAACCTTTTATTGATTGGGTTAGCACCAAAAAAAAAACATATACTCCCTAGTTTCCCTAAAAAATATCTATGATGATAATGTACTCCATAGTTTCTTTATGTACAATATATAAAATTTCACACATATTAAGAAATTATTTGTAATTACAAGTATATCCTTGAGTTTTTGTTTAATTGTTATTAAAAGAATTCTTCTAAGTATAAAAAATGATATGGAGATGTTAAGAAATAAAATATCGGGTCATTTTGAAAAATGCCCTACTTTTTAGTTTTTGTTTGAAAAATACCCCTTTTCTATTTCTAATGAAAATTATAGTTTTTTATATGTAAAATAATAATTTTGTCCATATTTAAATTAAAAGGTGTATTTTTAGTAAAATCAAAAATAAATTAAAAATTGAGAAAAAAATAAAATAAATTCGAAATAATATTAATTATTCTTATACTTATTTTTTTAGATAAAGATAATCTATTTAATTTCTATATTAAATCTAACAATATCATATCTAAAAATATTATAAAGTTTATCCCTTTATAGTTTCATGTTATATAAACAAAAAAATCTCAACGTAACAAGCCAATTCTTCAACTCCAAAATCTGCCCAATTGTAAGATTAACATAGATTACGATTTAACATCGGTAGAATGATGTAGTATATATGTGTTATTAATTAGATCAATGTACGACTTATAGCGTTAACATAATATTATTTATTTTATTTACTTGTGTTATTGATTAGAGATAGAGTACCCAAAAACCAATGGAAATCTAATAAAAGTAATGTTAGTCAAGAGATTTTGTAAGTAATAATGAACTATTAAAGTTTAATCAAACATAGGAACGTGAATCACTTGATAGGTGAATTCACAATTATTTTTATATTGTTTAAAAGAAAACTTAAAATAAAAATTATCTTTAAAATTGTTAGTTACTTCAAATTTTAATTTAAAAACTAAATTAATAAATTTTCTGTTTTACGTGTAAACTATTTTTAATTAATATTTATTGAAGCTGTTTTAGTAATTTAATATATTAAAACATAGTCTTTAAAAGAAAAACAAGGATAGGGTATTTTTCAAACAAAAACTCATAAATAGGGCATTTTTCCAAATTTACTCTAAAATAAAACTATAGAAAACATATCTAACTCTTAGGAACTAAAACTTTTTCAAAAAAAATATTTAACAATTTGCAACAAAAAGAATATCAAATGTGGACCAAAGCACTTTCTACTGATGGTTTGAATCCAATAAGGTATATAATGGAAGGAAATCCACATATCCAATAATGTTAATACTCTAAAGTCCACTATTATTATTTTTCAAAAAGAGAAAAGTAGCTATATAAAAGCGAAAATATATATCTACAAGATAAAAAGCTAGTTAGTGACACTGAAAATTAAATTCAATTAGAGCGACAAATCAGCTGATTAAACAATTTTAGTACTACAAAATTGTCAATTTTGATGATGTTTGCAAATGAGGGAGTGGACACAGCGTGGCCGGAGTTCACTTAACCAACTCCCACCCTCATCCAATAAGTCTCTTTCTCCTTTGAGCTCTTCCTCCATTGAATTAATTGTTTTAATCAAGTATATTTTATTTTTATAGTTCTTCCAGCAGAGTTTGCAATAATATACAGTTATGATCGAAAGTCGAATGATATACTCTTAAATCATTTGTAGTTTCCGTTTTCATGTGTATTCATCTTATTTAATTCGCATATAAGAAATATCGTTTGCATAATGGTTTTTAGTTACATTTTATATGGTGATCATGATGAAATGTTTTCTACGTCCGACGACGCACAATCAAATTTGAGAAACACGGTCAAAGGACTTTCATCTAGCTACTACAATAACAAAATTCTGAAAGCCTGAAACTAACAATTCGATTGCTTCAAAACTAGATATTGTGAATTGCTTAGTTTTTGTTAACTAAAAGTTGCAATTACACTAAAACACAGAAAAATCAAAACAAGCTGCAAACATTAATATAAACCATGGGACCCTATAGAGAAATTTCTACCTAATTAACTTATTTATCATAGACATATAAAAAGTTTTGAATAAAAGAATAGTAGATTGAGGAGAACATGAGTCTCTGGCCCAGTTATAATTAATTTAAATTTTAGGCATGGTAGAGAAATAAGGCCAAAAAAATTTAGAATTACCACGACAAGAGTGGTATGGTATGCGTGTAAAGGAACTTTTAACAATGGCACTCGCAGAGACCACTGCATGCAATTATGCCTTTCAGCAATTTTTATTACTTTTAAGGCTCACTTTTTCCAGCATAGAAGATTTTTGAAGTATACATTATTTTTGTGGCTTTGTTATGTATTTTGCTTCGTAAAAGTACAATACTTAGGAATTTATGTGTGATGATGTTTACCTCAAATCTCAATAGTATCATAGCTAGTAAGTATTCAACATCTAAGTTTATAATCGTCTTCTGCTTTAAAAAACGTCTGCATGCAACATGCTATTCGTATTTATCATGGAAAAAAAATTCCAGTCGTCATTTTTACCTGTATGAAAACATTTTTGAATGAAAACGAACATTCATTTTGTTTTAATGTTACTTTAGTCGTTTTATTTCCTTGTATTTAATATATACATTCAATTAGTGGTATCAATTTTTTTAAAAAATCATTGCTGTTATCTTAGATTAAAATATCATGCTATTAATATGAACAAAAGTAATACTATAGTATTAAGTAGCCAGACTAAGCGATCATCAAAATGGATAAACAGAAACAAACAAGAAGTGCATTGTTTACAGCCAATTTGATGCTTCACGCCAAGCTTTTTCCATCTTTCCCAAGGCCAAATCATTTCTCTTTTTTTCTTCATTTTATTCAATTAAACTTCTCTCCAATCCACCATGCACACACCCATTTTATTCACTCATTTCCATCCGTTTTTTTTTTCTTTTTTATAATTCGGAAGAGACCAATTAATTCTTATTTTTCGACATGTTTTAAAATAGGGTTAATATTACCTTAAAATTAAAAAGTGGTAAGTTTAATTATCAAAAAAAAAGTGGTAAGTTTATTAACATCATCGCCTTTTTTTTTTTTGGAGAATGATGTATAACATACTTTTGGGAACTTTGAGTGTAAGCCAAGTCTTTTAACCTTTTCTCTTATATTCTTTAGCTTTTTGACATGTTTTTATACCCAATTATAATTCGAGAAAAAGCTAAATAACTTTCCGACGTAAACACGGAAAACAAAAAAAAAAGGAAAATACGATATTCTTTTTGTATGTATTTAAATAAATATTCCAAAAGACAACATAAGACGATGTAACTCATCGATATACACTAATAGCTAACGCTATGAGTCCACCACTTGCAAATGGTTTTTGACTTTATGGATTATTAAGCGATTTTTAGGTTTAAGCCTTTCTTCCCAATGGTTTTGCTTTTTCCATGTAACTAACGAATCTTTCCATGAACAAGAACGCCTCAAACGGAAACATACACAAGTATCAAACATATTCTTAACTTTGTAAGAAAGATTTGATTTGACAGGATTAGATCATAACATTCTTATATTCAATACGATGTCAAATAACTTTTTGAACAAACATTTTGTGTTTTCTAGCAAGGATAGTTGTCAAAGGAGATATAATTGCTCATTGACACACGTTGGACGTCGTTTATGAACGTAGGCATCGCAGAGAGAGAGAGAGAGAGATTATGGATGATATGGATGAAGATAATGATGATTATGGGGTCAAGGTAACAGTGTTCCCCACTTGAGAATGTCGCCGGAAATTACTCCTATTATTCCTACCATTCTTCTCTGAAGTCACCATATCATTTTTAAATTCTTGTATTCCTTTAATTTATTTGGTTAATTATTCAACCAAAAAAAATTAAATCTAACAACTCCGTAATCACTTCCATTCTTCAATTGCGGAAGTCTTTGGTTAGTAATTGTTACTGCGACTACATCTTTTTTTTTCACCGCGGTAACGGTAGTCCAGCCATTTAAAACCTTGGTAAATTAATTTTAAACAAAATTATATAACAAGAACTTGCTCGTAATGATCGCATATCAAAATTTGTGCTGTGGGGAAATTTTTATATGAATAGCCATTTTGTTGGGAAATGAAAATAGAGAATTTTTTTTTTTTAAGGGAAAGAGACAGAGTCCATTTGGTCTGAAACTCAAAAACAACTTTTGCCTTTATGGGTTGGCTAAAGGAGTGGGAATGGCCCATCCCCACCCTCTCACGTCTTGTCTCTTATATCCCTATTTTCTCATTATCCTCTTAATAATTACAAATGGAAACACTAACTAAAATCCGACCCTTTGTTTGTGCCTTCTTCTCTTGCTTTCTTGTCCCAATGTCTTTTGGCCTATATTCACTTATTGTGAACAATTATTAGTTTACTTAAAGTTCATTTAAACTTCTGACTCTCCATCGTAATTTGTATGTTTAACATGTAGGGATTATATAACCTACGTTAAGGTAACTTATATGATCCAAACAAACTATAGCATGACTTATGTACCATTTTTATATGATTACTAAAGAAAGGTATCCCCACTAAGTGTGTTAGACTATTGAATGTGTTTATTCCCGCTCCACAACTATCACGAAAAAAAAAAATACATGTAGTGAAAATATGCATTTTTAAGTTCCACAAAGATATTTAGGTTTTATATGTTTTTACTTAGTACACTTATGACTATAAGTTTATAAGTTTATAACCAGAACGGATTGAATAAATAAATAAAGTTTTTTCTAACCTGTTTTCACATATCCATATCAAGAACCAAGATCCCATACACCTTTTAAAGCCCTACTTTTCTGGCTTAAACTATAGAAAAAATTGGTTTCAGTTTTCAAAGATGTTTTACTTTTTAGCATTCTATGTGTGATGTGTATGTATGGATATTTGTATAGCATGAATATATATGTAAGAGGAAGAGAAAGATAGAGAGGGGTAGTTCAAAAGGAAAAAGGCTTTCAATTTTTAATGAACATTGTAACGGTAACAAGTGTATGTGTCTTTTTTTAAGGTTGTAGTGGGAATTGTTATATCGAAGAACATGCATATAAATGAAAATAAAAAAAATATTCTACTAATTCAAATTAAATATAACTATAAGAAAGTTAATTTAATAATTGACACCCGTAAGTTCTTCTTGAGTCCGCCCATGAGAACATGCCTATAGTCTATACCAATCACACCCTTTTTTTTCCTCTCATCAACTAATTTCTTACCTTTTGTCTACGCTATTTTTCTTTTTCGGTTTAGTTATTGTCACTTTCATTGTTATTGAATCCCAAACGTGAGTTCAAATTTGTCTTGTGAGAGTGAAAAAAATGCTCAAAAATGTGATGGGTAAGTTCTTAAATGACAATCTTTTGTAAATTTATTTTTTTAGTAAAAGCAAGAAATAGAGCAAAAAAAAAGAATATTTAAAAGATCTCTATTCTATTGTTTGGGATGTGATGTGGATTGATATATAATATATACTCCATTTTTTTTTAAATGACATTTTTTTAAAAAAAAATAGGTTCTAAAAGTACATTTAACTCAAAACGAAAGAATGTGACAAAAAGTTGTATTGAAATTTGAAAACGACATATTTTTTAAACATGTTTTTTCCTTTTGAAAACGATAGTATATATTAAAACGGAAGGAGTATGAGCATATGATTAGCCATTTAAGTGAATCTCATGTCTACCTTTCATATGGGTGTGACTTTGACCCTTTTTACAACTTCTTGTTCCGGATTCATGTTCGGCTTGAATAGTCCAGTTAGGGGAACTATAATGCCAAGTTTGATTTTGATTTCATTTGGTAATATACATGGATTCTCTTTGTTTTGGGGCAAGCTTCCAAAGAAGAAAATGACAAACAATGAAGGACGTATACATACACTATGCCTTTTGATTCTCTACAGTATAGTCTTTAGATGGTTGTGACAAAAAGGAAAATTACTGATTGACACTAACACTTATCTTTTGGACTCTTCTTGTTACATCGTTTTTGGGGTTCTAAATATAACAAGACTAATAATTTGGGGTGTGAAAAGTAGATAATTAACCCACCCCATTTAGACAGCACGAAACAACTCCCCACACTGAGCTAAATCGCGTAGCCCACAGTAGTCCCGTGACAGGCCCGTTTAAGCCCAATCTGCAGGTTCTCGGCTCAATTGACACTCATTAAAATTCCAAAGGGTTTGCCTTTCTTTGTCGTATTGTATTTTGCACTATGCTACTTTATTACTAAGAAAAAAATTAACTTAAGTTAGAGACATTAGGCAGGCCATTAAAACAAACTTGGAACTCTGCTAATGGTGATATGGCAAACCCTTTGGTTCCACTTGCTCATCAGAAATATCACGAAGGATACTATCATGAAAAATACAAGACAGTATCAAAGTAAAGAGACGGTCCATTCTATAATGTTGCAAAAAGGGTTCTTTTATCATAATCGAGCAAATAGATGATGTAATTGTTGATTGTTCCATGGTTTCATCCACATGAATCCATATTACCACAGTTTTTGTAAACATCTCTTAATGCGATTTACGATTTGTCAAATGATCATTTTCCCACATTGTCCGATACCTGTAACAACACAAATCATTAACTTTAAACCAGGTAGAATCCAAAAGCAAGATAGGTCATATGGTGATTTCGTCTTTATACCTTAGAGGATGGCTTGGGGTAGAGGATATCGTAATGGCCTGGACGATACAGCAAGGTTATAAATGGAGCAGAAGCTTCATCTTTCTCATTGGTAGTACCCACAGGAACAAAGTCATGATGATTCACAGTGACGCCTCCACTATCACATGAGCTACGGTCAAGATAAACAACCCGGATTGCAACACCGAGCGCATCCGACAAAGCAGTTATGTGAATATGGTCACTCTCTTCCCCCATTGGTTCGACCGAGGACTTGCAAAACTATAACAAAACAGTGTTAATATTTTGCATTCACCTATGCTCTAATAATCTATTAGGAAGAGCTTGCAATAGAATCTTTAGTTTAAGCATAAGTGCAAGTGACTTAACATCTCACAACGCTAAATAATCCCAGACAAAGCAAGCAAGTTTGGTAGGACTTTAATATTGACAGAAATATCACAGAGACAGATGAAGAAAATTTTAAATATATCACCAAGTGGCCTGAATTCCAAAACATAGAAAGCATGTGTACAAACCTGATCCACTGTTGTATTTGATAAGCCTGTTATAAAGGGCTCGAAAAAATCTGCACGCGTTCGTATATCCCCAGCAGTAACAAACCTAAAGAACATTACAACTGAGACAACAATATATGTCAAAACTATGTACCATTGGATATGCATCGCCAAAGAAAATTAGAGAAACTTACTGTAGTCTGAGACTGACTGATCTCTACTCCTGTTAACCAGCTCATCGTAGCTGTAAGAGAAAGATATTTGCAAAAAGGGATGAGATACTACGAGAAGAGACTAGTGCCATTTCATGGAAGTCAGAACTTATCCACACAAAAACAGCAATCAAAATCAAATGCCATTTAAAAAAATCGTCTGTATAAACAGTCCTCTACCTTATAGACTCCTCAGTTCCTTGGAGAATGTCATCTAGTTGCTCAAGGAACAGCTGTATCATTAAGAAAGATGAAAGTGAGCATTGGTGGTGATCTTACCAGATATAAATGGCAGACACAGTAGAAAACAAAACAAGGTGGTCGATTTACCGCAAAGAAGTCCTCAAATGTAAAATCTGTATAACCTAAGTTTTGCAGAGTCTTTCTACATTTCTCAACATTGACCTTGATACGATCGACCTCAGCACGATCTTGTGATTCCAAAATATGCTCCTACAAATAAAGAAGAGATAAAGAAAGATAAAATCCAAGTCTAAGCAAAACAATAGAGTTCAAAACCGTAACTATACGAACAAGAGCTAGACAAAAAATGAAGACATTCTGATAACATACAAGGTAAGAGAACATAAAACTTCGGAAGAAGCAATTTCCATCGCCTCTTGTTCGCCGGATTGCTATATATTGACTGTCCAGTATCTACAGCCATAGCAAAACAAGATCAATTAAAAAAAGACCGAAAGCAACAACCACAAAAGAAGACATGGAAAGAAAGGTAACCTTAATCTTCTCGAGCAAAATGGGACTCCCTGATTGGTACTCTGCAGCTAAACTAGAGAGAGGTTCCTGCACAACATATAACCAAAAGCATTGGTACTTTGAACAGCCACAGAGATAAAAAGCAAGTTTGAATTGGCTCTGACCTTATCACCAACATAAGGAACTTTAGCAGCTTCATCTTCTTGAAAAGATGGTTGATCCAAAGCATCTTCCAGTGATGAACAATTTCCCCATTCTTCACCCTTAATTGCCGAAATCGATGCAGCTACTTCCGCTTCATCCTGATTCTGATTCTGATTCTGCATCCTCACTTCACCAAACTCTTCCTAGCTTATTAGCCTGATCACAATTCACATCCGATTCAAAACGAAACGACTCAAGATTCATCAACTGATCCTCAATTCAAATTCAATTCACAAATCTGACAATCAAACAAATCCGAATCCAGGAAAGATTGATAGCGGAGGATTTACCTGAAACGAAGATCGATTGAAGAAAAGATTGAGATCTTTCGCGACCTAATTTGAAGCGGTTGGGACTTGGGAACCAACAAACACTAAGCAATGGGAAGAAGAAGCCAACAAGGAAAAAAAAGAGTGACGAAGAAAAGATTTCTCAAATTGGGGAAACCAAAATCATTTTTGATTGGAGAGTCGCTTTTTCCCAAAGTACTTATTTTTTGGATTTTTTTTTTAATGGGCCTGAATATTTGGGCCCAACAGGAATCTGGACTTTGATTACTCGCTTGGATTTTCCTTTACCATAAACGGACGGATATGAGTTTAGATGTTTTTTCTTTACAAACTGAACGATAAACAAAGTGAATCAAAACTACCAAATTTATCAGGATAAAAATTAACAAAGGAAGTTTACCGAAAGTAATTCAATAATAATAGTAAATGACAAATAAATACATTATCTAAACACTTTAACTTCAAGAGAAATCCATTTACGTAAGCCTATGTTTTAATTTCAGAAGTCTCCCAAGTATCAAGCGAGGACGTGAAGCAGTGGCGGAGCTACGTTGGTGGGAGTGGGGTTAACTGACCCCAATAACTTTTATATTTTGAAAAATTTGTTAGTAAAAATTAGAGAAAATGGTTAAAACTTCTTGAGTTGACCCCATTAACATAGTTTCAATTCTCTATTCTTCTATTCATACAATATAATGACCTATTAGAAACTTATTCTAGATCCGCCACTGACGTGAAGACCAGAAAAATTTCGGTAAAGTTTATAATTTCTATTAACATTAAGATAATTTCTGATTTCAGAGAATAATTGGTTAATAAGATTAAGATTTAGTTGGTAAAACTCAGTTTTAGCGGTTTTAATTTGTATTGTTTTTTTTCTAAAAATTATATCTCCTTTTTTAGAGTTATTGTCTCCGGAAATTTCTAATTTTTTTGTCAGTATAGTTTTCAGAGATATCTCTTTCTTATGCTGACTTGTGTAAAATTTTTTTATAATATATTTCAATAGACAAGAAAAAGCACTTGAACTTTGACATAACAATGTGATCGCGCGCCCTATGTGTCGATGTTTATCTTAACTGTTGATTAGACGGTTGACAAGAAGGAACTTTCTCATTTGTTTTTGGCTTTAGATGTTTTTCAATATTCTAAGTTTCTAACGTTACTTTTCAAAATCACCAGATTGTGTTTCCTATTCTAGCAAAACATGCATGATCATTAGGATAGGGAGATTTTTTTTGTTTGAACATGATAAGGATAGTTTGTGGAGTTTTATGATCTGCTTGAACATTTGGGTGTGGTTTAGTCTCTTAGTTTGTGTGGTTGCGTAAGAGTCGTAGTCTCGTAGACTTTTATTTCTATTTTCTTATAAAAGAAAGAAAACAGTTTCACTGGATCCAACAAGTTTCGTAGTTTTACTGTGTGCCGATCGAGTCCAACACGCTAAACACTCCCAAGAAAGTCTAGAGTCCTGAAAGTCCTCTTGCCTAACTTCTGAATAATGACAAAACTTAAGCTCTGACATAAAGAGTAATCTATGGTATGGTTTTGTCTAATTATGTAATGTTTATTCGTTTGTGGTTTTGAGATGTTTAAAGGCCAACCGAAACAACATGTTCTATTACATCTCGTCAACCAAATTATATTTCTTTCACATGCACCCTAAGTCTAGATTACTATTTTATGGTTATTTTCGTCTTGTTAGAAAACAAAGTAAGAATACGATTTTAATTAAAGAAAAAAAAACTACTCCTATTATTTTAACTTGTTTTTCTCTTATCTTTCCATGATGGAGCGCATGGGCAAACGACTAAATAACCTTAAACTTATGCCACATTTTTTAAAAACATTGCTCAACTAATTATTGGTCACTACGCCCTAAGAAAAATTATTGGTTTCTGCAGTATGCAACATTTTTTAAAGTCTAGTTGTCGGAACTATGTTTGACCCGATTGAATTAGTTTAGTGTTTGAACCACTTGGATCAAGTGTCATAAGAAAAAAATGCAGGATTTTGTTGGAATTAATATCGTTGGTGGTGCCTTGGTAAATAAGGTGATATGAAATAAATGGACGATGTGCACGTATATATGTATCGGGTTTTTGATTGAGCTTCCACCAAGATAAAATGTTCATTTATTATTAGCCTAATAGACTCAGCAGTTAAAGATTTATGTTATTCATAGTAATGAAAAAGTGTTTACAACTTCACTTATATATTGTTATTTTTTTCTTCAAAAAAAGAAAAAAACTTCACTTATATATATATACTATGCCAAACAAACTAAATTGGTACAATAAACATATATTCAGTGAGCATGTAAGCCGAGCGAAAGTTATGTTTTTGTCTTTTGTTGGGAATGATCTGACCACATTGTCTCTAAGTTATGTTTTTCATAGTGGATACACGGCCATGATTCTATGTTTGTTGTTCAAAGTGACTCAAAACCGTTGTATTGTTTATCCAGGTTCTATTCGAAAGGTCGGACTCACTCGAGTTAGACTGGTGCCCAGACTAAGTTTTGTTTTTGGGGAGGAAACCTCCTATGTAGCTTAGGAATATAAATTTCTGATTTTAATATTTCTATGTTTGGAGCATTTTATTATATAAAGTATGGTTTTCAAAGTTAGTAATTCATAGGATCGTGACACGTGACAAATCTATCGATCTTAGATTTTGACACGTATAAAACAAAATTGTCATTTTAAAAACTTTTTAAAAATAGTTGTAAGTAATTATAAATTTAAATAATTTTAAAAATGTAAAATATAATTATAAGGATAATTGTAAATAATCAATATTTCTGTAAACAATTTAAAAATGTCAAAAGATAATAATAAGGAAATTATACATTTTATAATTAAAAATATATATCTCAATTAAACAAGGAAAAAATCAGGAAAATTTATTACAAAAGAAACATATGTTATTATATAACTAATATGACATATTTTTGTTTCTCAAAATTAGTAATTAATAGTATCATGAACCGTTATCAGTCAAATATTTTATCATGTGTCATGGTTTAATTTAAAATTTGATATTATTTATCTCAATTTACTTTCCAATTAGAAATATGTGGTGACGAAATTAAACTAATCCTCATATTAATTATTTGAGTTTTTTTTCAATTAGAAATATGAGCGATCAATTTTTTTTTCTTTTTGTAATATTTTTTTACTTAACTGTATTTTTTGTTTGTCCTCAATTATGATTGTAGTATTGTTAAATTGTTTATTTCAATTTTCTCTTTTCACATTTAAATTATCAAAGATTCATATATCATCATGTTTATAATTTTTTATTTTCAGTTTAACTGTTGTATCTTTAAATTATTTATTTTGGTTTCTACGTTCAGTTTAAATTATATAAGATTTATAATATATCACAGTTCTAATATATTTAGATAGCGATATGTGTCATGATTTAAATTATAATTTACATTATTTATATCAATTTATATCAATTTTATTTTTTAATTAGAAATATGTGATGATATTAAGTAAAATATTATATTGTTTATTTGAAATTTTTGAATATGTAAGAACCATATATGCTTATTTTTGTTTTTGATATTTTGAATTTAGTTATACTATTTCAAAATTGTTTATTTAAATTTCTATGTTCATATTTGAATTATATAAAATTTTAATATCATCGTGTTTGCTAATTTTTTGAATATATCAATTTTTATTTATTGATCATAAAGTCATTGCAATCGAGTATATAAGAATCGAACCCGCGACGTTAGCTTGGAAGGCTAAGGGATTTAGTCGATTTTTATCTTATATTTTTAACGTGTCTAATTAAAAACCACTTTGGTTTCATTTGCCAACTTTATGATGAATATTTTTAGTTTTAGTTCTTTATATAAGTATACCATGAGTTATTGCTATGTGATTTATCTTTGGTTAGAAATAATTTTGAATTAATAATTTTAGTGGTTAAAGAAACAATGCAACAGTGTTTTAAAAGAACATTTCTACTTACAACGTTGTTAAATTTGATTTTGATTTTTGAAAATTAAACGATGGACGGGTCCTTATCTAGTTTATATATAAATATGTTTTAGAGTTTGTAAGTCATTATTTACATGATTAATAAAAGAAACCCTAGGCTAAAAGATATTTGCCTTTAAATCAAAAATAAGTAAGTTGAATATTATAACACTTTAATATATAGTATACTTTCTTAATCACCCTTTTTCACTCCTATTTTCTCTCCTTACTTTAAGACTACATGTGCCCTCATAGAGACACTTGCTTTTGCATTTCACTTTATGTTAATCTGAGCAATAAAAGACCTCTAAAGACCATATCTAAGCAAATCCCTGAACAAATGTCCTAATCAACAATTTAAATACTATTTTCTTTTCTCTTCCAAGGCGTTTACCAAAAACCAAACAACTCTTTTACAAAAAACTAGTTCTATTCACTTTGGGATCGGTGATGTGCTTATTGCTACTAATTAATATACACTAGATTTTAATCTGTGGTATACCACGGAATAATTTAATTTTAAAGGTAGTATAAAAATATTTTGTAAATTGTATCTCTTTATAAAATATTTATTTATATTATAGTTTACAATTGTTATTAAGTAACGGTATACCACGAGTTTACGAGACAATTGTTAATAAACTGAGAATTTAACCCATATTAAAGGGGCATGTTAATGATATTTATAAATATTGGTTCAAATTCGTCCGCCATATAAATCCGTTCCGTAATATAACCCGTTCTGTAATTTTTTAATCCGTCCCATGATTTGTTTTTATTATAAAATTTAATGATTATTTATTATATATAAAAATTTACAATCATATTATTCTCTAAGTCATTTATATTTTAATAAACTGAAGATTTAATCTATATTAAAGTGGCATGTTAATGATATTTTAAAATTTTATAAATATTGATTCAAACTCGTCCACTATATAACTTCGTTCCGAAATATAATCCGTCATGTAACTTCTTATCCCGTCCCGTGATTTGTTTTCTGAAAATAGTAATTTTTAAAATTTAACAATTATTTATTATATATAAAATTTTGTAAATTGTATCAATTTAAATATATCCCAGTCCATGAGAAATTGAGAAGTAATTGTGTTGTGCGTATTGGTTTGAAATAGTCCACCAAAAGAGCAATAAATGTAATGCTCGTAACTTTGACCTATTTTCTTTTGTCTTATTAGACTGTTGATTTTTTTTTTCCTTTGCTATGTTTATACATTATTTATTCTCTCTCATTTTTCAAAATATGAACTATACATAAATAAGTTTGAAAAAAAAACTGTAATTTTTTTTTTCAGTTTCCACCTAAGTTAAAAAAAAAAAACTTATATACCACTTTTCTTGTGTATAACTAGAATCAAACTCCAAATTAACCTTGTGTAAACTAACCACTAGACGCTAGGTCCTCGCAATTATACTCAAAGCAGTTATTTTTTTTTGGTAGAAACAAATTTTGTATATATATACTGATTCTTGTAAGAAAACACTACAAGAAAACATGTGATATTCCAACAGATGCTTCCAATAATCGTATTTTGTTGAAAATTTCTAACCGATATTCTATAAAATTGTAACAAATATTTTATTTATTGAAAATTTATTGCAAATTTCCAATAAATTTTGGTTATGGTAAATTTGTCACAAACGTCGTAGGAAAATTGTTGGAATTTTCCAACAAATATGATATTGTTGCAAATTAGCAATAATTATTAAATTGCTGGAAATTATTAACAAAATATTTGTAGAAACTAATTGTTTTGTGGGAATTTATTTCTAACAAGTTAATGACAAAATATTTGTTGCAAAAGTGGGGAAAAAAAAAAGATTACGGAAAAAATACAAAATATCTTACGTAATGCAACTAATCACTAAAGTAACTAGAGCTTTGACGTCAAAATAAAAAAAAATAATTAAGAAATTAATAATGAGAGCTTCTAATTGGTTAAAACAAAAAGACAAGGATTACACTATCTACCGTTGATTGATTAAATCTAAGGGACATAATCTCTCATTCTTTTTCTCCTCTTCTCCTTTTTCTCTCCTTCGTCTCATCTGCCGCCTCATCTTCTCCTATCGTTCAACATCCTCCTCGTCTCCTCTCCTTCTATTTTGTCTCATCCGCCGTTCTATATACACAAATTCGGTAAGTCAATTTCTGTTTCAATATTTTCTTCTTATTGGTTTCTTTGATTTATTTTGGCGGAGTGATGAATTGAAATTGGTTTTCAGATCTATGTCATTAAAACCCTATTAATTGTGAATAGATGGGATATAGTTATGAGGTTGTGACGAACAAGAGAGAATTCGCCGATCGATTTTGCTGGGCAAGAAGTCCTCCGTTGTGGTCTCTGTGGCTGGCTAGGCCGATGAAGATTTTGACCGCCGCCGTCTTATGTTGCAGCTAGTGGAGAACGAGGCGAGTGGAGAACGAGGCGAGTGGAGAACGAGTTTTATGTAATCTGCATGCCAAATTTACACCAAGAGCCATCGTGAAATTGAATTCACACCAAGAGTCATCACCAAGAAGAAGAGACCATGAACGAGTTCCGGGAGATCTCATATGGACGATAAACGAGATCTAGGTGACTCATAATTATGTGAAAAAACAATGTTTTATTTTTGTTTTTTAATCACTTTTGTCCTTAGAAATTAATACATTGTGTAATATTTTTAAAAAATTGCCTTTGTAAATTATTATTTTTTCCTTGTAAAATTGGAGTTTTACGAAATCAAATCTCAATTTCAAAATTTAAAATGGAAATTGATATAAATAACAAATTTAATAATAAAATTCTGATGTTATTATATAAAATCGATTGCAACAAATATGTTATTAGTAGTTTCCCATAAACAAACTTTCAGAATTGTTGAATATTTGTGGCAAATTATCAATGACATTCCAACAAAATATATGTTGGAACAATTCGTTAGAAACTTCACGGTAAATTCCAACAAATGTCCAACAAAAAAATTATCAGAACTATCCAACAAATTGGTCATAGAATTATTCGATGGAAACGTTTCCAATAAATTCGTGACAAATGTAGATTTCAACAATCATATTCCAACAAATATATGTTCTATTGAAAATTTATTGGAAACATATAATTCCTACAAATTAACAACATAGATGGCCGTTGGAATTAAGCTTTTTTCTTGTAGTGAAAATTCTTATGGTTTCATAATTTTTTAAAATTCTCTTATGTAATTATTTGTTTTTTGTTTTTTTTAGGTTACAACAAACCCACTAATAAATTATAACAATTAAAGTAAGAGAATCTATTTGTTCACATTAGACATTAGACTGATCTCACCTACAATTGACAAGAACATAAAAGAAAACTTAATCTGCGACATCCATGACCTTTGGTATCATTGTGGCATGTGTGAAAATCTCTCAAAACTCTAAAAACCAGCAACTATAACACTTTCTACATACTCTAGATTTTTTTGGTTCAACCATAGTCTCGAATTCAAACGTCAAAATCACAGTACGTATATGGTTCTTAACCACTATATACCAAAATAATCCCACTAAACCTTTTAATTATACCGTATTTGAAACCCAAATCTAATTTTAACATTAGCTTTTTAGGCACAAGTTTATTTGTCGACTTTCGAACTGATAACATACTTTTATGGCCTAGGTGTTTATATATGACTTATGCTACAGCCAACGTTTGATCCTTTAATTAACTTCTAACATGACAGTAGTTTCCAATGAATACGCTTAGAATCCCGTTGACATATCTTTTGAATAAAGAATTAGAAGTTGGAACAATATAAAATATATTTTTCTGTTAATAAATTCTTTTACGGATCGGAAGTGACTAATCAAAAGATATATAGTAGTTTATTGTTCCACGATGAAACACATAAGACGATACATCATTCAAAGGTTTGCGATAAGTACTACTTTCAAAGTAGTGATCCATATCTAACTAGCACATTTCGGATGGTTTGCCTAAAATGACATAATAAAAAAAAAACTGGGCGTTATGTATCAGAAAATCTTATCACAAAACAACAATATCAAGAATTCAGTTACTGTTATAACAAAAATAGTAAGGTTAGAAAATATTCAAAAAGAGTGCATGTCTTTTAAAGTTGATGGGTCGGTCTTATAGATTGTGCATGCCCTGCATCTCTCCCAAATTTTGTGGACCGGTCTATTTATTTGTGGAAGGAAATATGCCAACTTTAACTAGTCTCGCATGTGTGCGAGTGGAATTATTCTAAACTTTCAAATTTATTTCCAAAATTAAAAAAAAAAGTTACAAAGATTATCAACAACTCAAAAATCTGATTAGACACAACTCATATATCTCTATAGTTCAAAATCCTTTTAATGAAAATTTAAAATATAAACTAAATTGAATATATATATATATATATTTATAGTTTTTATATTATTTAGTGAATACTTTTTATAAATATAAGCTGATACCTAATAAAAAGTATGTGAAATGGAGATTTAACAGATTTTATCTATTGCCTATAAGTCTACCAAAGAATACCCGAATTACTTCCACTCTTTCATCAAAATTGTATCAATTTCCTGTATTTATAACAATAATTGTATTGGAATGTTTATGTATTTGTGAACACTTTTTGATATCAATATAATTGTTTTGATAGAAAAGAAAAAATATTATTTAGTGAACACAATCAATGGGATTAAGATAAACATGTGAGACATAAGATATATATGGTAAGGTCGATCATTCCGCGGATTTAAGATCCACAATGTATGTATATTTTTCAAGGACCAGAATGAATAGCATCCCTTCGAAAAAAGATTGATATGATTCGGGTTGTTTAAGAAAAAACTCTAGTTGATAGAAAAGTAAAATTTGGTAGATGCTTTGGCCCCTTGTTAAAGAAATCTTAAACGAGATTCTCACCATCATTTTTTCATATCTTAGTTATTATAATTTGATTATTAATAATCATGAAATATAAAAAAAAAATATGTGGAATAAAATGACTAAATTGATATGTTTAAGGGCGCCCTATGTTTAACAAATCAACTTAGTTGTCAAAGACAAGATTTATTTTAATTTTTTTCATTAAATATAACTAACCAAACTAGACGAGGCAATAGAAAAAGCCTAAAGCAAAGGAATTGACGAAACATGCCTAAAATGTATGATATAGCGTATTTGAATGAAACTTGTTCACGAGAAAAAAAAAGATCATCTTCCCCAAAACATCTCACGCCTCTTTTCTCTCTGTTCACATTTGTTTCCTCGTCACACAAGACATATACATTAACCTAATTCCATTAAGAACAGTACTGTTCCATGTTATTTTAACTTTTCTTAATGGAATTAAGGGCTTGACTGGTTTAATCGCAGCGGTTGCGGTTGCGGTTGTGGGAGTTTGCGGAAGCGGGCGGTTGCGGTTTCAAGCGTTTTTTAGCGTTTTGACCGACTGGTTTAGCGCTTGAAAACGGGTGCGTTTGCGGGAGATTTACGACTGGTTGATCAGCGGGTACGATAGCGGTTAAACCAAAATTTACCAAAATAAATTTAATATATGATTATAAAAAATTATAAAACACCAGAATCTATAGTTATGAAAATATAAATTTTTTAAAAATGATTAATGATTAAAAACCATAAATAATTATTCATATAAATTTTTATATTGAAAACAAAAATAATTATTTATATTAGAAAATTAAAGTTAAATAATAATTATTTTTTTAGAATTAACGTGAATATAAATCAGACATGATGATATATATTTTAATTTATTTATTTTCCTTTTTTAGTTTATTTCCTTTTTTACACCAACCGCAACCGCCCGCAACCGCAAACGCTTGCGGGAAGGAGCTTTTGAAATCCAGCGATTTCGAGCGGTTCGAAGCGGTGTGGAGCGGTTTCTATGATTGGTACCAATCGCTAGCAACCGCAACCGACCGCTAACAACCGCTAGGCGGGTGCTAGCGGGAGAACCAATCATGCCCTAAGTTGATGCATGTTATTTTATGTTGTAATTATCATTCATATATATATGGTTAATTAGTCAATTGGTCTATTTAATTTATATTATATGTATATCAACGTAACGACCCTATCATATGCATTTGGATCTGCATCACCAAGATGATGACTTTATCATATCCAAGAGATTTAACAATCTTAACAATCCTTCTCTCTCTTAATCTTGATTGCCATAAGTCAAACTTGAGCTTATTAATTACTATATATGGAGCCCAATTATCGCATATAAATGAGGTTAATATATATATATATAGACTCATTTAAACTACTCTCTCCGTATTTGAATAAATGTCGTTCTAGCCTTTTTTCTGTGTTTTTAATTAGTTGTCATTTTAACAACTTTTGCATAAAATTTCCAAAATTATCCCCAATTAATTGATCATAATTAATCAGTCTAAATTACCAAAACTACATATACCAAAAATATAATTGTAAATAATCGTTTCTCATAAGGTTAATTTTGTAATTCTGTGCCCTTTCTTAATTCACCCAAAAACAGTTGAAACGACATTTTTTCAAATACAGAGGGAGTAATATATTTCTATGGAATTCGAATAAGAGTTGTGTAATATTTCACAGCAATGCAAATACAGGTTAAAAACAACATGCAAATGAATTAAGGGATACATAAAAAGTTCTTAAATAAAATTCCATCGCCACATATATATATATATATATACATTTTAAGAATTTGTTAACTTAAGCTATCATATACTTCTGTTACTATGCAATTTTTTGAAAAATTGGCATGTGAGTGTATAAAGGGTTCAACGAGTTCCTAAATAAAATCTAAGAGGCAAATAATTATTAGATGAGTATAGTGAAGACCAAGTGAGTATATCTTTTGGCAGACATATGCAAATCTTGTGAATATGATTGGATTGATATTATTATTCAACGGATCATAAAGAAAGAGCTTGATTGGAGGATTAAACAACATATAAACAATTATGATATTAAACAAAAAATAACATTATAAAATAATAGGGAAAGCCTGCACAGGTAATATTGACCAACAATAGCTTCTTTCTAACTAGACAAGGCCATGTGTGTTGTAGGGCCTCCCAAATATATTTTTCTAATAATTATTTCATCATTTCCCAATTTATTATATAACCATTTCTTCATCCTTCTCATCATACCACCAAAATCCAACCATCAAGAACAGAGAAGAAGTGATTCTCTCAACAACAAAAATAAAATAAAAACTCTCTTTCTCTCTCTGTCTCTCTCTATTTTTTCTTACTTGAACTCATCATTGCAACACAAACTTAAAACTTTGTTTGTGTCTGCTTTCAGACAATGATACCAAGTTACGACCCAAATGATACAGAAGCTGGCCTCAAGCTTCTCGATGATCTGACAACAAATGCAGAGACTATTCAACAACAAGTTCTTCACCAAATACTCTCTCAAAACTCTGGAACTCAATATCTCCGAGCATTTCTCGATGGAGAATCCGACAAGAATCAACAAAGCTTCAAAAACAAAGTCCCTGTGGTGAATTACGACGACATAAAGCCTTTCATTCAACGAATCGCTGATGGAGAATCATATGATATCGTCTCTGCTCAGCCCATCACAGAACTCCTCACTAGGTAAACATAAATTAATTTCCACCAAATTTTACAAAAACTATTTTCGTTTATATATATCTATTTTTGTTAAATATTTTGGTTATATTTCATAATTTCTTTGAGTAAATATTGGATGCAGCTCGGGGACTTCTGCAGGAAAGCCGAAGTTGATGCCTTCTACAGCTGAAGAATTGGATAGGAAGACATTTTTCTACAGCATGCTTGTGCCTATCATGAACAAGTAATAAATGAGTTAATACTTGTTTGTTAATCTACGTAGTTAATTAACCCTTTTCTTCTGTACATTAATATCTCTTAAATTCATTCATCAAAAAAAAAAAAAATTGTTAGTAGACGACAAAAACAAAATTTAAGAAAAAAATCAAAACACAATATAATAATTTTGTCAAAAAAATATAATAATTTTTATCTGGTAACCAGCTCTCTTATTGGGCTTAAAAATTATAGCAAATAAATCGGCTTTTTCTTTGCTACAAAACACCTTGCAGTTACACTCATGTGAGGGCAATCAAAAGAATCATTTAAATTTGTTTTCTTTAGTCAAAAGAATAAAACAGTGAAGAGGAAATTTTTTGCTAATGGATTGTGTTACATATATGAAATTGCAGATATGTGAATGGGCTAGATGAAGGAAAAGGGATGTATCTTCTATTCATAAAACCAGAGATCAAGACTCCTTCAGGTCTAATGGCGCGTCCTGTTTTGACTAGCTACTACAAAAGTCAACATTTTAGGAACAGACCCTTCAACAAGTACAACGTCTACACTAGCCCTGACCAGACCATTCTTTGTCAAGACAGCAAACAGAGCATGTACTGTCAGCTTCTCTGCGGTTTAGTCCAGCGATCTCATGTCCTAAGAGTCGGAGCTGTCTTTGCCTCTGCCTTCCTTCGAGCGGTCAAGTTCTTGGAGGATCATTACAAAGAGCTTTGCGCTGACATTAGAACCGGTACTGTCACTAGCTGGATAACTAACTCATCCTGCAGAGACTCGGTCTTGTCGATCCTTAACGGCCCAAATCAAGAATTGGCTGATGAAATTGAGAGTGAGTGTGCTGAAAAGTCGTGGGAAGGAATCTTGAGGAGGATCTGGCCTAAGGCTAAGTACGTTGAGGTGATTGTGACGGGTTCGATGGCTCAATACATTCCGACACTCGAGTTTTATAGCGGAGGTTTACCGTTGGTTTCAACGATGTATGCTTCCTCTGAGTGTTACTTTGGTATCAACCTCAATCCGTTGTGTGATCCAGCCGATGTTTCCTACACGCTTCTTCCTAACATGGCTTACTTCGAGTTCTTGCCCGTCGACGACAAATCCCACGAAGAGATTCACTTTGCGTCGCATTCCAACACGGATGATGATGATGATGCTCTCAAGGAAGATCTTATTGTTGATCTTGTTAACGTCAAAGTCGGTCAATACTACGAAATTGTCATTACTACATTCACAGGTCAGTGTCTCTCTATACGAACATAATCTAGTATATTATCCTAGGTCTGACGTTGGATTTCTAAAACCGATAGTAACTTGTAACACAAGTAACCTATTAGATATGTTTTTGTCAATAGGTTTATACAGATACAGAGTTGGCGATATCCTAAAAGTGACAGGTTTCCACAACAAAGCGCCTCAATTCCGTTTCGTCCAGCGAAGAAACGTTGTACTAAGCATTGACACCGACAAAACGAGCGAGGAAGATCTACTAAACGCGGTGACACAAGCTAAACTCAACCATCTTCAACACCCTTCAAGCCTCTTGCTCATGGAGTACACAAGCTACGCGGACACGTCATCAATCCCGGGGCATTACGTGCTCTTCTGGGAGCTAAAGCCACGTCACAGTAACGACCCACCAAAGCTAGACGACAAGACAATGGACGATTGTTGCTCTGAGGTTGAGGATTGTTTGGATTACGTCTACAGAAGATGCAGGAACAGAGATAAATCGATTGGACCATTGGAGATAAGGGTGGTGAGTTTGGGCACGTTTGATTCGTTAATGGATTTTTGTGTCTCACAAGGATCATCTTTGAATCAGTATAAGACTCCAAGATGTGTTAAATCTGGAGGAGCTCTTGAGATTCTTGATTCCAGAGTTATTGGGAGGTTCTTCAGTAAGAGAGTTCCTCAATGGGAGCCACTTGGTTTAGATTCTTAGACTTTACTTCTTTTTTTTAATGTATGATTAAAGTCTTGATTTAAGTATAAGAACTTCATTTGTTAAGTTGCTAATTGGTGTTTTTTTTTTTTTTTTAAAGCTTTTGCTCTTTTGTCTCTTTTGTAACAAATTACTTTCAGCAAAGTCCTCTCATTTTGTGAATGTATACTTTTGTGTCTCTTTCTTTATTATTCTTTGTCTCCCTCTCTTTTTCTTTTTAATGGAGCTTTTTCGAAAAGATTAAAAACATTCCGATATTAATTTTCTTTACGGTGCAAATTCGTAACAAACCCTTTACATAAAATCTAGCTCATCTTCCCACAAAAAAAAAAAAATCTAGCTCATCTTTTTTTTTTCCCTTCATAAATCTTTGATATATATATATATATATAGATATCTATATATTAGACTTAAAAAAATATTGAAGAATGACAACAAAATAACAGGAGATCAGTAATATTTTCCGTAGAAATGGTAATATATTCCTAAGAATTTTTTTTTTCTTCTGAATTTATTATTTATTGCAAATTATGAGAACTGTTACATAGACGATTCTACAACGGACAATTCTTTCCGACCCTTATTAGATCCACGACCTCTTTCACCTTCTTCACCTCCTTGATGCTCACTTCCTTCACCTCCTTCTTCATGCTCATCTCCTTCACCTCTTTCTTCATAGACACTTCCTTCTCTGTGTGGAATCCTGACGAACGGCTATAATTGTACATCGCTGGAGATCTCCTACACACTTGCCTCCAATAATCTGCAAATTTATTAATAAATTGCAGTATCTGGGACTCGAACCTTAGACCTCTAGGTGTATAAGCATTAATGAACCTTTAGTCAATCAATGGACCAAGGAGGCTTCCACATATTCCTAAGATTATAAGACTGAAAAAGTATTTTAAAAGATTAACTTTCGAAATTCTCTTTTGCAATATATCTACTTTAGTATAAGACAAAGATGAAATTGAAATGAGGAGATTGAAATAATTGGAGGTGAAGAGAGACGTAAAGATGCACATGAAGATGGTGATGGTTTAATATGCCAGCCAACACACAGCAACATCATTGAGATCCACATTTCTTTCTTACATCATCTTTTTTTTTTTGTGGCATAAATCTCAACTCTCTCTCGTCAACGGTTTCACTAAAAATATAAATTATCCGTGAAGATAATTCATATAAATCATTGTTGATTGTACAAATAAGAAGTTGAATAAAACCACACTAAAAGTTTGTTATGAATTTAATAGAGTCATGCAGAACAATTGTTTAATATGGAAACTATAAAGATTTTCGGAGCAAATTTCTTTGAAGTGTTGACATTTAATATCAATTCTTTGATTTGTTTTCAGCTCAAAGTAGGTTAAACATATTATTAGTAGCAAACCATGTGCCTGAATTGTATTGTAATGTAAACTACAGAATAGAAAAATTTAAGAGTATTCGAACTTCCGGATATCCAAAATATGGAAGATGGATGGATATCGACTAGAAACCGGTAATGTGGCTAATATGCCCACCCACCCCTCATTCAAAGATTCATTGTAAGAAATGAATTTAAAGCATGGTAAAATAAATTCAAGGCATGGTTAATGTGAAAGTAAGTAACCGACAAGAGTTGGATATGATGGATGTGTTGCTATTAGAGTAAATGGGGTAAAAGAGACAGATCTATGACCCCAAATATTAAAGCAAAAGAAAAAAGGGAACACTTTACTGTTCACTTAAGAGAAAAAACGATGAGTTTGCTCTCAACTGTCCTGTCATGTTACTTTCCGTATCGCTCTTCAGAACAAAAACGCTGTCGTTTTCGTCTCGCTACCAACACAAAACCATTGCAACCCCATCTAATCCTGCTGTTTCTTATATATAAAATAAATAAATAAATAAACTGTTCATTGCATGTAAGTCTGGAAATATGAACACGTATTGTCAACTTAATGACAGATTCAAATAATGTATTTTTCTTCGATAAGAATCTATCCACAATAGTTATGATTAGAGAGACCCCGTGGAAATTAGTGTCTGGGATACCAAACTTTATCACCTTGTAGTCCTAACCACACACACTTAGACGTTGCGCATCAACAGTCGTCTATTCGAAAAATAGTTTGTAAACATTTTTATTTCCACATTCGTAAGTCGTAACCGTCTTTTTCTGTAGATAAAAAAAATCTACGTTAATGAAACATCATGGCTAGTTTTAATAGACAATTAGGTAAATAAAGTCACACAACCACCCAAGGTTTTTTTTTAAAAAAACATCTTATATAATTTTTCTATAATCGTGGTTAATCAAAGGAATTATGGGTCGAAACTCATGTCTTCTGGTTATAATTAAATAATCGAATGCAATCAAGTTTTCGGCGAGGCTCGACTACACGTTCTTTTAGAGGGAGGAGTCTAATTCTCACCACTAGCCCAATGCTCACTTGGTTATGCATATAATTAACTCAATCAAGCTTCTTTAGCAACGATAAATCTTATAAAACTAGTAAGAAGATGTCAAATATGACGTTGTTATAATCACATGCAAAATAAAGTACATATGTAACTGTAAGAGTTTTAATAATTAACGAATCGAGGATGGTTATAAATATGAATGGAGCTAGGAGTCATTATAATATATATGCATGTTAATTTTTGGAGTTAAAGCAATAGTATATAATATAATAGACTAATGGTTGAAAGTTTGGCTTGTTGATTGTGATTAGAAATAGAGTCTCATGATAGCCTCGGGATTTAAATTCTGAATTGATAAACCGCAAATGCACGGTATAATGTGTGTGTACTACTACAGGAGTCAAATCCAAAAGTACTAAATTTGTTACAAACTAGATATGCTGAAACACACTAAGCTAAGAAAAAAACTATAAAGAGATAGTTTTAGGGGGGGGTTTATTGAAGTCTTAATGAATATCAAATCATAAACAAATTAAGAAGACAAAGCAATAGGACATGAAACATGCAACTAAAAGTGGAAAGTTCAAAGAAGCAACAAAGTGGAAATGCAAGTAACAAAGACACCATGCAAGCTAAACAAAGAAAATGGTTATATAAACTCTAGAATCTAGATTAAGAAATTGATCTATCGTCTTAAAAGTAGAAAAAAATAAAAATAAATGTGAGCGTGTGTGAGCCGTGTGAGTCAATGTAAAGGGAGAGGCTCGAATAAGGCCACGAGTGCAAGAGGGAACAAAGAGAAACTAATAATTAGAAGGTTAGGGAGAGACTCAAAAAATGAAAAGAAGAGAAAAGATAGAGAGAGAAGAGAGACCCACAAAACAAAACAAAACACACGAGTAGAGATGCAGCATTACACGACTCCTCCTTTTTCCTACGCACGCAATTTGGAGTTCGTCCTCATATTGGTGGTAGGGACTCTCCTTTAACACTTGCTCTTTCCCTTCTCAGTTTTGGTCGCGGATTCATTTCATAAATCTGTCTCTCGCATTCTCTCTCTTATCCAACTTGTCTTGTCTCTATTTCCAAATCTAAAGAAACAAGCTAGTTTTGGTAGAGACTAGAGATTATATGAAAGATTATCTATCTTATATACAATAACTCTTGATCAAAATTTCGCTATTTGTTCATTTGGTTTGTAAAGTATGATACTCAAAAACCTTAGCAATTATTAATTGTTCATAGTTGTCCACATTTTGGTCAAACTTCGCCATGTATCTACATTGGACCGTCCAACTTATGCATATGAGGTATTTTGGATAATTTGTTGAGGTATTTTGGATAATTTGTAGTCATATTAATTAATGACAAAACTCCTAAAAGATTGAGACGGAAAGCAACAAGACTGAAGAGAGAGATAGAGAGTGTGATCATAATATTAGTCTTAAGTAGTGGACCATATTAGTCGTACTCTGTACACCGCATTTAACACCCCACTCGTGTGTCCTGTCTTTCAATTGCTTGTCCCGATTCACGTTCAAAGACAAAACCTTATTCCTAATTTCACGCTCTTTGTTTGCAAACTTAACAAGTCTTTCTTAGCATTTTCCTATTTCCAATCCGGAGACCCGCAAATATCACAATCATTGTTGGCCCAAAAACACGCAAAAATTGACTGATTTTGCCACATGAATAACATGGACTACCAAGGAAAGAGACCTATATACGTTTTATTGCATGCAGGATCATGCGTCTTAATTGAGATTAGTTTTAACCATGGTCACTTTCCTCCAAGCATGGCTAATAACATTGGCTAGAGGAACGAAAAATCAGTAGGTTTTACTGGGAAGTGACTTCATCCGCCGGTTGAGTTCATTGCTGGAGTAACAAGACTTTACCCTTGTACTTCTTATGGATCATAACTTTAGACATATCAATACCGCAGTACACGCCGGGACATGTCTCCTCAGTAAAAAGCAACTCACAACTAGGGAAATTTTGCGGACAGCCTGGCTCGGTTCTGGATAGGACGGCCCGAGCTGGACCATATTTCATTTAGTCACAATTACCCCGTTTAAGTCTAAGCCTGCCTTTTTTTCATTGCACTTTCCAGGTAAGATGGGGGCCAATACGTGGTCAGACACAAACAGGACCATACTAAATCCTAAAACTCAAGCCTAAATAAGGACCGGCCTAATCACTGCAGGAAATAATTGAGCTGGGCCAGGTTGGCCCATCACAACACACAAGGGCAAAATATCAAGAATAAAAAAACCAGGGGATAATCAGACCTTAATGATGAATGAAATCAAGGCCACATCCGGGTCCGACTGAACCAGGTTGCTCCATTACCACAGTCAAAAGATGGGGTGCAACCAGCTCTCAATCAGGGAATCGTAAACCATGGTTTTTGCACATGGAGATTTTATGGCATTTGTGTAGTCATTTATAAATCGCGATCAAGGCTACTAATCACAATCTACAAACTGTTTATAGTAGCATCTCTCCTCAGTGGTATATAGTAGAATCTATGGATACAAGATATTTACCTAATCTTGAAGATGCTTAAAACATTCCACTATCATTCAAGAGTCTTACCCCAACTTTCCTTGCTCGAGTTTTTTAACTGTAGCCTTCTTCTCATTTTCAGAAAGAGACATGAACGTGAAAACAGATTTATCTCCGATATCATCCTTCAAAAACAAAACCAGATTAAAGATTATTAGTGAAATTTTGATACTTTCATAAATAGCAAGACCTCTATGAAAGCTTGTACATGGCTTATATTCAGCGAGGAACAGTGTACCTTTATAGGCTGAGTAAATTTTCTTCCAGCAAATACTAAAAAGAGCGCCATCCACGTTCCTAGCAACACCAGTTTTACCTCATCATTCATCACACCGCTCTGCAAATTTAATATATCAATTTAGTTTCAAATACCAACATCATCAATTGTAGGAAATGTGAAACTTTCTCTTTAGAGAAGAGATACAGCAGATTATTCACTAATGTGGCCTTATGATAAGTTCTTATTTGATCTCAGAAGTCTAGTCCAATGTAACTAAAGCAGGATATCTTAATCAAACAAGATACTTTACCAAATGCCCAAGAAGAACTGAAGGTATGATGAATGTAAGAAGGCCAGCTTCTAGCTTTCCGTAGCAGAGTCCTGCAGACAGAAATACAAATCAAGAACATCGGTACGGTTAAAAAAATCAGTAAAAAGCATTTGATCCTCAATATGCAGAAGCAAGAAATATACACCTTCTTTAAAAACAAGCCCAGTGAGAGCTGCAAAAAGGGGACCAACAAACCAAACAGCGGACGGATGATCAACGACATAATGAACCAAGTTATCACCAGCTGGTCTTGCAAGGGCTGCGTAAGTAGCTAAAGAACCAACAAAACCAAGTGCCCATAAAGCTTGAAGAGTCCTCTTAATCTCAGTAACATATATATGAATTAGAAACAGAGAAAGCCCCAAACCACTAGCACCAACAAAGTAAAACAAATCATGGTTTTGCTTGATTGTTTCACTTAACCAAGAGTCTCCTGGTAAAAATGCAGCAGAAGAAGCAGCTACAAAAGATGCAGCAGCAGTCACTAGCCCTGATCTGTACAAAATAACCTGAAAAACAAAAGAGTAATCACCAAAAACTTGCATCGAACCGTCTCTACTAATCAGGCTTAACTACAAGATTGGCCTAAAACTATAAAAAGGATTCAACTTTGAGGAACCCAAGTGTTGAATGAATCGTAAGGAGAGAAGAGAAGAGACCTCTTTGACATCGGCTTGGTCGATGGTCCAGGGACCGTAAACACCTTTGTAAACGGTTCCATCGACGGCTCCTTGCGAACTATTGCTCACAGCCCTAACGTTAACCCTTCCTCTTCTCACCCCAACTCTCGCCGTTAAACACGCCGGCGATTTGTTGAGAGTAACCGGCGGTGTGATGAGTGTCGTTGTCGATAACAAACGCGAGGCCATTAGTCACAAATTGAATTCACAGAGGTCGTACCGGTTTAGTCTGGCATAGCTTGATAGTGTGAGCAGATTGACAGAGGTATCAAAACGCAGTCGTTTTTGGCTATGACGTGGTTCGGTTGAATTGGTTGAAAATAATCTGTGGTTATTATCATTTCATCGTCATGGACAAAATTCAACAGTAAAGCTAAAGATATATCTTATGGAAAAGAGATACTTTTGGTTCAGTAATCTTTGATTATCCACAAAAATGATTGTAATCTCATTGAAGGTTTAACCAACAAAAAAGTAGTAAGATCCACAAATAGGTATTACAAAATTTACTAATTTAGAGACTAGACTATGGCTGATATAGAGTGATTGTAAAATCTATGTGTTGTATAATTTGTCAGATTTTACGCCTCATCTTTCTGACAATGCAAAAGCCATGTTGTTAGCTTGATTTGATTCGACTAATCTCTAAGACTCTAGCACAAGTATACTTATTGTTAAGATCACACTATCTTGATTCTAGTACCAGTAAAGAATGTTAATAATCTTGAAGGATATGACATACCTCTGTAATGTAAAAGTTGAGCATAAGAGTCTGAGTAACACTCGAAAAACTCGCAAAAGGCAAGATATCAAAATGAAGCGTTGGTGTTGAATCTCTGTTTCTTTTTTTTTACATAAAAACACAGGGTTTTACATACAAAAGGACCTTGCAGATGGTAAAGACGATTCATCGCAGAACCAAAATCACAATTGCGAGAAGATACGAGTAACATTGTAAAGAGGGAAATATCATCATCATTCTAAAGAAACGCAAACCTCATTCAATCTCTATCTGTTGAGGAGATTCTTCATCATTTGAAACCATCCCATCTGCATCCACTTCCTCTTCTGTGATACCGGAGGCTTCAACTGTGCGCGTCACCCAATCCTTGAGCGGCTCTTCGTTTAGATCAAGTCTTAGCAATCCAGCAAACATACCACCCAAAAATGCAATTGGCTCCTACAAACAACCACATTGCAACAGGGCATCGAATATTAAAACACACAATGTAACACTTATCAAATTTGAAAACAGACCTAAGGATGTACATATACATTTAAAAAAAAAAAAAAAAGCCTCCAAGATTGATCAACAAACCACATAAATGGTTCAATTGCTATTTGGAACAATTCATCCTAAACAGAGATTACATGATTTTGTCATCAGATACATAAATTTCACTAATTGGTTTTCCAGGAAGATAATAGTACCTTGAGAGCCTCGGAGAGAATGGGTTCTTGAGGGAGATTGAAACAAGATGATTTCGAAATTAGGGTTCTTCGACGAGTCGGATAAAACTGAGGACGAGACAAAAGTTCACAGCTTTTGACTCCGGCGGAGAACTGAATTGTGACCCACAAAAGAGAATTGTTAAAAGATTGTAATTAGATAATCAAAATCAGAAGACGCAGAAGGAAGACGGACCTGGTGATGGTGAAGCTGAGAGACGACGACAAGCGAGGAGGACGGAGGACAAGTACAGGTTAAGACGAAACCCATCGCTTCCTTCTTCTTCTTCCTTCTATCTCTCAAGACTGAACCAAAACCACAGTGATTTTGGAAAACCAGAAAAACAAACTAAAATTGTGGATTATCCGACGCGGTCCGTATCTAACATGAATTAGCCGAAATTTTCCGAATAAGCTGAAGATTAATTGAATTATTTGGTTAGGTTAGTACTGAGTAGTGTATAACATAAAAGTAGAAAAGTCCTGTAATACACAAAGTCTTTCAACTCTGTAAAAAAGGTAGGCCATTCTTCGGGGTTAGAAGTCATCTCTAAAATATCCGAATAATCCATCAGAATGAGGATGCTTGTCATGGGGAGCGCTAATAAGCTCTTCATGGTCCACAAGAAAATCTCCAGTTCCGCATGAAGAGGGGAAAGGCTTATGCGCGAGCCTTTTAGTCCCAAATGCACCAATCTTAATCCATTGTAAACAATACATCTATGACCACTCCTAGCCTCCGCCCCATACCAGGATCTATCAATATAGGTCTATCCGCTGGGATTGGCAACACTTGCAATGTATGGTTCGACTCGGCTTGGGTATCCTGAGGTGGTACACAGAAATTCTCAAAATTCTAGAGTATCCTGAGGTGGTACACAGAAATTCTCAAAATTCTTCCGATTACGCGCCTTCCAAATATACAACATAATCCATGGAAATACTCTTACCCTCTCTTCATCCGCACCCGCTTCTTTTCCCCGCCAATACAAGTAATCTAGATTATTGTATAGTGAGGGTGAGGGGAACAAGGCTGGGGAAGATGGGATGTTGGAGAAGGCCCAGACTTGTCTGGCAGGAGGACATTCAAAGATCAAGTGATTGATCGTTTCTTCTTCTGCACCACATCTTGAACATCCTTTATCTCTACCAATATGACGATAAAATAGTCGTTGACACGAAGCCAAACAACCAGTCACACATTGCCACACGAAGTGTTTTAATTTTCGTGTAGTTTTTAATTTTCAAGCTTGCGCCTTTAGTGTCGTAACAATAGGTACATGAGAAGGGTGGTCACAAGCAGGACGAGAAATATATCTCGCTGCCTCATATCCAGATTTGACGGTATAATTACCAGACTTTGTCTTTGTCCAACAATATCCATCGCTCGAGACATTAAGGCTCGGTTTGATCTCCAATATTAGGGTAATTTCTTCTGGAGGAAATAATTCCCGAAGTCGGTACAACTTCCATTGTTTAGTCCCAAAGTCGATCAAAGTGTTGACGTACACCAAAGGGTCTCTTTCCAACATTAGTCCCTTTGGTGGGCGGGCCGGTGAATCTAGAATCCAAGGATCGGTCCAAATGCAGGTTCCAAACCCCGAACCAATAGTCTTCTGGATACCATATTTAAGCACGTCTTTGACAGCTAGCATGCTCCTCCAACCATACAACGGTCGGTTCGAGACAGTTATTTCTAATGGGCTAGAATAGCGAAAATAACGTCCTTTAAGGACCCGACGGAGGAGGGATTCAGGGAATCGTAGTAATCTCCATAATTGCTTCGCCAGAAGTGCGAGATTAAAATATCAGCTGAAAGCAGTAGCTATATCTAAGCTCGGTTGAAAACAAACTCGCTTCAGAAGGCTGGAGGTAATCTAAGATTTTCCAAGGATCTAAATCATAATCTTCCATCTGAGAGTTGAGTACATATTTGGTCCCAAGCTATCCAATGTATTCCTCGATTCTCCGCTTTATCACTCCACCAGAAATTGGCAATCGCACTAGTAAGTTTGGAACAAATTGCTTTTGGCAATAAGAAACACGACATTACATATGTCGGAAGATGTTGAGCTTGTGATTTAATTATAATTTCTTTTCCACCTTTAGAAAGGAATTTTGATGACCACAAGTTCAAAATAATATCTAGTGGATCTGATAGTTAATTGGTTACACTCAATCTGATTTTAGTTGAATATATCTCAATGTACCAATGTCGACCAATAACATACAGTTTCAAAATCTCAAGAGAGACTCATGTACTAAGCGTAAATAAATATATATTTTAATTTTAAAAGTCTACCAAGCATCAAGCGAGGACGTGAAGATCCAAAGTTTTTGGTGAGATTTGTGGTTTTCTCAACATTAAAACAATTTCTCATTTAAAGAAAAACCGGTAAATAGATTAAGATTTAATTGGTAAAAACTTAGATTTAGCGGCTTTGATTTATATTTTTTACGTTTTTTTCAAACTTGTCTTCTTCTTTTAGATTATTGGCCTTTTTCGTTTTAGTGTCGTGCGATACGCCGATACCTTTCCGTGACACTCAAAATAATACTCCCTCCGTATTTTAATAAGTGTCGTTTTAGAATTTTTACTTTTTTGAATTAGATGTCGTTTTCAAATTTCTATGCAAAATTTTTTACTTTTTAATGTTTTATGATGTCATAAAACATTAAAAAGTAAAAAATTTTGCATAGAAATTTGAAAACGACATCTAATTTTTTAAAAAAGAAAATCCTAAAACGATACTTATTAAAATACGGAGGGAGTATTACTTTTCAATTTATTAATGACACATCTCTTGAAAAACCTAAAGTATAGCAACGCAGGTGCCGGTTAAATGAGACGCTGGATAAAATAGCGACGTTAATTATTATGAACAAAAACTGCAACAATTGAGGAAGAGGAAAAAGCAGCGGCAACTAAGGGGAAAGAAACCAGCGCCATTGGTGTATTTTCTTATCGTCGAAACGTGTTGTGTGACACCTAAAAGAACAGAACCATTGTCTCCGAAAATTTCAACATTTTAGAGATATTTATGTTTTCTGCTAATGTATGTAATTTTTTTTTTTTTTAATAATCAGATAACAAAAAGAGAAGTAATTAATTTTAAATTCAATGATATATTAGATTAAAACTCGAAGACGAACCGAGACCTATATCATATGTAAATCCTCTATATTAGATTATCATATTTATATGATGTATCTCTTGTTTACTTTTTTTTCTTGGATAATGAACATGTTCAAGTTCATGCGACTAATCATAAAAGCATTGGAATAGTCATATGAGACGTCACAAAATTAATTAAGCAAACGATGAAAAATAGTTTTCTTTAGCAAAGTTTCTATAAACTATAATATAGATATAAATTGCTACCTTTTTAGTCCTCGTGAAATCATGTAAATAATTAAATAACGAGTAACTCATGATTAAACGAAATGAAAATAATCATTTGGATCCGAGAGATTGCGAGGCTTGCAATCATGAGTATTGTAAAGCATGTGATTAGCCCATCATTTGATCAAGTGGTACATATATATTCAAGGATAAATCGATCTAAACATAAATGAATCCGAAAAGAGTTAAGAAGTTTACTCTTCCTTGTTTTTGATTAAAAGGGTTCTTTACTTGGATATATATTGAGAAAAAAATAAGAGGATATACTTATACGAAACAATTACTATAGTAGCTCTTGCTTTCTTACTGTTTTCATATTATGGTGAACTCAAGTATTGGTAACATATTATAGTAGCTCTTGATTTGCTGCTACGTATGGTTGCTTATGTCGTTATTTAAATTGATGACGAATGAATTTTACTGGTAAAAACGTCCCAAACCTAACACTTGCTAATTTGGATATGTGCACATGTTTTCCCAACCTGTCATTAAATCAACGTACAAATTTGTCATCCAAGAATCTAGTCGTTGAATTAGCCAGTGATATACTTGTTGTTCATTAGCATTGACTTGAGTTTACGCCGGAACTATTGGTGGTATGTGTGCACGTATTTGTCATGTTTATTTCCTTTCTATTAGAGAGAGAATACAGTAAGTTTTTTTTATCTAAACAAAAGAAACTTTAAGTAGATTGGGAAAGCTTTGTATAATCAACGTTCATAATTGAAAGCCAAAACGTCTTAGTTACAACTACAAGTGATCATAAGTAGGCGCAAAGAATCTCACGCCCCTACAAATAATAGCAGGCCTAAAAGAAAATAAATAAAAAATTCCATTGCAGATTGGTTCATAGTCCTACATGATTCACTAGGGCCAATCCTAAAAGCTACTAACTCATTTCACTTTCACTTATGATTAGATGGTGATGATCATCTGATTTTGCACATTTCCATGTGACCCACTTTTTTGTATCTTTAAAAATTCCCCAAAGGAACCTTTAGAATAAAAGAGAGGGTCCCTACACAAACACATAGTGAAGGTGATCTCGTCTATTTAAACACATCCATATTCATTGTTCAAACATAACCAAATTTATCTCTCTATCATTTCACATATTGAGGGTTTGAAAAACTATATATATTAATTAACTATGGAGTTCAATGGTAATTTGAATGCCGGTTCTTCCTCTAGATCAAAAAAGAGTCATAGGCAAAAGCAGCAACAACCGCAACCGCAACCACACCAACATATTGAAGAAATAAAGTATGTAGGGGTGAGGAGGAGGCCATGGGGAAGATACGCAGCTGAAATAAGAAACCCGACTACGAAAGAGAGGTATTGGCTAGGTACTTTTGACACAGCCGAAGAAGCTGCATTGGCCTATGATAGAGCTGCACGGTCCATAAGAGGCTTGACTGCTCGAACCAACTTTGTCTACTCCGATATGCCTCGTGGCTCCTCAGTAACTTCATTTGTCTCTCCTGATGAATCCCAACGTTTCATTTCCGAGATATTCAACCCTCCAAGCCAACTAGAAATTATTAACAGCAGCAACAACAACAATCTCTCTTCATCGACCAACAACCAAAACCAGAACTCTATTGAGTTCTCATACAATGGGTGGCCTCAGGAGGCTGAATGTGGTTATCAATCTATAACCAGTAATGCTGAGCACTGTAATCATGAGCTTCCACCTCTTCCTCCCAGTACTTGTTTTGGAGCTGAACTGAGGATTCCGGAGACCGATAGCTATTGGAATGTTGCGCATGCAAGCATAGACACGTTTGCCTTCGAGTTTGATGGCTTTGTGGATCAAAACAGTCTTGGTCAGAGTGGAACAGAAGGGTTTAATTCTTTATCCTCCACATTCTTCTACCAATAACAGTCATGAGTTGTCCAAGTGTGTCTTTGTTCTTTGGTATTTCTTTTGTTTTCACTGTCCTTTTCGCCTTTATAATGGACTGGAATGAGAGATATCAAGTGTCTCTCTCTCGCTTGTAGCGTTTATGTTTCTCTGAAATTTTATCAAATGTTTTGTTATTGTTGCTTACCAAATGCAAGACTCTCTTGATCAGTACTTGTAAACTCTGTGTAGCGCATACGATTGTGATTGCTTCAAAGTCTCTTTTAATTTGTTTCGGTCCATATACCTTTTGGTGATATTGATTTTAGGCGTAACTGGCTAACTAGCACAATTAAGGTTTTTCAACTAGATAACTAGTATCGGAGGAAAAAAAATACCATAAATTAAAGAGTACCACATTCTTAAGTTTTGCTTTAAACATACCATCACTAATTTTTTTTCCAATAAATACCATAAATTAATGGATAGATCCGATGCCAAGTTGATGCTTCATGGGTAAGTGATGGTAATACCTCTGGTCTTGGTTTCGTGCTCGACGCTCCATCAGGACGGCTTCTTGGATCAAGAGGTAAAACACGATTGCTTTCCCCGCTTCATGCTGAACTAGAGACCCTTTTATGGGCTATGGATTGCACGGATGTGGTAAAAGTCACTTTGAAACGGATTGCACGGATGTGGTAAAAGTCATAGAGGAAGAAGACCCGTGGCCAGTCTTATAAACAGAAATTGAGTCCTTTAATCCATGCGTAATCGTTTTAGATGTTTTTCGATTTTCAATATTTCTAGAAACTTGAATATCCGAGCCGACACCCTTGCGAAAGGTGCTTGATCTCGTGATGCTATATTTTTCCATGTAAGTTATCAGGTTCCGGAGTGGTTGGCTATCGATGCCAACATTTTCGAACCAGCTTAATAATATATGGAGTCTTTTGCCGTAAAAAAAAAAATATATGTAATCAATAATTAGGTTATTTAAAATAAATACTTTGATATAATTGTTCCAAAAAGTTTTTTAGACGGCTATATGTCCAAATATTAGTGACCACGAGTATAGCGAATTTACAGCCGTTTGGATGGTGGAACACATTACATTAAACAATACTGGGCGTTTTATTCTTGAAGACCATATATAGCTACGACGAGTTCTGTAACATTTCCATTAAAAGTTTTGAAACACTGAAGTGAATATATAGATGACTATCAACAGTTGAAATATACGTCCAAGGAGAGACTATCTTTGAGTCTATAGCTACAGAAAACAGCGTGGTTATACTGCACGCAACTCTCGTGACATATTCATCGGTACATGTTAGCAGTTCTACCTACCACGTCCATAATTTTTTTTCCTGTTTTAAAATACATGTAGTAAACTGAAGTTGCAAAGTTTCTTTCAAGGCATTTATCAATGAAGTTCAGTCGTATAATTTTTAATGAATAGGGTGGTATAACAACCAAATTAAAATAATCATATTCATGTTTTAACTTTTCGTTAAAAAAGCGTACGTTATCAAACAACACAACTATATATCAATTATTATGGTTGGTCTTTTGTGATCGAAAAAACTAAAACACACAATTCAAAGAAAAAAACAGAATGGATGAGAAGGAGATCCCAAAGAACCTGGAGAGAGACGACGAAGAATACGTAAGTTTGATCTCTTCACTTCCTTCAGATATAGATTTCGTTGGCCGAGAGCTGTTCAAGTACCAAGAATCTTGGTACGGCAACAAAATGTTGCAAGCAATAATCAATTTCCAACGAGGTTTCGAGCCACAAGACACGGACATAATCATTGCTTCGTTCCCCAAAGCCGGCACTACTTGGCTCAAAGCTCTCACTGTAGCCCTCCTTGAGAGATCCAAACACTCTTCTGATGCTCATCCTCTTCGACTTGATAATCCTCATAACCTAGTACCATTCTTCGAGCTCGATCTGTACGCCAAAAGCTCGAAACCAGATATGACCAATTTCTCATCAACCCCGAGGGTATTCGCGACTCATGTGCCGCTCCACACGCTGCAAGAAGCTCTCAAGAACTCTTCTTGTAAGATTGTGTACGTGTGGAGGAACGTGAAAGATGTTTTGGTGTCTTATTGGTATTTCAAGTCTGCACTGATGAAGGTAGAAGCAGAGAGAAGCTTGTTGGAGTCAATGTTCGAATCGTTTTGCAGAGGAGTTAGCTATGGCGGACCATTCTGGGAACATGTCTTGAGCTATTGGAGAGGAAGCTTGGAAGAATCCCAGAATGTGCTTTTCTTGAAGTACGAGGATTTGAAAACAGAACCTCGTGTGCAGCTTAAGAGACTTGCCGAGTTTTTGGACTGTCCTTTTACGGTGGAAGAAGAAGAGAACGGATCAGTGGAAGAGATCTTGGAACTTTGTTCATTGCGTAACTTGAAGAATTTGGAGATCAACAAAATCGGGATAACGTCAAGAGGAGTCGATCACAAGAATTTTTTCCGTAAAGGGGAAGTCGGTGACTCGAAGAATTATCTGACTCCTGAAATGGAGAAGAGGATTGACATGATCACCGAGGATAAATTTGGAGGTTCGGGTTTGAAATTATGAGTTATGTATGTGTGGTTTGTGCTCGTTTTTATGTTCCTTGATTTATGCTGAACCTATGCTTGCTTTCATGTTCATTGTTTCTTTTCTTGATTTGTGATTCATGATGTCTATCTTTTGTTACTACTTTGGTGTCGAATTCGGTTTGATTTAATTAAGAACAGTGATGTGAAACCAAAACGAATAGCATTTGCAGTTGAACATTTGATGGTAGAATATATTACATGTCACATTTCTTGGGCGTTTTAATTATTAAGACCATTATATGACTACAATGATTTCTTTCGCATTCCACTAAAAAGATAGATATATATATATACACACTGCAGTAATGGTGATGTGCCTTTAGTCAAGTGGTTAAGTCCATTTGACTCCGCCTTCCCACCGGAGTTCGGCTCCACTAAGTCGCGTTATCCCGCATAGTAGAGATTGGCTATGGATCGGGCCTTGTCGATCCAAAGATATCAAAAAAAAAATATACACTACAAGAATATGAAGCATTTATAGCTTATGATTATAGCAATTAACGTTGTTTTGCTATGATTGACATACACGTTAATGTTATAGTGTTTGGTAATTTTAAAACGCTATACTCTATGACTCGGAGAAATTAAAGGACGCGGGTTAATGTTTTTGGATTTAGGTTTAATATTCGATAGCACTATTTTAGATTAAACGCTATATAAGCTAGTAGCGCGTAATAAATTAAAAAGTGCCCGCCTGTTAAAAAAAAATTGTGGGAAAAAACGAAACAAAAAATAAAACACACAAAATTTGCCTAAGAGCATTAGCAGTCGCACAATCAGGTGGGTGTGAGTCTTAGGGTGTAGATATTAAAAAAACGAAAAAATTGTCTCTCTCTTCACACCCGGGTGTAAGTTTACACTCGGGTGTAACACTTTTTCTCTCTATCTCTCTCTTTCTTTCTCTTTCTCTTTTCTCTTTTGCTTTAAATTATAATACTAAAAAAATACTTACACCCACACAAACACATTTGCCACTGCTAATGGTCTAAGGCATAGAGACTCTTCGTCATCTCTTTCCAGTTCTCGATTCTTCATCTCTCTCTGTTCTCTCTCTGTTCTCGAGTCTCCATCTCTGTCCCTTTGTGTACTTGCTCAATTTTTCAGTCCCTTGACTCTCCATCCCTGTCCCTTTGTGTCATCGTTCTTGCTCGACTCTACATCTCTTTGTTACTCGACTCCCCGTTTCTCTTTTCACTCGACTCTCCCTTTCTCAGTTACTCGACTCTCCCTTTCTCAGTTACTCGACTCTCCATCTCTCTTCTCACTCAACTCTCCATCTCTCAGTCACAGATCTAGTCCTAAATTGTAAGGGTTAGGGTTTTGAAATCGATTTGGGGTTTGGTTTGTGAAATTCTCATATTTGAGCTTCAATTTGGGGTTTTAATCGTTTTAGGGTTTTGTTTTGAGGTACTCTGAGTTGCAGAAGCTTTCGATAGCCGTTTCTCGAAGCTTTCGGTGAATCAACATGTATTTTTTTGCGTTTATTAGTTTGCATGTGTGTTAGTTTCTGAATTGAGCTACTGTTTTGAATTGATTTAGTGTTTCTCTTTGTTAGTTTCAAACTTGTTTCGAATGGAGCTATTTTTTGAATTGATTTAGTGTTTTCTTTGATAGTTTCATATTTGTTTCGAATTGAGCTACTGTTTTGAATTGATTTAGTGTTTCTCTTTGTTAGTTTCAAACTTGTTTCGAATTGAGCTACTGTTTCATATGTTTCTCTTTGTTAGTCATGTAAATTGAGCTACTGTTTTGTTAAAACCAAACTGTGTCAAAACTAAACTTGTTTTTGAAATCAAACTCTGTTAAAACTAAACTCTTATGATTAGCTACTTTGTTAAAACTAAACTCGTATGACACTATATTATAATAAACAAAGTGTTTTGATACTTTATTATGTATGTGTTTGCTAGCTCTTTGGTATTTGTTTACTTATATATAGCCTTATTCGAGCGCTACAGATGCTTCATTTTCTTGTAGTGGTACAAATAGCCCAAAACAGAGCTTAATTAAATTGAAAATCTACACCAAATCAAATAATCACAACAAATAATCATAAATAGTAGTGGAAGAGAGAACTAGTAGCTGGTAGAAGAGAACGTATCCTTATCCTCTTCATGCCCTTGATGGTGAGTGAGCAAACCAACACTGAAGCAAGCCTCGGAGTTTGGTGCTCTTTGTGTAATCCAAAGACGTGATCCTGTTACGGATTAGCTTATCAATATTACTACTAGCTAGCTGGGAAGTTGTCAAGTATCCGTTGTGGTGGATCCTTGAAGAAAAATAAAAATATTGAATTTCTGAGGTGAAGATATATGACTAATAACAACTGAATTATATTTGTTTTGCTTAGAAACATTTTATTGTAATTATTGTAACATAGATCTGCAGCGTATAGAGAAGAGGCTATGTTTTAGTCTAAAGCTACAAAAAAAAAAAGTAAATGGTTGTATAACTTGTATCGCTCAGCAACTCACTGCACTATCTCGTGATTCATGACATGATTAGTTGTTGCATGTTAGAAGAATCCAGAATTCAAATTAATTAAACCAAATTGTCTTTTTCTATCTACCACGTTGCCAAGTACTATATAGTATTGTTTTTCTACTAAAAATACTAGTAGTCAAAGAGTGACGTTTCAAAAAAATTCCTTTTAAGGCCATATCAATAATATAATTACAAATAAATCTCTTAACTACTACACCTCTTTAAATAATCATAACGTTTTGACTATTTTATGAACGTTAACATAGCGTTATTTAGCAACACAACAATCAATTATTATGCTTTGCAATCGGAAAAGCCAACACACAAGCAAAAAAAAAAAAATGGATGAGACCTAGATCCCAAAGAAACTGCAAAGCGACGACGAAGAAAACATTGATCTCTTTATTTCCCTTTGACTTAGATTTCGACGGCACAAAGTTTTTTTTTTTAAATGTAATGTTAAAAAAAAAAAAAAACGTTTGTATAAATAGTGTTTCGTGTGTTTGATAAAATTAAAAAGAAAGATTGAGATTAGATAGAAATGCTCAAGATTACGATCTGCTTTGGAGTCTGCTTCGTATCTTCGGTCGTTGATCCTTCAAATAGTGGTTAGCTGATTACGGATTTGTTTGTCAATCCATTGAACTAGTTGATCTGCCGAGTTGGGGGCTTCATCGTGACGCCTCACATTCCTTTCCCTCTAGATTATGTAAACGGTAGTTTTGAAGATGTACCGTACCTCATTAGAAAACTCTCTACTTGGTCAAGGTTGTGATCCGATGCTAGAGAGAGGATTTGAGACCAATCAGTTGTGTAATTGGTTTTGAAGACTTCTTTGGCATCCGCCTCCCAGATTTTTGAAGCGTAGTTACAAGAGAAGAAGAGATGATCCCATGTTTCAACACAGTTCTTGCACAGAATGCAGACCCCCGATGCTCCCCTGTTCCATTTGATCATGCGGGAACCAGTTGCAAGTCTGTCATGGACCGCTAGCTATACACAAAATGAGTATTTCGGTGTCGCATGATTGAACCATACTCTCCCTTGTGCCAAGACATCGTATTAGATGTTGTTCCAACATGATTCCATGCGTCTTTTGTGGCAAACTTTGCTTTGAAAATATCATTTTTTCCTCTCCACAGTACTTTATCATTCTGCTCCTTTTTGTTTTGCCATTGAGTATATAATGCCTCCTCAATCGTAGTTAAGCAAGTGCTTCTATGTCTTCTTCTCCGTCTAGTTGCAAGCGTCCGCCACAAACATTTGACGGCTTATCCCCAAGTCTATTACTCCTCTTTCTCCTGCAATATCGACAAGCCTTCCCAATGGTTACCAAAAATCAAACTCGAAAGAAGTACGTTCTCCATTCTCCACCTCTATTTTACAAAAATATTTAGCCACTTCTCTCTTTTTTTTTTTTTTTTTTTTTGTAAACCAGCCACTTCTCTATACTTGATTATTTTTTTCCAAATCCATGATCCTAAGCTTGCGGTTTCCTTAGCAGTCCGAAACGATTCTTTTTTAAGCAAATACATGTCGACCCATTTTACCTATAACGAGTTTTCATGTGAGATGATTCTCCAGATTAGCTTTAAACAACACACATCATTCGCCTCATTCTGGAATTCATTTCTATTCCTGACCATAAGAAAGCTGAGCACAATTTGTCGATTTGCTGAATACAGTCAGGGGGAAGGCGAAAAGCACCCAGCCAGAAGTTACATATCAAATTAAATCTACCGACAAAAGAGAGATAGCGGGAAGTCCACGATCTGATACGCTTCATGATCTGGTCTATAAGAGGTGTGTAGTCCGTAGCTGAGAGACGTTTTGTGACTAATGGTAACCCCAAGTAACGTCCTGGCAGCTGGCCCAAATCAAAGGGGAACTTACTTGCCATTTTTTGACGGATTGGGGCTAGGATTCCTGCTAAAAACATAGTCGATTTCTCCATACTAATCCTGAGACCCGATTGCTTTGAGAATTTTATCAAACACCTCGACAATACCCTCAATGGAGAGAATCTTACCATTAGATCATCAGCAAAACACAAGTGAGTAAGCCCGAGTTTCTTACACCGCGGATGGTACCCGACATGACCTTCCCCCACAATTTTATCCAATAATTTTGAGAGTACGTCCATGCTTATAACAAATAGATACGGTGATAAAAAAACAGCCTTGTCGAATATCCCTTGAGCTCTGAAAATACCATGCTAGCTCTCCATTGACCTGAACGGAGAAAGAGGTTGTAATAATACAAAGAGTGAGCTCAACGCCATGGAATTCCCTCCAACATTCATTCAGTGGCACGAAGCTCTTCAAGTACCAAGGATGTTGGTACGACGACAAAACTCTGCAATGTGTTCTCAATTTCCAAAGAGGTTTCAAGCCACAAGACACCGATATAATTGTTGCTTCTTTCCCCAAATCTGGAACTACTTGGCTCAAAGTTCTCACGGTAGCTCATCTCGAGAAATCCAAATAGAAACACTTTTCTGCTGATCATCCTCTTCTACTTGATCCTCATGCTCTAGTACCATTCCTCGAGCTCAGACTGTTCACCGAAACCTCGACCAGTAATTGACTCATGTGCCGCTCCACACGCTACGGAAGTTCTCAAGAACTCTCGTTGTAAGATCTTGTATATGTGGAGGGACGCGAAAGATGTGTTGGTGTCGCTTTGGCTTATGAAATGCGCAATTCTAAAGATAGAAGCATGTTGGAGTCATTGTTCGAGTCAATTTGTAGAGGAGTTTGCTATTACGGACCATTCTGGAACATGTCTTGAGCTACTGGAGAGCAAGCTCGGAAGACTCCAAGCATGTGCTTTTCTTGACAGATATTAGACCTTTGCTCATTAGGTAAATTGAATAATTTAGAGATCAACAAGACCGGCAAAACTCTAGAGGGACCTTACACAAGAATTTTTTCCGTTAAGGGAAAGTCGGTGATTCAAAGAATTATCTGACTCTAGAAATGGAGGATATAGTTGACAAGATCATCGAGAAGAAATTTGGAGGTTCGGATTTGAAATTCTAAATTACATATGTATGATTTGTGCTTTCGTTGATGTTCGTTGTTATTTTAATTTCATTGGTTTATGATTCATGATCGATGTCTATCATTTGTTACTACTTTGGTGTCGATCGAATTTGGTTTTATTTAACTAAGAACGATGATGTAAAACCAAAATGAATAGCATGCATTAGTTTGGATTATCCTTTGGACTAGAAATTGTATACTTGCCTAGTTCCGCATTAAGATTTTCTTCGGATTAATCTAAATCATCTATCCAAGTAGAAATGTAGGCATGTGTGATAAGTGGAAAGATTGGAATTTAACACATACTGACTCATAAGTCATAACAATTGTCGCGCATGGCCACCTTTATACAATACTTATCACGTGTTTGTGACAATTATTGCAGAATCTTGACGCTATTTCGCGACACTTTCATTCATCTTTACGTGATATTTGTTACTTATGCTTCGCGTTTCTACCACTTGTCTTTTTAACATGTTTTTTTATCCGGGAACGAAAAATTTATATAGATCCCTAAAGTATATTATAAAATAACCATTCCAATAAAAAAAAACAGATAACTATATAGCCACATAATAGGAAAAAGTATATTAAGACTACTAAAATATTTTATTTGTATTAAAGAATTACTATTGTAACATAGATGCAGAGAAGAGACTATGTTTTAGTCTATAGGTACCAAAAAGGTTAATGGTTGTTTAACTTGTATTGCGCAGCAGAAACTCACGGTACTGTATTGCGCAGCAGAAACTCACTGTACTATATCGTGAGTCACGACATGATTAATTGTCCACATTAGTTCGTTAGGGTCCATCAGATATTCCAATAATCAACATGCGTTTGTTGAAAAGAAAAAAAAAAAAAAAAAATCTCTTAACTACTACACCTCTTTAAACAATCATGTTCTGATTATTTCGTTAACGTTAAAATAGCGTTATAAAACAAGCAACAATCATTCCAGAGCAAAAGAAAATAAAAATGGATGAGACCGAGATCCCAAAGAAACTGCAAAACGAGGATGAAGAAACCATAAGTTTGATCTCTTCACTTCCCTTAGACGTAGATTTCGATGGCACGAAGCTGTTCAAGTACCAAGGATATTGGTACAACGACAAAACCCTGCAAGGAGTCCTCCATTTCCAAAGAGGTTTCGAGCCAAAAGACATGGACATAATCATTGCCTCGTTCCCCAAATCTGGTACTACTTGGCTCAAAGCTCTCACCGTAGATCTCCTCGAGAGATCCAAACAGAAACACTCTTCTGATGATCATCCTCTTCTCCTTGATAATCCTCATGGCCTTGTACCATTCCTCGAGCTCAGGCTGTTCACGGAGACCTCGAAACCAGATCTGACCACTATCTCATCATCACTAAGGTTGTTCTCGACTCATATGGGGTTCCAAACACTGCGAGAGGCTCTCAAGAACTCTCCTTGTAAGATCGTGTACGTGGGGAGGAACATGAAAGACGTACTGGTGTCGTTTTGGTATACTAACTGCGCACAACTAAAGATAGAAGTGGAGAGAAGCATTTTGGATTCAATAATGTTCGAGTCCTTTTGCAGAGGAGTTATCAATTACGGATCATCATGGGAACATGTCTTGAACTATTGGAGAGCAAGCTTGGAAGACTCCAAGGTAAAAAAATGAAACATTGGCTTAGGGCATGTAAATTTTTGGAAACTTTTAGGGGCAAATTTTCAGTTTTTATTTATATGCATGTACTCAAATCAAATAATATAGCTATAGAAACATATGCTTAAACATTGAAACCTTTTTGATATATATGGTTTACACAATAAAAATTATGGTTTTATAAATAGCTATGTAAACAATATAATATAGAAATATTAAATAATTTAAACAGTAGGAGGCATGGAGAAACACCATTACCACCACCGCAATTACTTTGAAATATCGACAAACAAGTCCAAAACCGGATCTCCTTTATACGGAAACAAGGAGATAGAAAATATGATGGATGCATAGAAGCTTGGTTTGCTACTAGATGACCACCAAGAGAAGTAGAATCTTTTGAAATTGTTTGGAAAGTCTTAACTAAGTGTTGCACTCGATGTAAAAACGTTTTTTCGAACAAAATTTTACATTTTATTCAAAAAAAAAAAAAAGATATTAAATGATTTAACCATTTCATCTATGAAATAAGATTGTTGAATTGGTTATCGTAAATCAACTTGAGTATACCACATGACATATTGAATGACTTAGCCATCCATGAAGTATGATTATATTAGTTATAAACTTTGATTTTAAGAGTTTAGTTAATGATAATGTTGAAAAGAAAGAAAAAGATGCTACTACAAATACTAATTTGGTAATTTTAGTCATTTACATGTCTTATTAATGATAGTAATTATTGTAATAAGAGGGGACATTTTATTCTTTATTGCTTCTGTTGACTATCCACGTCGAAGCATATATGTGCTTTTCTTGAAGTACGAGGAGTTGAAAAAGGAGCCTCGTGATCAGCTCAATATACTTGCCGAGTTCTTGGGTTGTCCTTTTACAGTGGAAGAAGAAGAGAGCGGATCAGTGGAAGAGATACTAGACCTTTGCTCATTGGGTAACTTGAAGAATTTGGAGATCAACAAGACCGGAAAAACTCTTAAAGGGCCCGAGCACAAGAATTTTTTTCGTGAAGGGGAAGTCGGTGACTCCAAGAATTATCTGACTCCTGAAATGGAGAAGATAATTGACATGATTATCGAGGAGAAATTTCGAGGTTCGGATTTAAAATTCTGAGTTACGTTATCTTTATGTGTGGTTTAATTGTGCTTCATTTGACCAAAGTACCATTTGTTGTAACTTGTTATGTTATTTTGATTTATGATTTCATGATAATGTGTATCATTTGTTACTACTTTGGTGTTGAATTCAGTTTCGTTGAACTGAGAATAATAATTTGAAACCAAAGCGACTAGTTTTTGCGGTTGAAAATTTTATATTATATTTTCAGAATGAGAACATATGTAATCAATAATAAGGTTATTTAAAATAAATACTTAGATAATTGTCCCAAAAAAAGTTTTAGACGGCTATATGTGAATCCAAAAAAAAAAGGCAAGATACTTCGCTAATTGTCCTAATGGTGCTATTACTTGGGGAGTGGGTTATCTGACGACAAATTGTCTTTTAATTCAATCTTCTTTTCCATACTTCCAGTATACTCCATGATCATTGGAAAATACTTAACTATTATCTTTTAATAAGAAACGTATGTGAAGCATCAATTGCAATAAATAAATAAAATTGTATATTTTCCCACATAGTATTGAATCAAGTCATCTTTAGCTAACAGTGACACCAGATCCCCTAAAAATGGGAGAATCTATCGGGAACGGTTCCTGGTTTAAACTTAGAGGCTTCATGTCTCGCAAGTTCAGGTGGCACCAAACTGTTACACTCAATAAGCTTCTGTTTCAGACCGTAAAACAAATCTTTATCCTCAAGAGTCAAGAAAGTTGTCGCAATACCTGTCTTCCCTGCTCGTCCTGTTCGTCCAATCCGATGCGTATAAAGATCCATTGTGTTAGGCATATCGTAGTTGATGACTTGTGCCAAGTCAAGAATATCAAGCCCTCGGCCTAAAACATCTGTTGTAACAAGAACGTTGAATCTCTTTTTCTTGAATTCTTCTAAGCTATAATCTCTCTGTTCTTGTGACTTCCCAGCGTGTAATGTCGTCACACGACACCTTGCTAACTTTTCTAGATTCTTAACAATGTAATCAACCTTGTTCCTGGTATTCACAAACACAATCGCTGTCTTATCATCACTGAGATCGTCAATCAGTTTCTTTAACCTTGAGAATTTGTTTGATTCTTTGGTCATGACAACTTTTTGAGTGATAAACTTTGTGGTTTCTCCAATGGTGACCACAACTGGATTCCTCAAGTACTTTCTAGCGAGACGCTCTACACTATGAAGCATAGTGGCACTGAACATATACGTAGTTCTGTAAATCTTCTTTTCCTCGAGCTCTTCATCTTCCTTCTTGGGTTTCAAATTACTCGAAGGCATTGCATCTAACACTTCCGCGACCTGCGGCTCAAAACCCATGTCGATCATCCGGTCAGCTTCATCAAGAACTAAATAGTTACATTGGTTCAACACCACGTACCTTCTCTCAAGGCAATCTATCAATCGACCAGGTGTAGCAATCACAATCTCACATCCTTGTGATAGTTTCAAAGCTTGTTTCTCAATAGACTCCCCACCAGTGATAGAGATCGCCTTAAACCCAAGATAACGCGCAAACTTAACCGTCTCTTCTTCAATTTGATGTGCAAGCTCTCTTGTAGGAGCCATAACAAGCGCGTAAGGACCTTCTGTCTGATTCTCTTCCCTCAATGGTGGCAATCTAGATATGTAAGCCAACATTGGCAAAACAAAAGCCGCGGTTTTGCCAGAACCCGTCTGTGAAATACCGATAACGTCACGCTGTTCAAGTCCTAAAGGTATAGCTGCCATTTGAATAGGTTTAGGTTTCTCATATCCAGCTCTTTTCACTGCTTTCAATAGCTCATAAGTAAGCTTACTCTCTTTCCAACTCCTCATCGGATGAGGAGTAATCTTGGATCCTTTGTAAGAAATATCGAAATCTTCCTTGAAAATACGCCAATCTCTTTCACTCATCTCCTCTAACTTCTTCTCACTCCAATGCTTATCTTCTTCCTCACGTTTCTCTCTAGAGTTCTTAGTGGCCACTAGTTTTTTCTGCTCACGGCGGTCTATTCCCGCGCGAAACCCTCTCCCAAACAGAAGCTGAGCTTCATGAGGGTTTTGGTAGAGAACATTCATATCTCCACTCGAAGTATCTTCAGTGTTCTCCCAATCGAAACGGAAATTCTTGCTCGGCTTGATGATGACTCTCTTATTAGGTTTCGTAGATCCTAAGTATTGCTCTTTCATGGCGTTAATCTCTTTCTCGTGCTTTAGCTTCTCTAATTTCTCAACCCTAGCTTTGACGTCACGTTCACGAAACTCTCGATCGCTCTCTCTGTCTCGTTTACGGTCACTGCCTGAATGACGCTCTCGTTTCCGATCCCTGTAACGGTTTCCATCGCCATTATTGGGGTTGGAGCAAGAGATCTGAACGAGGCGGCGATCACAATCGGCGATTTCATCCTGACGGCGTTTTAGGGCTAATTCTTCTCTGTGAGCTTTGGTGAGGAATACGGGCTTCATAAGATTGTCGGAATCGAGTGTCTTCTTCTCCATCGCAGAATCCTTGGAACGATTGCTTCATTAATTTAGGGATTCACGGTGAATAAGATGGAAAGAAGAGAACCGTTTTTCTTCCAAATATGGAAACTTACTTCAACTGAAGAAAAAAAGCCCAACTCACTAGGCCCATTAGATAGGCCCATACTAAGGCCTATCTAGTAATATTCAGAGCATATCTTCCTATGTTCTAAAGGCATGTCATGTAAATATAAGCATATTAAATATTTATTTATAATATATATATAATCATATTAAATGTTTTTTTGTTTTTTGAAAAAGTCCCTAGTCCTTACATAAGAATTTTTGTTATTAAATGTTAATAGTGTTATTTTAGAAATTAATATAATAAATATCTAAAACAACAAAGTTATTTTAAAAGTAAAAAGATACAAATCAAAAGTATAAGATGCCAATTGCCTGATTTAAGGGAAAAGAGTTTTTTTTAGATAATATTAAATAAGTTTATGTGTCTTAGATATTGTAAAAGATTTAACTTATATTTGGGGGAAAAATATATATAAATAAAAACAAGGTTGTTGTAAATACGATTTAGCATACTTAAATTTAACATTAAATTTTGTCAAAATAATGTAAGCTAATTTAGAAAAAAAAATCTATAGAGTTAACTAAATTTAGAGAGCTTTTTAGCATAATTAAATACTATAAAGATAAACATAGAAAATAAGGAAAATTATTTTGGTTAATAACTATATATAAATAGATGTGCTGAGTTCTAGTCTTCAGACTCCTTAAAATATTTACTTTGTGAAAGCATTTTTAGTTATATTTCTAAGGTAGTTAAAACTTTAATAGAATGGATCCTAAAATGATGATAGAAAAAACACTAAAAGACTGTGATCTTTCTCGTAGAGGTTGTTTGTTTTTACCCAAAGCAAAAATGGAAAACATACTTAGAACTACAGGAATTACATTACCTCGAAATGGTATACAAGTGGAAATTCAGGATCATAACAAATCTTATTGGGTAAATTTAAAAAAAACACAGTGTTGGTTATCATATCGGAACTGGATGGACAAATATCAGAGATGCAAGAGGTCTTCAAACAGGCGATATTATCAAATTATATTGGAAAGATACTAAATTCATTTTTACTATGTAATGAGTTTTCATATCTTTTTATATCATTCTTTCGTTAGTTATTCTATTTTAGCTTATGAATTTTATTTGTTAAAAATTATTCATATAGATAGATGCTAACATTTTTAATTAAGGTTCAAATGGTAATATCAGGTTGCACAGAGCGGGACCATCAAATCAAACAGGAGAAAGTAGCTCAAGTGCTGTTCATGCGGGAGATTCACAAGAGATAAATTAAACAGTGTAAGACAAACAAAACAAAAGTTAAAATGATGAAAAAAATAAGTGCAGTACAAGTATACAATTTAGGATGAATGGATTCTTTTTTTATAAATAAAATTGTAGTGATCAATGTATTCAATGGATTGTTTTACATTTCTGAATTAAAAATAAAATAAAATTAAAATCTGAGCCCTAAGTACAGCTATCCTAAATGTTCCCTACCAAAAAAAAAAAAAAAAGCTATCCTAAATGTCTTCTTAATATTACTTTAATTTTATTTTTAATGATTTGCAACCTATCACATTTCGATAAATAGAAGGAAACAACGAGTGTTGTGTTTGGATCTAATAAAAACGAGCAAAAATAATAGAGATCACAAATTTTAGAATTCCAACGAAAAAAAAAAGTCTCCAAGAAGATAGGCAGGATCATGGAGTCAATGCGTCTCAATCCACTCACATTCCAGAAGATAATTGGTATATCCAATTTTCCAATCTAGAGATATGGTTTTGTTACAGTAAACCTAATATATTTATAAATTATTGGGGTTGTCATCGTCGTAAATTGAAGGCTACTATTCTATTTTGAAATAGCTGCTAAAGAAAGAAAAGAGAGATGTCTTTAGGTGACTCTCTTTGACTCCTCTTTTGTCTCTTTTTTCACACTTTTGTGAACAAATAATCAAATAACGAGACTGACACAGTGACACAAAACACCTACAAACACGTGTCTTCTCTATCACTCCCTCCCTCTTCCCTATAATTTCCATTCAAACATTTATCACATATTACGACCAGCTTTACCAGTTTTGCTTCTTTCTTTTTTTTTTTGCATTCAAAGATTTATCAATATGAGAAAATGACTAAAATGACTAAAATGATGAAACTAAAATCAGTTTCGTTAATTCCGTTGTTCTTACAAATCACTTTTATTTCTGTAAAGATAACATATTATCATTGAAATTTTTTTCCGTTATTTATTCTTTTCATGAATAGAAATGTTATCCTATATACGATCGAAAAAATACTATATTAATAATTTTAACCTATTCAATTTTGTGCCAGAAACCAGCCAAAATTCGACAGAAACTGACAAACTCAAATTTCATTTCCAGAAATATATTTTCAGACAAAAATTCATTTCTCATTCAAACTAAAGGCAAAATGTATAATCTCTTAATATATTTTATAAACAATAAAAACTTAAAACCCAATAAAAACCAAGTTGCCAAAATAGAAGGAAAAAGAAAATAAGAAAACTCCTTATTTCGTCAAAAAAAAACAAAAGAATGCAGAAAGTTTATCTATAGACTATATAGGTGGTCGTTCAAACTACAGTTTATTTGAATGGTTATTTAACATTATTCGAAAGATACCAACGTTTATGTATGTACGAAAGCAACTGTTGTTTTTTTTCTCCTAAACAAAAGCAACTTGTTATTTTCATGCAAAAACAACATTTTAAACGTAGTTGGCGTTCAACAACAATTAGTAGGTTACAAACAAAATAGTTTAGTGTTTGATTCGTTAATTCAATTATAACACAAAATTAATAATCCAACAATCTCGGAAACAATTTCGGAAACAATTTCTATCCCCTTTGGTCAATTAATCTCAGTTTCTTTACATCAAATTTCAACAATTTCTATGTATCAACACACAAATCTGCTAATTAACTAAAAACAAAAATTAATCTATCTTTCGAAAAACAGTTTTCTTAGTTTTGGACTTGAATTTGGATTGAAGCTTACGCTTCGAACTTGAATCAGTCTGAGACTTCTTCTTCATCACAGTAAACCTCTTTCTCTTCTTCTTCGTCTTCTCCACCGTCGCTGCTTTCATCGCTTTAGTCTCTGTTATGGTCTCAAGCTTTGGCTTCCATTTACGCAAACCAACCAATTGAACATAATCTTTCTTCAACTTCACCGTAGTACAAACTCTACCTTCTCCTTCGCCTCCTTCTTCTTCCTCTTCGTTTGCTCTGTTTTTCTTTCCTTCCATCATCAGTTCCGACACGAAATCTTCAGACACACGGATCCTTAAACGCTCTCCTTTTTCTCCCTTTTGTATAAGAAATGGTTGAGGCTGCTGTTGAGTCTTCTTCACCAAAACACCGCCGTTTTGAGGGGTTTTTAGGGTGGCAATGGTGAGAAAAGAGAGGTCGTTCTTGAAGAAATCTGATGGAAGGAGGAAGTAGTTGAGACCTAGCTTAAGTGTTTCGGTTTCAGACAGAACAGGGGTTTTCTGTCCGATGTAGAGTAAGTCTGATCTACAGATTTTGTGTTTTGGGAAGTCTCTTGTGAGCTCTGAGACTACTACGGGACGATCGTAGACTTCTAAAGAACCGTCGAATCTGACAAGCTTGATGCGTCCGCCGTTGCTGGTTCGGTCTGGTCGGGGATGGAGACAGAGCCAACTTGAAGGAGCTCTGTGTAGCTTTACGAGTAGACTCGCAAACTTTGTGATGTTATCGTGACCCATTTGATATAACTGGATTCAGGGTTTAAGAATTTAGGGTTTTTGTTTTATCTTCTCTGCTAGAAGAAGAAGGCCATGAAGAAATTGGTGCGGAGGAGATAGAGTTTTGTGGTTTCAATGTGAACGAATGAGACGAAAGTTTTGGTTTGTATATATATATACACTCAAAATAATATTTTACAACAAAAGAATTTATTAAACCCATTTAAAAATATATTTGATTTCATATTCAAATATTGAGTTCTCCTTCTTTTCATTTTATTTGGTAAACAAATAGGGGCCCAAACAAATAATAATTTTGGTTTTAAGTAAAATTCAATTTTTTTCTTCTATTTTCACTTTATCTTTTTGGCTATTTTCAATTACTTTAAAATAAAATCTTACGCTAATAGGTATCCTCATTTATTATTACTATATACAGAAGTTTTATTATTACATAGGTTTAGTTATGTTTTGCATTTTCATGCACACATATATATATATATATATGATATTCAATAATATAATATATATATATATATATATATGATATTCAATAATATAATATATATATATGAAGAACCCTCATACCAATATATTAGATTATTGGCCATGTGCATGTATTATGTGATTTGTTTTTTCTTTGTTTTTATGTATTATGTGAATTGTAAAGTATAAACCATTACATTAAATTTATCTATTTTATCAAACATCCTTGTTTTAAAAGTTGGATATAGATGGACTAGGTTCCAAGTTGTGGTGTCAACAGTGATTAAGAAGCTATTAGACTAATAAGTATGAATAAATAATTTGACTATGTTTAACGTGCGTGACGGCATTATGTTAAAAAACTATGAAATTTAATAGAGAGAGAAAGAAGACTTAGACCGGTGGAAAAGGAAGTATCGAGTGTTCTTTTTAGACATTTCAATTTTGGTTTTAAGGTATTTCAACTTTAATGGATTATGACATTATGTTATTTGTTTTCTTAAGTAATTTAATAGCCACACATTACGGAAAACTCTATAATAATAATTTCACCTTTTTCTTCTTCTTTTTAACCGGTGATAGACCCCAATCCCTACTTAGTTGAGCAATGATCATCCTGAGATTATGATATAAGTATTAGTTATTTTTGTTGTTGTTCAACTAACCAAGGAGATACTTTTCAATATGAAAATAAAATCCAATACTGATGTTAAGATCTATTATTATTCAACAAAACATATCAACATCCTAGTTTTAGATTAGATACGAAACGTATTTTTTTTTAAGTTGCAAATCCTAAGAGAAGTAGCCACCTCTTAGTTTTGGTCATAGAAAAATGTAAGTTTGACTCATAAAATAGTTTACGTAAATATGTTGCCTTACTTTGACTCGCTTCTTCCTTTCTTTATTTTGTTTGGAATTGCCACTCCCGCCTTACTTTCTTTTCCTTTTCGCCATCTTTTTTATTTTGCATGATTTCCATATATCTCCTTTACTTCGAAATTTATATTAGAATACTAGTTATATAACTTACTTTTTTATGGCTTGGATTAGTGGTAAATTAATGGGGAAACCGGAGATTGGTTTTACTAAACTTTCTATATTTGGTCCACTAGCTAGTATTCTAATAAACTTTGAGAAAGTTCAAATCTTAGTGACCGACAGACAATTCGCTAACTTCTAAAACTGGTCACTTCATAAGAATGATACAGTGAAGCCTAAAATTTAGATATTTAATTTGCATATATATAACCAATGCAAGTAAAAAACAATGTAGGGGATTGCACAACCCCACCATTTGGATTTGTTTCCATATACTAATTGTCCAAAACTCATATCAGACTTGTTTAAAATATAGGATCTTCAATGATGAAACAGTTAATCTACGTTTGTTCGCCACAATATTCAGAAACAATTCAAGTAATGTTTGTTATTCAGCCCGTGTCTCCTCATGCATGCTTATTTGTATATGGGCTATTCTAAAAGGCCCATTGGAGATGTTTCGGGCAGTCCATATACTGATTTTGCTCTTTTAGGATGGTTTGACATCTTATAGGAGTCTTGTGGTTGGTATTTATATTTGTCGGAAAAAAGAGACATAAAAACTCAAGTTCTTCTTTACCCTTTACAAATATAATGCACCTATGGTTGTAAGTTATATTTGTTAGGTTTTTCTTACACGATTAATAGAAACGTTCAACTGCATAAGAAAACAACTAGAATCCAATCATGAGCTTTCTAAACAAATAGATTACCTATAGAATACTATCTACTATCTAGCATCAAAACAAAATCAACTTAGAAAACGAATACAAATCATGAATGTTAGATCTAGAGGGACCGTACACTAGATGTGTAACAAAACAAAACATACAATTTACACGTTTGCTTTTTGATTATGTACTATTATATATACATGTTCTCACAACACCGTTACTTTAGTAAATAATAGCGCAAAAGCATTCCATAGAATATGAGACCTTAATTCATAATCTTCACACAAAAACTTTATCGCTACGAAAACTCTTTTGTTTTTCGAGCAGAAGTTTAGTGTCTGTATTATATCTAAGACAAAACAACGCAACGAAGAACTGATAAAAGATGAGGTTCCCTCAGAATCGAAGAGCTTATCAACACTGATTAATCTCAGACAAGGCTGAAACTTATATATAGATATTCTTGAATCATCATTGGGGACACATAACAAAACACAAAAATTGTGTAACTAAAAACTCAAACGATGCAAAGAAAAAATTCAGTTCCCTCAGAAAAAAATTGAATTTTCTTCTACATTGATATATTCAGACAAGGCTGAAACTATATATAAAGGTTATTCGATCATCGGGAACTTGAACCGAAAACATAATATCGAGAATCGAAAAACAGAGAACCCTAATTTCTCAGAAAACGCAAATTGATGGTTGATGGCTGTGCTATTGAAGCGGCGGCTTTTATAAAAGACCTAACTCGTCTCTGTAAAGTATTGACAAATTAAATATAAGTCCTCCAAGTTTTCACTGCTTTAAAGATTATACTCCGTAATTTATTATTTACAAAAGGGTCCAAGAATCTGAACTTTGTAATGCAAAAGACTAAAAATTTGATGCCTTTGTAGCCCAAACTTGGAACCTGAAGATGTAGCCACGTTTAGAAGCTCCTTAAGTTGAAGAAACTTAAGAGGTTTCGAATTAACCTGTGTAATATCTTGCATTATTTTCTGATGCTATTGACAATTGACAAATGACAGTGAGGTTTTCTTGTTCTTGCACCATTGCCTAATATTAAAGATCAAGGACCGTGGTGGAATAAATATTTCTGGATCTAAGTGGAACACGATTAGATTCAAATGGGGTTGTTTGTTAAATAGAAAAAAATAAGAATTTAATTTCATACAAATGCAAATGAACAAAAGCAATGTTTATGAGCAAATGCCAAGAGGACGAAATCTACAACACATATTGAAATGGTATCAAATACTAAAACACACTGTTCCATATATTAATGCACAATACCACTAAGAGCTGCATTTTACACTAGTGAACCCTCATGGACCATGTGACTGCACAGCTTCTTGAAGGCTCTTCACAGCGCTTTCATAAGTCACAAACCCCATAAACCAGAACTCGTGGTTGTCAATGGAAATCACTTGTATGTATTTCTCAGATGTGTTAACTCTGCTTGTTGATGGATTCACTGCCTTCAGCTGGTTCACCGGAAGTACCACCTGGTCATCAGATCAAAATCATCAGTCACAGACTCTACAAAGAAGAATGACAGAAAATAGACTTCAAGGTTCTCAAGGTACCACCCAAATCTCAAAATCAGTTTTCCAGAGATCCAGCTCATGTTTGGGTTTGGCACTCCTTAAACATGACATCAGAACCAGTGTCCAAACTCTCATACTAACAATTATTCAATGGCTCCCCTAGTTTTATCAACAATGCTATAAGATTAAGCTTGCCCTCTTACGCAAACCACTAATGTCCTAATATTGTCTACTGAAAAAAAACAAACATGCAACTACCAGGACACTCAACAATATCGTTACAATGATTAAGTAGTTTCCATTTAGTATAAGCGTACACACTACACGTTCTATATGTAGATAATTAGAAAAAAGGAAACATACGGTAAGTCAGAATACCTTGTAATAGCTCCACTGAGTCTGCTCACCCTCTTTGTAAGAGAGAGGATTATCACTACAGAACGCAAGCTTGTGAGTGGAAAGATACATGACTCCCATCACAGGACCAGCAGATGTAGACAAGTAGCAAGCATAGGTCTTGAGAAGTTTCTCATCAGGAAGGCAATCAAATGTTTGCTTGAAGACCTTTTCATACCCACCTTCCGCAAGTATTTTTGTCCCCTGAGCAATTCGTGAGACAGCAGCATCTGCTACACTTGGACCTGTTTTCACTGCGAAAAGATAAAATACATATACTCTCAATTCAAATACGTATAAACTTGATTTCCAGTGAAAACAACCTATACTAGATAAGATTCAAGAGTAAAAAGCAAAAAAACAAAGAGAGAGAACTTATGTACGAAGGAAAGTTTTCAGCAATTTTGAATTCTAATGTGAAAGGTTTTGGGAACTATAAGCTTTTAACTCAAAAGGAAGAGCAAAAACATAACAATTGTTGGCCGTATTTTGTGAAGGTGAAGTAAAATTGCGGTGTTTATACGAGGAAGAAGCATAAATTGATGAAGGCTAACTTTACCAGAAGACATAACCAAAACTTCCAATAAACTAATAATTCGCAATTCATCTGATCGAGAGACGCTTACAGTGTTGCCAAACGTTTCCGGCGAGATCCTCTGCCTTCTTGGTGGCATCGGCAGCCATTTTCCCCCATTTCCCTAACGTATCCTTCACCGAATCCATAGTATCTGTGTCCCCAAACCAAGATCAATCAATCAAACGCAGAAATTGGATAAGGATGCGAAATCGGATAGAGAGAAGAAGAAGAAGAAGAAAAAGAACTCACTCCTTGGGGCAGGGGAAGGAGAAACGTAAGGATTGGATTCCGACGGCATGGTGGTTGCGGCGGCACCGGTGGGAATAGGCTGAGGAGGAGGAGGAGTGACGTCGGTAGGATCGAGCTTAGGGTAAGGAGCGTAGTCAGAGGAGTGAGAAGGTGCCTTTGAAGGCTCCGACGCGGCGGCGGGAGTAGAAGAAGAGATCCGACCATCGTCATGATTCTCTTGCCCACTCATGATTTTGCTTTGATTTGATTCGAAATGATTTTTTTTTTTTATCCCGTTTGGGTTAAGTAAAGAAATAAGGCAGCAATTAATAATTGAAATAAAATATCTGGCCGCGTTACGTTGGCATTTTATTAATCGCTTTTAAATAAAAATACTCGCTCTCCCAAATTCGGAAAAACGGTATATTTCCCTCCGAGAACTATCGTATCTGGCCAGATAAAGCCCGATCTTTGACCTCTGTCTATATACCCATGAAACATAAGTTAAATGTTTATTTCCCCACCAATTGAAAGTTCGAGAGCTTAATGTCCATAAATCTTGGTTTCGTCGGTTTAGTGCGTAAACCCGACACAGAACCATGTTTCGGTCGTAACTTAACCAAAAAAAAACCGATTCCTTATTAAAACCCGACCCATTGTGTTGTCATCCCAAAAATCAAAATCCCAAAATCCCCAAATTCAAATTAAGAACCCAAAAAAATCAAAATCTCAAAGTAGATGCCTTAGCAGTCGCCTGGTTAACCACGTTTCTGCTTCCCAAGTAGATGCCATAACAAGTCCTGACGATCTGTAGCAAAGAATCTCCATGGATCCTCAGGGAAATTGAAGTGACCGCAGTTAAGAGCGTCTTCAGCACGAGCAACTCGAGTCCTTCGTCGTCTAGCTCGTGACATTTGCAGATGGTTTCGATGAGCTTGGAAAGGAGTAGCGCCTCAGGTCCGCCGGTGGGATCCTCACTGCGAACATAGCCATGAGCAATAAGCTTGTGGATGCAATCAACGGCCGGATCGACAATTTTGAGAACGCCGGTGGAGGAGGCGTTAATGAGAGGGCTGAGGATGATCTCGGGTTCGGCGAGAGAATATTCGGCGGCTCCTCCGTCGTGAAGTGGTCCAGGAATGGAGGATCCAGAATCAGAGTCGGCAACGGGAGAAGAATTTTCGGGCGATCTGAGGCGTTCGATGACGGATTTTCACTCGTGAGCGAGCTTGGAGTGCTTACGCCAGGAGGCGTTCTTAATGACCTTGTCCAAAGCTGGGATAACAACTCGACCTAAGCGGGAATCGACTTCCGTAGAAGCCATTCCAGATTGGTAGTGGTGACTTCAAGGAACCACCAATTCAGATCTATAAGAGAAGAGTGAGCAAGTAGCCCAGAGACAAGAACAACAACAACAAGAGCAATTTGGGGATTTTCGATTTTTGGTTTCGATTTGTTTTTTGGGTAGTGGGTCATAAACGGGTTGTAATTTGGGTTTAGGCTGGTTTAATTAGGTTTAATTGGTTAAAGCATTGGTTTGGTATACAGTAAACCAATTAAACCCAGCGCTATGGGGTTTTAAATCTCGAACTTAGGATTCATGGACATTAAGCTCTCGAACTTTCAATTGGTGGGGAAATAAACATTTAACTTCCATTTCATGGGTATATAGACATAGGTAAAAGATCGGGCTTTATCTGGCCATATACGATAGTTCTCGGGGGGGAAATAGACCGTTTTTCCCCCAAAGTCGGTCTAACATACTTCGTGAGGTCGTAACTTAAATGCAATTATTTTCTCCAACGAATTAGGTGCTGGATTATCCTTTTCCTCCACAACATATCCATAATTCATGTATCATTCTCACCAGTTTTTCTTCTTCAAGAAATTCAGTTCTGATCACTTTATTTGTTTTCTGGATGGAAGCAAGATTTTGTTCTAAGTTTTTTTTTTATTAGAAATGTCTTGTTCAATTCTTCGATTTCTTGGTTCATGTTTGACATAGTAACAACAACAAAAAGAGTCAGATTGTAACGGTTATTGATGTTCCATCGAACATTACTATTTTTTTCTTCGATGGAGGTCAAGAGTCTTTATCTTATTTGTTTTGTGTAATTCGGCATCCGACGATGAACTTTTACAATGTTGAAAATAGAGTGACCACACCGAGAAACTAGATGTCATCAATTCACATTTTTCTAGATAATATCAAACGAATAACCACTTTTGGAGTTTCTAAGAGCATCTCTATCACATAAGACAAGATAATTTCTGAAAATATAGGAGTATTGAAAACAGATACATAAGTGGAAGAGTCTCACATTAGTGTATTAGAGAGATGTTGCTTCTTCTCTTTCATGTTTTTTCTTTATTTTTTAACCCTCGAGTACCGTTTAAGAGACTACCGATGCTTGCTGTAATAAAGAAAATTCAATTTTTTTCTCATGTTAGTGTTTAAAAGAAACTTCTTACATAAACCTCAAAGTCAGTTGAACGTAAATGATCTTGAGAACTCATGTCCATCTCCATAGAGCTTGCTTTTCTTAATCCAAGAAGCACCCAAGTTACATTTTACCAACATCATTTTTTCCAAATCACTTTCAACTTTTAACTCAACAGTTAACTTACATAAGTAGTCTAACTCACTATTTTCTTTACCGCTACAAAATAACGACTGCCAATGTCTTACCATTTTGTTTTTTACCGTTCCGCTGAATAAGTAATTAGTACAGAGAAGATAATGTACAACGTTTTTAACCCATCTCGAATCTTCTGAACCAGGTAGAGACTTTGAACGAAGTGGCGAGAAAGCACTTCGTTTCTTCTTCTCTCGTCTCGTCGGGACATGCGTAGGGTTTAACTCTGTAAAATCAAAAACCTCTCCGTTTTCTGTTTCTGCTTTGAATCCACAAGAGTCATGCGAAGATTCAACTGGGTTTGTTGTTTCTTCATCCCTCTCTAGATTTCGCTTCATCGTTTTTTTTTCTTCCTTTCAATTTCTGAAATCGATTCCTCGAGAGAGCTGAAATCATTTGTAATTTATGTTTATCGTAGGTTCTGCGGCATGTACAAGCACGAAGAACATTTGATTCCGTGATCGGTTTGCGTCAAGGTAATGTATAAGTTTTCTTTAAACTAGGGTTATTGATTTCGTCAGAGAATCATGAATTTTTTTGCTTGTTTCAAAGAGGAATCAGAAAATGACATACATATGCTGTTCGAGGTTTATGGCCTCCTCTGAGCTGATTTAGGTGTATATGCAACAGACCAACGACAATGTCAGTTTTTTTGGTATATTAGAATTTCTAATGTAGTGATAATTTTAGCTGAATTTGGGTTTTAGGGTTTAGCAGGAAGGGGGGATCAAAGTATTGGGCACTGTTAAAGGTAACTCAAGAGTTGATTTTAGAGAATTGAAATGTAATCTGGAGGTGTCCGGGGTAGTTATGTCCTATTGATACGCTGAGGATATAGTGGTAGCTAACATTAGGGACATTAGGGAATTTCCAGTTGATGTTTGTGTTTATCTATAGGAAATACACATTCATTACTTGGACGTCTTGACTCTTTGCAGGGTCTCAGAAGCCGTTGTTCGAGCGTTACATTCACGCTACAGGTCTTGTTTAAACTCTTCGCTTTTTTCTTGATGGAGACAGTGTTTTTGTATCATTTTATTCATTGAATGCTTTTGGTTTTGGATAATGGTTATCAGGAATATACAGCTCCAGTGCTCGTAATTACTATGATGTTCTTGGTGTTTCTCCAAAAGCTACGCGGGAGGAGATTAAAAAGTCATTCCATGAGGTGAGCCTTTCCGCTCATTGTTAGTGGACTATTCTTCAGCTTTTAACATTTTTTTACATCAAGCAAATACTATTAGTAAAAATTGTCTGCTCAAAATTGATGAGTGAATGCACAATTGTGCAGCTTGCGAAAAAATTCCACCCTGATACAAATAGAAATAATCCGTCAGCAAAAAGGAAATTCCAGGAAATAAGAGAGGCTTATGAGGTAATTTTTTTTCCATCTGTCACCATCTGTGTATTTTGAATGTATCTTCTGATACACTTTTGTGTTGGATTGAATAACTGCAGACCCTGGGAAATTCGGAAAGAAGAGAAGAATATGATAAGGTACGCTTTTGTTGTTTTTATTCTTATTTATCTGGTGGTGAGATCACTAAATAGATTTTTTGCTGTTATCAAACAATCCAGCTACGCTATCAGAATTCGGATTATGTAAATAATGACGGTGGTGATGGAGAGAGGTTCAGACGTGCATACCAGTCCAATTTCTCGGATTCTTTCCACAAGATTTTTTCTGAGGTACATTATTATGTTTCCCGTTTGCTCATCTGTTTATTTGATTAGTCAAATCTCTAACATTAGTACACTTTATTCAGATATTCGAGAACAATCAGATAAAATCTGATATTCGGGTCAGTTTCTCTGATTCTCTCTTTAATTTATACAATTGGAAGCTGGTTGACTTATGTAAATCTTGTTGTGTAGGGCTCTTCAGTAATACACATGTTTATATTGTTAAAAATTGAATAGGTGGAACTGTCGCTTTCTTTTTCCGAAGCTGCAGAAGGGTGCACAAAACGTTTGTCTTTTGATGCATATGTCTTTTGTGATTCCTGTGGTGAGTGGCCACAGAATTTTCTTATATTGTCTCTTTTGCATTTACTAATATTGACAAGCCAGTCATGGTTCGCAAGATTTCCTGTAAAGATAATTGAGAGTATAGACACTTTAAATGAGGAGTTACTCGTCATGGTACATTATTATTCAGTTGCTCAAAATGGTAAAATAAAATTCTTAAAGAAGAATAGTCTTCTGGAAATGGCTCTGTGATCAATCGATGTTAATGTACATGTAATCTACAGTTTGTTGTCTCTCTTCTTTTTTTTTTTTTGATTTCTTGTAACATTTACAGCCTTTTGTCTTTGAAAAGTTGCTGATTCAGCCAACTTTGAGAGGACGAGTAACTCAGTTGGGTGAAAGTAATATTGTTGCAAAACCATGAATCCCAATCTCTCATTATTTATCATTTTACAGATGGGCTTGGCCACCCTCGTGATGCTGCCATGAGCGTTTGTCCAACATGCAGGGGGCTTGGACGAGTAAGTGCCAACTAGAGGATATAATCTTTGTTTTCTTTGGAGGGTTAATAAATTATACAATTTCTATTTACAGTACTATGCCGTCTGTCTCTTTAACAGGTAACTATTCCTCCTTTTACAGCATCATGCCAGACGTGCAAGGGGACGGGGCACATTATTAAGGTTTGAGAAAAAGAGCTCTTTTATTGATGCTTCAGTAGTTGGCACTGGTTACGAGTATATATGTTGTCTATTTCTTCAGGAATACTGCATGTCTTGTAGAGGATCCGGTATTGTGGAAGCCACAAAGACAGTTGAACTTGCGATCCCTGGAGGTTGGTCTGAAATCTTCATGCTTTTGTTTATCTTTAACTTGGTTTTGATTCCAAACATGTCAGTTCTGCTATGAAACGAGTGGCAAGATTTCATTCATTCTGTTACGTTCCTTTCTTTGAGGATTTGTGTGGTTTAGATGTAATCTAATTTAGATATCTGTTACACTTATCGTTCGACTGGCTTTTCTTTTTCTTTTTTAAGATTATGCTTGGCAATTTTCATTTTCTGGTTAATTCTGCTCTTGGTATTTTGGGGCAAAGATGAAACAAAGAATTTGGGACTGTGATTTCCGATTATCATCTTACATGAGTTTACTGGACCAGATAGTGATTTAGGTTTTTGATAACAATATTCTGTCAAACTTTTATTTGCTTTCTTCTCACTGTACTTGACCACAGGGGTGGAGTCTGAAGCTACGATCACAATCGGAGGTGCTGGTAATGTAAGATCAAGAACAAGTCAACCTGGGAACTTGTATATCAAACTAAAGGTTTGTTAAAACCATCTGTATTTTCTTCAAATTTGTACTGGTATACTTTCTGAGACGTGCCTAGAGAAGTTTGAATCGAACTCACCCTTGACATTGATGATTGATCTACCATACAAGTCCATTGATCAATTTAGCCTAAGAGAGAGAACAGTTAATATAAGTGTCAAAGTCATGCTATAAGTCATATATTGACTTTGAATGAATTCACTTCAAAAATGATCTACACCAATGTTCACAGATTTATATGTGATGGCTACTCTACTGTGTTTGTTGTGTCACTATATTAATCAAGACTTACTCTATTCAGTGAATCAATTGTTTATGCTCTCTTGTAAGATTATTAAGTATCTTTAATTCTATCATCATTCTTGCCTCATTTAGGGTCTTACTGCATGCTGCATTTTCCCTTAATGACATGTATCTAATCTTCTTCTGCTCACAGGTTGCTAATGATTCAACTTTCACTAGGGATGGCTCAGATATATACGTGGATGCTAATATTAGCTTTACACAAGTAAGCACACTGGTGATTCCTGAATTTGGGGTTATAAGCAGAGCAGTACCTTCGAAACTTATGTTTTCTGCATGGTGACACGTTGTGGTCAAAACTCAAAAGCCTTAACTGCTAGCTTATAAAGCTCTGCAGTAACATAATTTGGGCATGTCCTATGATAAAATAAAACCTCTAGAGGACATATACTAGATAAAAGTTATCTGGAGGCTAGCTGAAAATTAATGATTTTGGTCTTATTCAACTAGTTTATGTGCCAGAAGTTTACTAAACTACTAGGTTTAATAATATTAGCTAGTAGCATCTTTATCATTATGTATATGATGCGCTTGTCCTCTTAACTAGATAATGTGGCATATCGCCATATCGGTTCCAACTAAATTTGATGGCACCCAGATATAAAACTCAAGTGCATGCTGCTGCATTATTTTGCCACCTAGCCATAGTACCTCGGCTGCAGTAATTATCTTTTATAGTGCATCCTTTCATCTCTTATGGTTGACGTGGTTTCTACTATTTCTCCCTTGAGCCATACTGGACATGTCTTAGAAAACTTATTTGACAGGCGATTTTGGGAGGCAAAGTTGTGGTGCCAACACTTTCAGGCAAGATACAGCTAGATGTAAGATTCGTCTCCCAGTGAGATTATTAGAATATTTTGTTTGTTTACAATTTGGCATTTTCCATTTTCAACTGAGTCAAGTTGGTTTTCATCCTCTGACCAAGAGAAAGGTTTAGATCTCAAGCCTTTGGAGATAATAGAGGTGCCTTATTGTAATTGTTGCAGATACCAGAGGGGACTCAGCCTGGTCAACTTCTTGTTTTAAGAGGCAAAGGTACATATAATTATCAGCCTATATGTAAAAAAATTTGTGTATTTGTGTGTACTCTTTATAATAGGTTAGTTCCTGCAGGACTACCGAAGCAAGGCTTTTTTGTAGATCACGGAGATCAGTATGTCCGCTTCCGCATTAACTTTCCTACGTAAGATTTCTTTTACTCGGAGGTGTTTGGAATGCTAGAAACTCTACTGGTGTTTGGAATGACACGACACTTAGTTTCTCTATAAGTTGAGGTTTTTTAATTAATTTCCCTGGTAGTTTGTTTTGGTTTCCCTGCCGTCTGTTATTTTGTGTCCGATTATTAAATCTGATTATATAAGTTCATGTTGATATGATCAGCTTGTTGATGTTCTGGTGGCGGGTAGATGAGTTGGGTTCTCTTCTTGTCATTTCTGTCAAGAGCTAATGTTGATAGATTTCTGGTATATGCTTATGCGGTGTACATTTTTCCTTGTCTTCTCTAGTGAAGTGAATGAACGTCAGCGTGCTATATTGGAAGAGTTTGCAAAAGAAGAAATCAACAATGAATTGAGTGGCTCTGCTGAAGGAAGTTGGTAAGTAAAATTAGTTTTCACTATTGTATTTATAACAGCATAATGTGGGTAGTATCTGATTGTTAGACCTAAATGGATATCTGGTATAATTCACGTCAGAGGAATGTAGTTGATTACAATAGAAGAATTAGTGATGATGCATATACGTTACTGGTGGATTTTCTAGGCCTGCCTAGAAATAAGAGTTAGAAAAAGCGGATATGTAGAGAACATACATAGTTGAAAAATGAGACAGATAGGTTCTCTCATAAGGATGTAGAATTATAGTGTAGACCTATTGTGTTTTTGATGCATTCCAGTTTCAAATAACTAGAAGCTCTAGGGGAAACAGTGTAAGGGCTTTTTCTTTACATTTTGATTCAAATGAATGTTATTTCCTCTCACTAGTGATTGTTCCTTATAGTAATGAAGAATCATGAAAATGAACCAAACAGGATTTACCAGAAGCTCTCTACTGGTTAAACTTACAGGTGGAATATAAAGGGTCCTCAGATCATACGCGATTTCTCGTTAATGGTGCTGCTGGCGCTGTTGTTGAACAAGTTAATGGGATGAAGCCACCACGAGAGATGAAAGATAAAAGCATTCAGCAGAAGATAACACAAGACTAATTTCATTTATTGCTGGTAGAACAAACAGTTCAACAGCATAAGAGAAAGGGTCATGATTTGACCTCATATTCTATTACAAACTCATTTGATGTGAATAATAAGAGACATCAAACAAGTTAAGCTGAAATAAAGAAAAAGAAAAAAACTCCATGAGAGTTGCGTTTTTGGCATAGTTCCACAAGTTTCTTAAACATCTTCTAATCTACATTGCTGAAGTGAGTGTCTTTAAACAAAAAACTATGCTTCGTTTAGTTTTAACACTCACTTGACAAAGAAGATTGTTCTGTCTCCGGACTCTCCTCCTGCTGAATTCTCTTTTTATCCTTGCCAGACTTTATCTCACCATAAAAGTAAGAGACAAAACCCCAAAGGGAGAGAGCTAGAGAAAGTCCCTTCTCTGCTTGAAACTTTTCATGGTAGAATATAACAGCTAAAACCTCTGTGATTGGCAAAAGCACTGATATCATAATTCCCGAGACGAGAGACGATGTGCAAAAGATTAATCCAATGGCTCCCAAGAAGAAGCCTTGCCATATGATGGCTGAAAACACAGCCACCACATAGAACAGTGCCTCTCCAAGCTTGAACTCTCTTGCTTCTTTTGGTAAGGCCTGCAAAAAAAGAGTGAAGGGTTCAAGTCTCTGTTAAAACTCTTTTGCAGGTTTGTAAGATTCAAAAGAGTGACTAACCTTGAAATCACCAGCTATGAACATACCGATGACGCTGACAATAGAAGCAAGGAAACACAAAATCAACTGGAACTCGAGCACGAGAGTATAGCTCATGGGTTGCCTAGCTTTCTGATAAGCAAGTTCCACTAATGGCAAGATAAAAGCATACATAACAGCTGCAGCTACAGTCATCAAGAACCCAATAATGTACTGCTTATGAGTCTCATGAACCGGCTTATCAGTTTCGGTATGCATTCCCAAAACCGCAGCTCCAACGGTCAACAACACAACAGCATTAATGGTAAAAGGAGTGAACTTATGTTTAACCATGAAGAATGAGAAGATAGCTATGAAAGCTAACTGTGAAGCAATGATGAGAGCAGCTGTTGAAACTGGGAGATAAGCTATACCATATGCATACAAGTAGTTATCAAAGCCTGAAAGAATGCCTATGAAAACAGCCACGATAAGAAGACGCGGTTTGATAAGAAAGAAACTTGTATCATCACCCACATTGTTGCTTCTGCGCCGGGCAATGTAAGAGAAGAGCAATGGGATGAAGATAACTGGAAAGCCAGCAGTTTCAAGAAAAGTAGAGAACCAAATCCTTTTACCACCATTGTTGAAGTAGAGACGCATAATCAAAGGACCTCCACAGTTTCCTATGGCTAGAATTATGCAGTTTATGATCACAAGAACCTTCACCATTCTTGTTTGATTTCTTGTGGGTAATGAAACTTTAGGGGTTGGTGCTCGCAGGAGTTAGTAGTTATAAGGGTTGGTGTTGCTGTCTTTTGGAACAAAATGGTGGTTTTAAATTCTGTCTTGATAGATCTTTGTGTTTGTTTTGACCTAGGGAGGCTTCAATGGCTAAAACATGGTTTTTCCAATTTTATACCCACAAATTATGCTAACAGTTAATTTCGTATTAAATCGTAGTAACTATCTTATACAGACCAGATAATATCCATATCTCTAATATTAATTTACGTTTCCATCCAATTCTACAGTTTTGATTCTTGGATTTATTTCTTTCTAAATTTAGACCAATTACATTTAAGAATTTTCAGTTCATCATTCTCTCTATAATTGGAAGACTTAAAGGAGAGTTAATTGGTTCTTTGACTTATCTCTTTTTTTTTTTTTTTTTTTTTTTGTTCCTTCTTTCTATTAGTTCTTTGGTCTATATACAAATTTTATTTCCTGGCCAATAGTAAAAATAGATACAAAACTCATTAATCTTATAAGTGTGAAATGTTTTTTTTTTAATATATAATTGACAATATGTTATGATTTTATCAAATATCCCATCTTTTTGTTGTCATCACTATCATTCTATTTTTACTCCAAGTGTATTAAAATTTTCATTTATAAAATATCTTTAAAATTTATTCATCTACACAAGAACAATAACAAAACACAGAACAATCATACATAATGTTAAAAACAAAACATAACAGTATTGCTCTGTTATAGACCTTCTAAGCAACAGAATCACTAACTGGAAGAATAGGCAGTTCTGTCTCCGGCGGCTGAGGTTTATCAAGAACTTTCTTGCCGGATTTAATCTCGCCGTAGAAGTAAGAGACGAAGCCCCAGAGAGATAGAAGTAGAGAGACACCTTTCTCTGCCTGAAACTTCTCCCGGAAACAAACGACGGCCAAAACTTCAGTCACCGGAAGCAGAACACTGATGAGAACACCAGAAGCTAGTGATGATGCACAAAACACAATCCCTATGGCTCCTAAGAAGAAACCTTGCCATACTATTCCTGTGATCACTATCAATGCATAGTAAAACACTGATCCTCCAATCTTGAACTCTCTTGCTTCTCTTGCTATCACCTACAACATAATATGATGATGATTTAAAGTTGATTCTGAAGTTTAATCATAATTTTCTTTGTTTTATTCGATTATTATTTTTTTAACACTAGAAATGAAAAAGTTTAGGGGCTTGATTTGATTGATTGGAAATCCAAATCAGAATTTTGTGTTATTCAACCATGATTGAAAATACAAGTTGTTAAACCACCTAATTTATTGAAACACAAGATAAAAAGGTTTGAACAATATTTAAATAATGTTTCTAATTAAAGATAAGGATGACAAATCTATGTTTGGAAATCTATGTTTAACTATTTTAAAATATCCAAATGGTTTAGAAAATGTTAAAATACAGATCCCAATAAATTTGGTTGACTACCAATGAATTTGAAATACTCTTTATATATTTAATTGTTTTCAATGGATTTTCTCAATTAATAAAACAAAAGAACAAATCTTAGTATTCCTCATTTCTTGGGAATCCGTACTAAACTATACTATATATCATAAAATGAAACAAAAACTATATAATTTAGGAAAAAAATTAAAATACGGAATCCAAAAACTCGGCTATTAAAGTCTTCATCAAAATCTGCATAATATTTTTTTGATCAAGATCCCTCCAAAGATACCCTTATGCTAAAAACATACCATTAAAAATCGAATTCTTTTACCTTGAAATCTCCAACGATGAACATCCCAACGAGACAGAACAAAGTAGCAGCAACGCACATGACCATCTGAATCTCGAACACAAGTGGGAAAGTGATTTCTTGTCGAGCTTTCTTGTAAGTGAGCTCAACGAGCGGCAATATAAAAGCGTAGAGAACAGCTGCAACCACAGTCATCAAGAACCCAATCACATACTGTTTATGGCTCTCGTTAGCCGGCTTGTCTCCATCGCTGTGTAAAGCAAGGATCCCGGTACCAACCGTCAACAAAACGACGGCGTTTATGGAGAATGGAGTGAACTTTTGCTTGACCAACAAGAAAGCGAAGAGAGCATTGAAAGCTAGTTGAGTTCCTATTATGAGTGATGAAGTTGAAACTGGCAGATACGCTAATCCGTAAGAGTATAAGTAGTTGTCAAGTCCTGTGAGCAACCCTATGACGATGGAGGCGATGAACAGAGGAGTTTCCATGAGGAAAATCTTTGTTTTCGGCGTGTTTTCTGCGTTGTTGCTGTTGCGGTTGCTGCGCCGACGTCTCAGAAAGGAGGCCACGAGAGGAAGGAGGATGATTGGACAACCAGCGGTTTGTAGGAAGCTCATGAACCAGATTCGTTTTCCGCCATTGGTGAAGTAGAGACGAGTTAACAAAGGACCTCCACATGTTCCTATAGTGAGGATTATACAGTTTATGATTATCAGACCATTCTTCATCTTCTTCTTCTTGCTAGCTTCCTGTTTTTGTTGTCCTCTGTTTTGGCCTTTTTGATGATATTTCTCATCAACTCAAGAGGGTCAATGAGCAATTATATGTTTTTTTTGGTGTGTTTTGTTTGTTTGTGGTTTTGGATCGTGTGATACATTATCAAGGAAGTTGGGGAAATTAAAACGGTAGGACATAACATAGCGGGCGCGTTTGCGATTGAAAAACGCTATAGGGCTTGATTGGTTCTCCCGCTAGCACCCGCCTAGCGGTTGTTAGCGGTCGGTTGCGGTTGCTAGCGGTTGGTACCAATCATAGAAACCGCTCCACACCGCTTCGAACCGCTCGAAATCGCTGGATTTCAAAAGCTCCTTCCCGCAAGCGTTTGCGGTTGCGGGCGGTTGCGGTTGGTGTAAAAAAGGAAATAAACTAAAAAAGGAAAATAAATAAATTAAAATATATATCATCATGTCTGATTTATATTCACGTTAATTCTAAAAAAATAATTATTATTTAACTTTAATTTTCTAATATAAATAATTATTTTTGTTTTCAATATAAAAATTTATATGGTTTTTAATCATTAATCATTTTTAAAAAATTTATACTTTTCATAACTATAGTTTCTGGTGTTTTATAATTTTTTATAATCATATATTAAATTTATTTGGTAAATTTTGGTTTAACTGCTATCGTACCCGCTGATCAACCAGTCGTAAATCTTCCGCAAACGCATCCGTTTTCAACCGCTAAACCAGTCGGTCAAAACGCTAAAAAACGCTTGAAACCGCAACCGTCCGCTTCCGCAAACTCCCACAACCGCAACCGCAACCGCTGCGATTAAACCAGTCAAGCCCATACTAGGGTTTTAACTTTTAATTTCCAACTAAGAATGGTCCTTTACTTTATCATGATAAAAAAAAGAGACGTGCTATTTTCTGCTCTATACACATTAAGTATGACAAAACAAAGAGTTGAATTGTTGAAATAGGAAAAAAAAACAATTCTTCACTCTTATGTGTTACGTTAAATTACTTAATACATAATTACGTTAAATTCTTTAACAAAAAATAAATAAATGTGTTACGTTAAATTTTGTTTGTTGTTGAAAGAGATGGTTGTTGTGTCATGTGTATGAAAAGCAAGAAAACAAAATTTCTACAAGAAAAGACCGACGTGCAGATTTAAGTGAAATATCGTTATACTTGGTTTGATCTTTAGATGATGATAGTGTTGTAGAAAAGTAAACTTGATTAGAAATTTATTTTTGGCATCCATTTGTCTTCTTTTGTAAAATATTTAGTCAATCAATTTGCCATACTTAAATACATGGAATGCTGACTTAAGCTACTTGATTATGACTTTTCGCAACTAGTTGTTTCTTAGCTCCATTGTTGAATTCTAGTAGTCTTTGGCTTGAAATAAGTGATTCAATTTATGTTTTATAGTCCAATACATTTAACAGAGTTAAGTCTTCGTTAAAATCTTGTTTTAGGGGTTAATAACTTTTATTAAGTATATATTTTCAATAGGAACCCAACATCGTTAATTATCAGTCAAACTTAATGACGTGACTATTTTGGTAAAATCAATTTTACGAATAAAATAATAAGTAAACAAAAATTTACAATTTAATTGAAAAATCAAATGAATTGATTATATATTTCACTAAAATCAAAGTTGAGGATTTTATTTTTCAATACTTTTGCACAGTTGAAGATTTTTGGACTTTTTCTCATTAATTATATTCGTTTTGGTTTTAAATGATAGATTTTTTTATTAACGGAGTGATCTGGGCCTCGTCATCATTCACCAAGTAGAGAGTATCAGAGGGAACACATTTTAGTTGGATCGTTGTATGTAAGAAATTCTTGGTCTGAAATAGAAGTATTTTGTTGAGACCAGATTAATTTTTTTTGCTAGATATCTATTTTCTTTTGCGACTTTAGTGTAGTGGTTCTAGATCATCCTTTTACTTTCTACAACTCTTGGTGACAAACTTTGTTACGGTTTATCTTAAAATATTTGTTGTTTTGTTTCTACTTTTTAGTGATTGAAGTATTATATTATTTTATAGCTTTAAGACCAAGTCAAAATGGTGGTGTTAGCTCATAATAAGCCAAGATAAAAGTGACTTATGGGATAACATGTTTCTTCTCCAAATTGATGTGAATTCCAAGCTCACTTTATTCCAGACTTGAAAACACTGACGACATTAATTTTGACCCGATGTTCTGTGAGACACATTGGTACGTAAATAAGTATCAATAATATATACCTCTATTCTAGAAATCGGCCGTCTAGACGCTGATCGGAGGAGAACCGCGGTGCTTTTATCTAAATCGGTAAGAAAAATCGCTGGTCTGATTTTTTGTCCGTCTAAACCGCCTAGGCGGCCGACTAGCACGCCTACACGGCGTCTAGCCTCTTTTGTTTTTTTTTAATCTAAAATTCAAAACGTCTTACTTATATTCGTAATTTGTATAAAAATCATAAATTTGAGATTAAAATCTTTTTTTCATGTGTTTAATGCAATTTTAAAAATAATATTATATAAATTTCTTAATTATAATAGATTAATATGTTTTTAAAACATTAAATAGCCCTAAAACTAATATCCGATTGATCCCCGTGTAATCTCCGATTTTTTTGTTAGGCGCTAGGCGCATTTTCACCGCTCGACTAGCGCTTAGATATTTTTTGAACAAAGTAAATAACAAAAGAGAATTTATATTATTTATTAAATATTACCAAAAAAAAACCAAAACTAATGGTCGTTATTGGTTACCAACAGGTCGATTTCTCTTTATGATAGAACTTATAATCATGGCCCAGAAAGATACATTCAATTTAATTCTAATGAATTGACATAGTGGTAGACATATGCATAATGCAATCAAGCAAATACCATAAATTTAAGATCGTCTACTAGAACACATACATAATTGGTGCAGCATACGCACATGAGCCACATGACCACAATTTTTGAATATTTAATTTCTTTAAAGAAGTAAATTGAACACTGAGGTATTAAAGTACAAATATCCAATATAAATTCTTTTACATTTTGTGACCCAAAAAAACAAAAAAAAATCGATAATTTGTCAGAAGACTTGGATTACAATCAAAACCAAGCTCGGATCTCTTTGGTAGATTTTGAACTTCAAAATTCGAAACTATAATTTATTATCCAAGTACAAAATGTTCGTGTGTATATATACATTAAAAAATTGATTTTGAATCCTTAGAATCAAATAGAGAAACAAAAAAGAGACATACTGTGTGGTAAAATTGGAATGTGAGGTTGGTGATGAGGGTGACCATGAAGAAGTAGAAGAACCAACTCTTTATGCTGAATCTGGTAATCTTACAGGCAAATTAGCTTTCCTGTGACCCCTTTGACCAGAGCGTCTGTCTCTTCCTCGTCTTCTAGGCGGCGTTGTGCTAACCGCTCTTCCACTTGACATTTTTCTAGGCAAATCGCTGCTGATTAAAACTGGTGGAGGCGGTGGAGGAAAATTAGGCACCAGAGCTCGTTGCCTTGCAAATCTTTCTTGTTCTGCTCGGTGATATCTCTGCATTTGAGAGTTCGATAAAACAGGTTATGATAAAGTCAGGATCTTTTTAAAACCTTTACTTTTAGGCTAAGTCAGCAGGAGACGAAGAAATCACCTGAACTACAAAATTGCGTCTTTCACAATCAAGGAACATGCTTACTGTCCAGTTTGTTTTTGCTGCAATTTTATCTCTTACAGTTGAGAAACTGATTTGATCTCTTGAAGTGAATCGGTCAACTTCGTTGAACCAAAGACAAGTGAAGAGGTTGCTTATGGGAACATGCTCTCTTAAAATGACACAGCCCTCGGGTACGTCTGCATAGCCCAAACATATAGTTGTCTATGTAACTAGTGTTTGATCCTGAAAAGGGAATTTTAGAAAGAATAAGCTAAAGAAACATACCGCTTGTGATTGGGAGCTTTGCGACAGAATAAGGGGTTAACCCTTCATTCTTGTAAAAATCCACTTGAAAGTCGATAGAAGCATTATCATATTTACCAGCAGCTTTATTTGCTTCGGCTTCTACCAAGACATCAAATCGTTTGTAATGTCTAGAAATTGCAAAAGTAGCATTTTTCCTCCACAAGAACCTGATGAGAAGAGATGTCAGTTAAATTGCTGCAGCCCAGAAACATAATCACCAAGCCTAAGGCCTTCTAAACTCAAACTGCAAACTTATTTGAAGCAATTGAATATTTTTAACATACTTGAATGTTAAGAACAGATAGCAAGCTGATTAAGAAATTCATCTAAGAAGAAAAAGGGGTGGAACTAGCAGCTTCCTAATATGATTAGAGGAATGTTTGGTGTTTGGGAACACTACATACAGCATATCACTAGAGATTTCCTGGGATTGATCTCATACGAGAAAAAATATGATAGGCCTCACCTTTCAAGAATTTGATATGGATCGACGACAAGCTCAAGTTTTCCGTCAATCCATAAAGAATAGCGAGCATTTGGAAACATCCTATGGACAAGAAGCTTGGGCACCTACAAGAGAACAAGGCATCGGCATATCAATAACATTTATATTCTCTCTCTTTACTCTGACCATTTTGGAATCAGCCATGTCCAGTGAGATCTATGTTCTAAATTCAAATCTGAATTTCTTGGGTTTCTAAGAAGAGCTTTTTGCTCTCCAATTAGTAGTAACAACTTCGAGCCTGATCTAAAGCAAAAGGATGTTGGTACAGTAGTGTGGGTAGTACTACAGTACTTTTGGAGAAAGACTAATAATAAGGGGAAATATCTAGCATGTCATTAAGTTCATGTTTCAGTTTGGACTAACTTAATGCATAATATCTTCCATAAAATTTCTTATTCGAAAGATAAGAGAGGTGTATCTACCTTTCCATTGCGCCTTCCATCAGAATAGGGGAGATTATGAACAACAACAACTCTCCATATCCCTACTTTTTTGTTGCCATCAAGGCCTCGTTCTCTCTTCAAAATTGATTCAGTTTCTTCATCAACAAAAATGTAGAAGCAAACTGTTTCCTCCGCATATTTACTGATATTTTGTGGGGCTTTTACATCATCAAAAGCATCTGGAAAAATAATAGAGAGATTCTAATATTAGAAACACGCAAAAATGGGCCTGGAACAATTGACTACAGAACAGAAAAGGATCATGCAAAACACTACCAAATACTGCTGAAGCAACAACTATCCCACGACACTGCTTCATTTCAAGAAGATCTGCCTCATCAATGTCAAATCCTGTATTTCGACCAGGTTGAGGTCCTTTGACAAACCTGATTGAACAATCATAAATAAAAATTCAAAAAAGATGAGACAAACAAAGAAGACAAGGGAAATAAACAAGACCACAAAGATACTTACCCACAATGTACACTCATTGTTTCTTTAATGTCAAAAGAATCATTCCTATCTTTCAATGTAGGATAACCACCAAAATCTGACCCTCCAAACTCTGTCTCTCTGTTTAACGGTTCTTCACATATATACGTTAAGTTCTTAAGAACAGGGGAAAATGACGGGGCATTTGGCATCAATGCAACTGCTTCTTCTACTGGAAGGTAACATACGGGGCATGCTGAAATCAAAACCAAGAAGACAAACCAATACTCTTACAAAACGTCTCTACAACAGTACATCTCAGATCTTTTTTAACCATCACAACAACAATCTTGTAGTGATCTCAGAAAAGAAAAAGAAAATTGGAAAGAGAACACGACTAAATAACTTACGGCGTGGTCCTGTTCTTTTTCTGTCAGCTGGTGGGGGAGGTAAGGTGAAACTGTTACAAGGATGACCTTGAGGAAGCGAATAGCCAAGAAAATGCATAGGAGGAGGAGGAGGGAACACAATAACTTCTTTTGCCTTAAACGATATATTTCCAATATTCATGTTTTGCTCTTCATTTGTTTGTAACATATTTGAATAATTTACGCCTGAAGTGCCATTGAAATGAAGACTCGGAGGACCTTGACCATCTTCACCTAATTACAAAAACCAAAAGAACAGTCACAACCATTTCAAGTCTGATTGTTCATATCTTAAAACCAAAATCTAACCAGGTACATTCTAGCTCTAAGTTATGAATTGCATTACAAAATCTTAGCATTACGATCACCACTACTATACACAACATTTGGCCACAAAAGTCATCAATTCTAAGCCAAAACACACAAGCATACTAAAATTGTTCAGCTGAATCAATACTTATCCCAACTTAGAAACTAAATTCACAAGCTACACAAATACTATAACATTTGAGTACCGAAAATCGTCGAAAATTGATTACCTTTTCCGACGTAAAGGACGCGAAGGAAGACGACGGCGGAGATTAAGAAGAGAAGCAACATGCCAACCTTCTTACGACCAGCGAATTTGCAGATCCAATGTACAATACCTTCTCTATCTTTCTGCATCTTAGATGGTTTGGTGCGCGTCGTCGTCGTCGTCGTGGTAGTGATCTGAATAGGCAAAACGACGCCGTTAAGTCCCGTCTTCTCCAAGGAACCATAGCTACTGGATCGAACACCCAATCCAGTCATCGTTCCCTTTTATCTTCCTCCTTTAAATCATCACTCCATCAGAATCTCCACCAAACTCGAATTCGATGTCTTCTTCACTCGAATTCAGATCAACAAGTTTAAGCTTACCACCAAACGATATTGTTCAAGTGACCCCGAATTCGATTCTGGGTTCTGATCTGCGAAATTGAGCTCGAATTGAATCGAATCAAAAAGAATCAATGAATGAAATGGGAGAAATCACAAGGAAGGAGACACAGATCAAGAGAAATTCAGATGAAGAAGAATCAAAATCTAGGGTTTGTGATTGGTAGATAGGGTTTTTATTCCTCAGAATTTTCAAAAATCAATGAATCTCTCACACAAATGCCATTAACAACAATGGGCAACAAAAAAGTCACTCTCTCGCCTCTCTAACAAACAAAAATACTGTCAAAATTGGACGATGAATAAATACTCTCTATTAAAAATTAAAAAAATGCAATTTGATAAATCTTCTATCCAATTTGTCTTTTTTTTTTTTTTTTTTTTTTTTTTTTTTTGTCAGTGTCTATTTCTTTATATCTTCATTCATTAATGGGTTGTTAATGTATGTAATAAACCTTAATTAAAAACATTGTCTGTAAACAAAAATTAAGATAAAAAAAAAAAAAGAAGGATTGTGGGTATGTGTATAAAAAAATGGGGTCAAATCTGATTAGTGGCTATTAGTTTACAAATTTAGAAATTTAAGCACATTATACATTTGATTATTATAAAAATAAAATGTTGTTCTCTGTTTTTCTGTGTAATTAAATTTAGCTCATCTTGTACTATTACAAAGGACACTTGGCGATTTGTTACTGATGGGCGGGGAATCTTTTAACATATAATTAAGAAGTATAGAAAATTAAGAGGCTATTATTATTTGTACAAACACTCATGTAAGCATCATTATAGAGTTTGTGACAACTAAGATTTTAAAATTAAATGAAACAAAAACATTTGTTTAATTAATCACTACGTCGCAGCCACTTATGAATCATGTCATTATTAGTCGTATCTGTCGCTCTAAATTATAGTACTACTATCGTTTAGTTCTTCGGTTTAATACATTCGTTTCATTATAGTTTTAATGTGTTCTTCATTTCCTTGCACATAATTTAGTCTTTATCTATATTTTGACATTAAAAGATATTTTCTTAATAATATTGATGTTATTTTTTTCAAGTAACTCTGATCTGTCATTATGTACTTTCATTTAGTATTGACCACACAGGCATACTAAAATTGTACTATTAAATAGGATACATAAAGTTTTATTTAAAATATAAAATTGTACTTTTCATTATGGAAAATTTCTATATGAATGGATCTACAGATGTTTGGTAAAAAAAGGTAATGTATTCTTTAAAAATATGAAAACTAAAAAAATATTCAATTACAATATTAAAACATACGTGAGTATATATCTCTCTTCTTTTTTCTGACATTTTGCTAATTATTTCTCTTGTATAGATCATTACATACTGCATCGTAACTTAATTAAAGCTTTACTTTTTATAACAAAATGGGAAAATGAATCTCATCTTATATAAAACACTAGATAGACGGGTTTAATTTTGTAAAATTTCAAATTAAATTTAACGAAAAATTAATTAACCACGTTGTAAGTGAAATTTTTCTTTTAAAAGTAAAAAAAAAAACTATTTACTTTTTCACTGTTGCATTGTTTCTTTAACCACTAAAATTATTAATTCAAAATTATTTCGAATGAAAGAAATATTACATAACAATAACTCATGGTATACTTATATGAAGAACTAAAATTAAAAATATTCATCATAAAATTGGCGAATAAAATCAAAGTGGTTTGAATTAGACACGTTAAAAATATAAAGATGATAAATCGACTAAATCCTTTAGCCTTCCAAGCTAACGTTGCGGGATCGATTCCTATATACTCGATTTCAGTGACTTTATGATCAATCAATAAAAAATGATAAATTCAAAAAATTAGAAGCACAATGATATATGCATCTTATATAATTTAAATATGAACATAGAAATTTCTAAAAACAATTTTGAAGTAGTATAATTAAATTCAAAATATCAAAAACAAAGAAGAAGCATATATGGTTCTTACATATTCAAGAATTTCAAATAAACAATATAAAACTTTACTTAAAGTCTTCACATATTTCTAATTAGAAAATAAATTGATATAAATAATGTAAATTTGTAATTTAAATCATGACAATCTCACAATACTACAATCATAATTGAAGACAAACAAGAAACACAGTTAAGTAAAAAATATTACAAAAAGGAAAAAAAAATTGATCTCTCATATTTCTAATTGAAAAAATTAACTCAAACAAATAATATGAGGATTAATTTAATTAATTCATCACACATGATAAAAATTAGAAAGGAAATTGAGATAAATAATATAAAATTTTAAATTAAATCATGACACATGATAAAAATTTTGACTGATAACGGTTCATGATACTATTAATTACTAACTTTGAGAAACAAAAATATATCATATTAGTTACATAATAACGTATGTTTCCTTTTTAATAAATTTGCCTGATTTTTTTCTTAATTAATTAAAATATATATTTTAAATATAAAACGATATAATTTCCTTATTATTATCTTTGGACATTTTTAAAAAAAATTTTTATAGAAATCTTAATTATTTATAATTATCCTTGTAATTATCTTTTATAATTTTAAAATTATTTAAATATATAATTACTTACAATTATTTTATTTTTTCTATTTTAAAAAATAAATTTTTGTTTTATACGTGTCAAAATCTAAGATCGATAGATTTGCCACGTGTCACGATCCTATGAATTATTAACTTTGAAAACCATACTTTATATAATAAGATTAGATATATTATAACAGATACAAATTATCAAAGAAAAAAATAAAATAAACTAACATATAGAAAGAAAAGGATTTAGACTTTAGAACTATTAAATACGATTAGGTAAACGGATATAATTGGGCAAAGTGAGCTACAAATCCATATACAGAGCCAAAGATCGTGCCTTGTGTTCTGAAAAGTATAACTAAGAAAAAATCTCTTAAAATTATCCAAGTATTTACTGGCTAGCATTATCCATCACGTCAATCAGTTCGTCGAGAAACGTTCCAAGATGTTTTCATGTATAATTAAGTTTTTTAGGTGGTTGCGGTTAGGAAATGATAGTCTTTAAGACATTTGTTAGTATTTTTTGTTCACATGACATTTTTTATGAAAGTAAAATGTGACACCATATTCGATCGATTGATCCACTAGTAATAAAAGAGTTTCAAGCGGAATCAAACATGACACTATATTGCTTCTACTTGTAGGTTTTTTAATTTCGTCTCGTTTCAAAATCGTTCTATGTAGGTTTAGCACGTTATCAGAACAGGTTTGATGTGTACGTACGTGCATAGCTTATTCTGATCTGTATTTGCGTATTAGGTGAGTATGTCGTAAAAGTCAATGGTCAACGATATAAACATGGGATTGACATTTCGACATCAAAATTTTGATAATAATAGTCAACACTTGCAATTACCGAAACCGGAATATACCGGTTTACATAATCGGTTTTAATTGATACAGTACTATTTTCCTCGGACCAAAAAAAAAAAACCAGATTCGTCGCAGAAGAAGAAGAAGAAGGAAGATGGAGAAGAAGGAGAAGAAATGTCAGATTTCGTCAACGGAAGCTGTTTTTCTTGGAGCTCTAGCTCCAGGCGTCAATGTCCGTACTAATTTCTCTTCTAATTGGATGCTTGGTTACTTAAAACCCTAATTTGGATCGTGATTGTTGACAGGGTCCAACATGGAACACACTGAGAATCGCGTTTCTACTACTGGGTCTTTGTCTAGCTTTCATGCTCTCTGTAGCTTTCACCAGTGGCCAATCAATGTTGCTTGTTCATGTTGGCTTTCTCATTGTTATCGCCTCTACTCTCTTTATCCTCCTCAATTGGTATGTCCCCAAATTTTGCCCAAAACTTTAGGCTTATTAGTTGATTCGTACTAGATCTTGATCAATCCTTGAGTTGTTCTATTTACCTAGGTCATTGTGAAATTGAATTAGACATTAGATAAGGGTTCTCAGTTCTCTAGTTTTGTGTTTCCTTAGAAAAGATCTCATCTTTGTGGTAGCTTATTGTGACCCTTTTTGTTCAAGAACATATGCATCTTGCAGAGGATATTAGCTTTCACTAGATAGATGCTTACAATGCCTTTTTTTTTCTGTAGGTTTCTTGCTCAGACTGGCTTAGTACAAGTGGAGACACAAATGCAGGAGCTGAATTTGTCACCGAGTGATAAAACCAAATGATCATGGACACGTTGGTAGAGGCAGACACATGTGTAATAGAACATTTAACAACAGATATATCAAGCAAATAGGAGGACTTGATTTGGTACAACAAGAAGATCCTCTCTTTACTCTTCTTGTTTCTATTGTGGTACATAGCATTTGCTTTCTCTTTACTCTTTTCTTGGTTCTCTCTTCTTGTTTTGTTTTCTTTCTTTGGCTTGGGGAAACAGCAAGGGAACTGAAACAAGAAACTTCATCATGATCAGGATTTGATTTGCTCAATTCTCCAACATTAGTTCCTCTTATTTTGGTTTCGTTTATTTGTAACTGCTTCTGAGAAGCTATTCCAGACAAAGTTTGTTCGTCCCATGTAAAAAATGATGGTTCCATACATATTCTTGTTTATAGTGGTATAATGGCTAATCTAACTCAAATCATTCCCTAAGAAACATACGAACCTTTGAGTTTCCTTTCTTTTTTTGTTTATGTACAACAATCAAACCTTCTCTTTATATGGTTTTTCATTATTGTGAAAAATTGAGCAACAAACACAAGGAGACAAGACAATAACTCAAATTATCACAACTTGCCAACTTGAGACAGTTTCTTGTAAACTCACTCACTCGTGCATCTTTAGTTGTTCATATATGCAGGAGAAGGTCCTCTTAACCTCTGACCATTCTCATTCAGCCAGTCTTTCTCTCTCAAAAATCTAAGAAACGGTCCGGGATCATCACTGAAACCATAAGCATTTGTTGTGCATTGTTCACCCTTGCAGAGCTTCTCTCCTCTAGATTCATGGTCTTCCATGTAGAGCTGAGGGTAGAACGTTGAGTTTTCAGAAGAGATCATCGGTTGTTCGTTTGGTGTCCCGTACCTAGCTGAAAGACTGACCTTGGAAGACCCATGAGCCATAAAGTTTCTCAAATCGTTTGTCCCCTGAGCTTGATACGAATAAGCTTGTCCAAGATTCCGACTTTCTCTGTACCGACGTAACCATTCAGAAGAAGAAATCCCAACAACTGGTAGGTTTGTGTATGGCTTCATGAAACCAGAGAGTTCCATATTTCTTCTGTGGTCATAGAAGCTCTCTGCTTTGTTAGTACCAGCGTCATTATGAAACCAAGAAGCGTCTTCAGGCAGTAGTGGAGCAGACGGAGTTGGAGGTGAATATGAAGACGCATGATGCTCAGCGCTGTTACTGATGGAGAGACTATCAAAGGATGAGACAGGACCTGTTTCATCAATAGGTCCCAACCCGTTTGGTTTACTTAAACCGAGTCGTCCATTCTCTTTGTTCTTGTCAACCACCCAAGCACTCAGCGATGGAGGTTTTCGTGAGACAGTGCCCTCTTCTAGATGCAAATGTTGTGGATCCGCGTCCTTAAGACCTTGCGTGAAGCTGAAACTTTCAGACTCAGTATCCTGTGAGCTATGGTTCACAATGAGTGATAAGGTACGTCTTAGGCTTTCATCGGATGTAGTTGTTTGATTTCCTGAAGTTTTGCTATCGGAGCTGAGTGGCTTTGTTGCAATGCCAGAAGAATAGATTGGAGCAGATTGACACCTTACGAGCGGCTTGAGAAGAATGACTTCTTCCTCTTCCACAGGCACAGATCTTTCATTCTCACAAGGAATGATTTCAACTGGTCCTAAAGTAACACATTTTTTGCTACTACCCTCTCCATTTCCATGAAAGAGCTCTTTTTTGCATTGCAATTCACCCAAAGTTGTGTAGAAATGAGTCAGTTGCTTGTCAAAGAATAGCCACTTTTGAGAACCCTTCTTCTGCCTACTTGTGATCTCAATTGCGGAATTCATAATCCGCTGAAGACGGAGCTCCTTCCCTCTATCAAAACTCTCTCTTAGATCCATATGGCTTGAGAAATCCAAAAGTACTTGTATGGAAGCCAGAGGAGCCAAAGACTTCAGTTCATGATCTTCCCAGATAGGTACCAACATTTTAGCAGAGCAGTTTTTGCCTTTCACCTTTAACTGGTTCAAGAAATCAACGAGTTTGCCAAAGAAGTAAGATATTGCAGTCTCGCTCTTCTCATCAAACCTGCATTCTTCTTCTTCTTCTACCTTGTCAAGCAGAAGCGGTAAGTAGTCTAGAAATACAAGTAGAGCAGGTAAGAGAGGGCAAGAATCCAAGGGACTCGTCTGCAAACATCTCTCAACAACTCGTCCCATGACGATGAACACCATAGTAAATGCTGAATTTGTAAGCTTAACTGCCTCCTTCACGTTGTCTGATCCATTAACCTCGGTTAAATTATGGAAGATGAAGATGAAAACCGCAACAAGTTGGAGCATTTTATACGGTCCCTTTCTCGCTGTGTCCATAAATTGATAAGACTCCAACATGGCTTCTAGATTTTTATCATCCGCTGCAAATGCTGCATCCAGTTCTCTTATAGTTGATGCAAATGCACAACCAAGCTCATCAAAACTGAAACAAACCAGAAGAAGTGAAGAGAAGAACAGTTTTGGAGAAAGGCTCATCAAGAACTTGAGCTAAAAGAGGAGATAATGTTGTACTTCAGTCAAATCTTACTCAAGGTCCAAACTGACCTGGATTTAAGGAAAAAGAAGCTAGTTGTTCGAACAACCAGGGGCCATAAATCAATTCCGGCAGCTTGTTCTCCTTTTGCTTTTGACAAATCACAGTTCTTCAGAGAAACATTTCTCTCCGATGGGTTTAAGTAGTTAAACTGTGCATCAGTAGACAGAGATTTCAAAGGAGAAGACCTGTTCTGCAGTAGTTAAAACAAGCATTTTAAGCAATGTAAGGCAAACACAATCTAATTGCAGATAATAGAGAAGTATCAGTGGATCAGTCACCTTCTCAAACAACAAAACAAGATTGTTCGAAGCACCAGGAAAAGGTTCTTTCACAGCTAAGCTTCTTACACAATGGTACAGAGCCAAGAACTCATCACCAACATATGTCGCCAATACAGCCAGCTACACAAATGTAAGAAAATCACTCAGAAATGGGAAGTGACAAAAAAAGTAAAGGAAGAAGAATTAGTTACCTGGTTATGAGGATTTCCACTATCAGGCCAAGATTTTGCAGCTTCAAGATAGTAAGTAGCTGCAGTTGACCAATTAGGATGCTCATGTGTTTTCAGATATTGTTCTTGATACCTTTGAAGATCTCCAAGACAAATGTAGAAACGATGGCATAAGAATCTGCTTTTTTGCTCTCCAGATTCCTCGGAGAGTCTGTGGTAATATCCTCTGACTTTGGAAATCAGAGTCTGGTAAAACTCGGCCGCTTTTGAAAGAAACAACTTGAATGCTTTCATATGCTTGATAGGATCATCTGTTTTAAGGCCTTTACGAAACTCATCGATGTGTTTATAGTGGAGTTTCCAGAGACAGAACTCTACTTCTTGAAGCTCTTCGTGTTGAAGATTGCTTTTAAAGATTTGCTCGTATGTCGAACCAGCTTTCACGTATAGTTCAGAAACATCGGGATGCAATATACCCTTTGAATGGATTAATGTCCATAGCTGTTTCTCAATGTTGTTAACCTGAGAATAATAAAATGATTCAATTTGTGTGTTCATATACAAAAACAGTAAGATTCTTTAAGCAAAAGCAACAAGCTTTACCTCAACAAGAAAGTTAGGTTTTTGTTTCTGATCAGCTGAATTAGCTTCCATGATGTTTGGAATCAGGCAAGTGTTCGAAATTTGAAGACAGAGCACAAAAGCAGCCTGAGAAACATTGGAAAAACTAACAAAGATTCAGAATTTTCTCATAAACAGTAGAAAAAAGAGGAAGATGAGCATTTCATTGATGGCAAAAGCAAAGATTCAGGACCAGACACAAAGCATAATGCTTGGTCTACAAGAAAACTGAATATAGTATCAAAGTCACAAGCTTTGGGTGAAAACAATGAAACCCAGATGATGAAATTCAAGAAGTACAGAGACAGAAGCATAAAATGGAAAAAAAAACAGAGAAAGAAGAACAACCCACAAGAGATATCACAATCAGAGAAGCAGAGTAGAGAGGGGAAGAAGAAAATCGGAGGAGAGAGTTGAATCTTTCTTTAGACGGAAAACGAAAAGACAAAGAGGAAGAGAGACTTTTCCAGAAGAAACCTTGACGTACGGAGATTGGAACAACAAAGGGAAAGAAGAAGCCAAGCAAAGTGTGTCACATGGAAGAGAGAGATTGCTCAGTTGTGAAACGGACAAATTAAAAAGGTAGCTGATGATGATGTTGATGAATTAATGATGATGATGTTGATGATGGAGAAATGGAGATGCAGAGGTGGATACATATCTAATCCATTCTCTCACTTCTTCTTCTCCTAAGTGCGCTCAACTATTGATTTGTTTCTCCTCTAAATTAATTTTTTAATTTTTCTCCTTAAGTTTGCTCAAGGATTCAACTAAATGATTAACAAAAATTCAAATTGAAATTTGACCCAAAAAAAAAAAGATCGACAAAAATTAATTAATTTTGTTTGGCTGAGTTGTTGAACAAAGATATAATTTTTTTTGGCTGAGTTTCCGAAAATGCAAATTATGCGGATAACTAGAGATAATTGTTGTAAACTGTGTTGTTCTATTGATTAATGAATGAGATTTCGATACATATATATACATGATGAGGGGAGACAAATCCCCATTGGGCTAGTAAACCCTAAAGCCCAAAAGCCCACTAAGTACAATATAGGCCGTCATAAGGAGAATCTTCAAGAACATGGACATGGGCCTTCTAGAATATGCATAAGGTCCACCGTTATGGAGTCCATTTCAACATGTGGTTGAAATTTGACCCAAAAAAAAAAAGATCGACAAAAATTAATTAATTTTGTTTGGCTGAGTTGTTGAACAAAGATATAATTTTTTTTGGCTGAGTTTCCGAAAATGCAAATTATGCGGATAACTAGAGATAATCATATAAGAGATCTCTAGCGTAGTTCATAGTGGATTTTTGTAGTGTAAAACTAGTTCATGCGAAGTTGTTCATTGAATCATTTGTTATATTTTCAAATATTGAATGGAGTTAAGTTCGTTCGTTGTGAATGTTCAAATATATATAAAGATAAAAAATATATATATATATATATATATAACAAAATAATAAAATAAGTGAAGCATAATTTTGGGTGTATTTTTATTCGTGATACCATAATTTTGAATGTTCAAATATATGTAAAGATAAAAAAAAAAAAAAAAGTATAACAAATAATAAATAAGTGAAGCATAATTTTGGGTGTATTTTTATTCGTGATACCATAATTTTGAATGTTCAAATATATGTAAAGATTAAAAAAAAAAAAAAAAAAGTATAACAAATAATAAATAAGTGAAGCATAATTTGGGGTGTATTTCTATTCGTGATACCATATAAAATAGTGTGTTATCAACTGAATTTTGTAAATACAATTTAATTTCATACTATTCGTATAAAACATTCGTATAATTAATATATACTTATCTAAAATTTTGCTACCACATTATTTTTTACAAATGCTCTAAAATTAGACTATTGTAATGCATATAACCCTGTTTAAAAAGGAGTTTAGAGGAAACAAAAGTTAACCACTTTTAAATATTCCTTGACGTTTAAGCTAAATCTTCCTTATCCTAACTATGTTATGACTTTAGGGATATAGTAATCATATGCGAATTAATTTATGTAATAAAATTTATAAAACCATCACTATAGCTTTATAGTGAGCTTTAAAAATAAAACACCCGTTGAATTTGTCAGACTCGATAGTAAAAGAAAATTTTGTTTGACCAGAATTTGAATATATTGCGATTGAAAAATAAATAATTTTATCAACGACTGAACCTAATCTTAAAAAACAGTTTGTTCGAAGACCCAAAAAAGTTATAAAAACAAAACAGAAATATGTTGAAGGGCATTTGTAGAATTGATGTGGAAAAAATCGTAAATAAGTATATCTTAATTACGCAAGTGTTTTATATATACAAATAGTATGAAATTCAAGTTTTAACTTTATTCTTTATTAAAAAAAAGTGTTAAATTTATAAATTATCTGGTTCTACAAATTTTATCCATGCACCATGGCCTTCCAACTTTCAAAATCGATTTTATCCATGCAATAAACTGAAACAAAACATTTATTGCGAATAGACTCTGGTTCAAACACATACGCTTTGTATATATATTGTGGCCCATAATTTTTTTATAGATTGATGGATTCCATAACTCACATGAATAGCTGGAAAGATTTCCACAACAATTTTTTTTTTTTAATGTGTGTTAATTGATATCCTCACGGGAATAAAGGCTTTTTCATACCTCAACTATAGAGGTATGTTCGATTCATACATTATGTATATCACCGTGCAAATTCATACCACAACAAAGCACTAATTAAAATTTACATCTCAAACTTATGAATTTGTGCAAAATCATACATATGCCGCCACAGTGGCAATAAACTATTAAATATTTTATATGGACACCATGTGTACAGTGACGTGGATGCCACGTCATATTGTTAAAAAACAAAATTTTTTAATTTGAATTTTTTTGTTAAGTTTTGCATAAATATTTATACATATACATATAAATAATATCTCTCTTCGATGGATTCTTTGATATAACATGCAATCCTATATTTTAAATAAATTTGAATTTTAATGAATTTGGAAATTTATTATGATTTTTTTTAAATCTCACTTAAAATCATGCCATTTGGATCTTTGTATTTTTAACTAAGTAAATAATCTAAAATCTGTTAAAATCATAAAAAATTCAATGGTTAAAATATTTTGTGAATTATAAAGTACTTTTATAAATCACTAGTTCAATAAATATAATATTGGGTTTTTGTGAGGTTTCACGGAAAAAAAGCAGAGAGAGAGTATAGGTGTTTCGGAAAATCCATCGGAGAGATATTATATTATATATATATATATATATATTATGGGTAAATTTTTATGCAAAACTTAACAGATAAATTGAAATTGAAAGAAAAACAAACTGTTTGTTAACAAATAAAAATATGACATGGCATCCACGTGGTTGCATACGTGGCGTCCACATCATCAAAACATAATAGTTTTTTGCCACTGTGATAATAGATATATGATTGTGCACGAATTCTTAAGTTTGGATAGTCAATTTTAATTAATGTTTTGTTGAGGTATGTATTAGCACGGTGCTATACTTGATGTATGAATCGAACCTACCTCTATAGTTGAAATATGAAAAAGCCTTTTTTCCATACGTCACATATATGATAATCAAAACTACTGGGTATAGTTAAAAAGATGGTAGAAGTTCAAAAGTTCCAAGCAATCTGCACCATAGTCACAATTTTAAATAAAACTAGTTTAATTAAGAAATTGATATTCCCACAAATCACAGATTAGCTACAATTTTGTGTCACTTGACATCACCTCAAAAGATGACTTGTCTTTTTGGTTATGGATGGACCCATTCGTATTAAAAACAAAGACAAACAATGCACGTAATTGAATGGAAATTTACCAACACAAATTTCTTCATATTTATCATTTAAAATAAATAACTGAAGAGAGAAAATATCTTTGATGATTGATGTCGATATTTGATGATAGATACACATGCGTTATGTTTTACTGACTTTCTTATATAAAAAACGTTATTTTTGGGAATTATATTCAAAAGCATCCCGTGATGGTGTCTATGTATAAACTACGAAGTAAGCCTTCGACACTATCAAAAAGACATTTCAAAACGGCAGTTGGAAACTGTATTTGCGTTATAATATGTAATCTCTTCTTCAAGACTGTTTATACAATTATACTTTATACTAAATGATTGCGATTTGCGACGATAAGTACGAGACTAGAATAGTGGTTTTGGTATTGACTTTTTCTATATCTAATTATAGAATAACTAGGGGAGGTCCCCGCGCCCAGCGCGGGGTTGTATGTTGATTAAGACCAGAATTAATAATTAATATTTAGGGTTATCAAGTTAGGGATATTTATTGAATTAATTTTGTCAAGAGTCTAATTTTTATAACGACATTAATATAGAATTATGGTAAAACGCTATAACTTTTGATATATATTATTAGTAATCAACAATTAATAGTGTTTTTGAATCACAAACAATTATTAGTGTTTATATCTTGATATATATAATAGAATTAAATATAAAAAATCTATATATTTAAACCAACAATATATTAGCAACGCCCCGACCGCCACTGTCCATGGGTTCCCACGTCCAGTCTCGGTCTTTAGGCCCATCTTCTTTGTTTTGTCGTACTCTTGATTTTATGACATATTCATGCTTACTCGTTTCTTTCATATTAGCAACGCCCCGACCGCCACTGTCCGTGGGCTCCCCACGTCCAGTTTCGGTCTTTAGGCCCATCTTCTTTGTTTTGTCGTACTCTTGATTTTATGACATATTCATGCTTACTCGTTTCTTTCATATTTGTAATGCCACGACCGCCACTGTCTGTGGGTTCCCACGTCCAGTTTCGTTCTTTGAGCACATCTTCTTGGTTTTGTAGTACTCTTGGTTTTATGACATATTCACGCTTCCTCGTTTCTTTCATATTTGTAACGCTCCGACTGCCACTGTCCGTGGGTTCCCCACGTCCAGTTTCGGACTTTAATTTGGGCCCATCTTCCTGGTTTTTGTTGTATTCTTGATTTTATGACATATTCATGCTTTTAGATTGTATATCACTGGAGTTTTTCGTAGTTGGAAACAAATAATTGAAAAATATAATCTCTTACCATATCTCTTACCTATCAAGTAAGTCATCTTGCTCTTTGAAGTAGTTATGTACGTAAAATTTCAATGGTATAGAAACAGGCATCTCCTTTGTATATATCGTGTCATATTTATCGTCCCTATTGTAGTATCTTTGTCTCTACCTTCGCCATTGGTCGCTGCGTAACCCTTCAGTTGATCTCTTGTTTATAAAAACCATATAAAAAGTTGTAAGAGAAATATCATTTTCTTAACTGTATCGTATATGTATTTGTAGTATATTGATCTGAGATTGCAAAGATGTATGCCTATCAAAAAGCTCTTAGCAAAGTAAACACTGAAGATAGGTACTAAAAATGAGAGGGTTACAGAGAGCAAGTATCTATCCATTAGAAACCACTATGTGCAACTGAGAATAATTCATATATGTACATACATACACATGTATACAACGTATTGAAGCTTTTAAATTTAAATATCGAATGCTACAAAACTGGAAAATTGCTTGTGGAGAAAGCAATATGAACATGGCCACATATATAACAAATAACCGATTATGCTTGTCGTAGATCATTCTCTTTCAAACCAAAAGTTTTACCTAAACAACATATCAAGTGACTCACAAGAGATACATAAGAGCCATATCCTAAAAATATCCGGCAAAGAAAAAACGCTCCAGGTTCGAGAAGGAAGTCATTGGAAAATTTGAGTATATACCAAACTGGAGAGTAATTCGGCTACAAAGAGAGATGTGTTGGCTTTGAAGAAAAAGCTATGTGATGCTCTACCTTTTATTTATGAATTTTATGCTATGAATATATGTTTTTGTTAGGGTTCAACTTCAGTCTCCGGATTAGAGACTTATATTCATCCGACAAACAATTCGATGTCACAATCAACGCTACAAAATTGGTGGGTTCTCTCTATTAACAAACAAAAAAAAATTCTGGGGTATATATATTTTTTTTGTTTTGTTAGATCCATACGACGAAGAACATGACGAAGAACACCAAAAATTCTCATCAATCCGGTACGTTTGATCTTATTTTTATTAGTTTAACAATTACGGTTATGTCCGAATCTGAAATAACCATGGCTCCAGACTCCTTCACACCATGGCCACATATCACCGGAGTGGAGACGATTTCAAATTCGGAGCTTCTCTTCGCATATAAAATCATACATATGGTCTCTTTGTTTCGGGTTCCCTCTACAATAATTAGTACATATTTCAAAACTGAGCTACAAAAGAGCACATTGGATTTTGGTAAACATCAAGATTGCTTCCTACCTTCCAAGAAACATGATAGACTAATTCACATCCAAGACCAAACATTAGCCACATAAAGCCTGAATCAAATTAAACGATCTTAGGATGCTCTTCATAATCCGTAAGTTAAAGAGACTTGCATTAATATTGCAAATTAGACTCTAGAGGTCCACAATGGTTAATCAGAGTGTATCAAAGACGACGAATAAAGCATGAATTAGAATATCAGCATAGGAAGCACACAAATATTCAATAAACGTAATCAATCACTGAGAATAGCATGGACCCAACTTTTGAAAGATTCATAAAAAAGGAAGATTTTTCCTATGCAACAATATTCAAACAATGAGAAGATCAATGATTGATGACTAACCATACAACCGAAGCAAAGCCATAAACAGAAACGAAAGTACTAAAGAGCCACAACAGCAGTGATACGACATTTGTTTCCTCGCACTGGAAACAATGACGTGCTTCCATAAATCCAATCTAGTTTTTATGGAAAACAAACCTGCATTCATAATAAACACTACTATTAATTATTATTTTTTATGCAAGAATTAAATGGCAGTATAAAAAATTCAATGGTTAGTGCCGAAAAAAAAAGCAAGGATTAGTTATGATATCAAATCAAAATTAAATATCAAGCAAGGTATTTACATAAAATTAAGGCAGTGGAGGATCTAAGAATTTTTTATATGACAATATCTACAACTAAACAAAGAAAATTTATATATTTTTAAAACAGAATCATTATTTGTTTTTTGGTAAGATTAAAACCGAATCATTATCATATTAGTAAAATTATCATTTATTTATTATTATCCACGTTAATTTAAAAGTTTAAGAGAATATCTGCTTTTTTCTCATAAAAGGATTGAATAATAACATAACTCTTTTAGATTTATAACTATATTTGACATTATCATATTAAATCTATTAAGATAAATATATTTCTTTTTGAAAAATATAAATAAAATGATAATATAATTATTATAGATCTACAATTATATTATTATCCATGTCAAAATTTTAAAACATTTTACTTTTTTCTCACATAGGAAGATAGAACAATAACGTAACAGTTTAAGATTTACAACATAAAAATAATATCAGAATTGGAACGCCAAATCATAATCAACACAATTAACACAACTCTAATGGGAAATTAGAGTTATCTTGTGATTAAAATACTAAACAAACAAAACTAACCGAAACAAAACAAAAGTCTTCCTTTCAAAATCATTAACGTGACGGATTGCTGACTGATTAAGTTGAAGTTTTAGGCATTTAAAGATCTAGAAAGATGATTAAGGTTAAACATTTTTATTTATTTTAAACAACGTTTGAATGTTGACAAAAAAAGAAGAAGAGAGTGTTGGGACCATCGGGAGAGACAACGTTGAGCAGCTGCGAAAGAAGCCAACGTTGTCTATTATGTTCCTCACAGTGTTTGATTTGACTTTTGATGACATTACACTCCTGTCCACTTGTTGTCTCGAAAGTTCATGTAATGGAAAATTATTAAACAAAACAATTTACTTTTATGTATAAATCCTAGGGAAGAACCGATCAAGCTAAGATCAATGGTTGTGGTTTTAGTACCGTATACTTCTCAAATATACCCGTTGAATAACGGAAATCCGCAAGACGGGGAGGAGACGAAGTTAACCTAGCTGGCAAAGGAGCTAACCCAGCTCCTTTGGTCTTATTTATGGTCATATGTATTTAGCAAAATATGGTATACAAACCGAACCAATCAACAACAAAACCTGGTTTTAAATTGTTGTATATTTCTCAAAAGTCAAAACCCATAATAACCAATGGAACAGAAAAAGCTAATGCAGAGCATACTTACGCTTGGAGTAAAGAGTGATGCAAGCTTCCATTGGCACACCCGAAAACGCATCAGAGCATGGAAAGAAACCTAAAAACCAATAAATTAAACAATAATTAAATCTTAGTGCATGGAAAACGAATCCTATACATACCAAAGTCCGAATCTCAGTGCCTTAGAATGACCTCGATACCAAAAACTTTAAGTTACTACTTCCATATATGTAATATTTTAGTTTGGGGAGAGAGATTCGCAACGAAGAGTAATTCCTGAATTTAACAGCCAAGTTTGTTATCCCTAATCTAAAGAGAGGAATACTTAAATTGTATTAACGACAAAAATTAGCCTCCTCTGAAGATTCATCCCTGAAATAAGTAATCTTTCTGACTTTGTGGCAACTGTGTTATCAAAAGTTGAGTGTTTCTTCTGCAAAAAAAGACATATTTGAAAATAATAAGAACATGTACCTCAACAAAATCGGGAGGTACCTCATCTTTTTACAACAAAAAGAAACATACCAAACCATCGATGATTACCTTCTCAAAAGTTGAAACCAAACTTTTTGATTATAAAAATTGATTAGTGGTGAAAATAGTGAAACCATAAATACAAAAAAAAAAAAAAAAATCAAATTTGTACATATAAACTATAAGATCACCTGTTTTTCATTGAATTAGGTCCAAATTTTCCATACACCAGTTCACATCGTCCCCTCCATACATCCACCCTAAAATAAAAAGAAAAATTAAAATTAGGTAGAAGCAAAAAAAAGTTTGAAAAAAAAGAACAAAAAAACAAGGGTTAGTTATGATCTGAAATTGAATACCATGAGCAAGGTATTTATATTGAATAGGAGGCGGTGCATGATTTAGGGTTTCTAAATTTTTCGACGATAAATACAAAAAAAGAAAAGAAAATTTACATATTTTAATAAGCAAATCACTATCATAATAATAAATATTTGTAAAACTGCCATTTAGTCATTGTTATCCATGTTTATTTAAAATAATATTTACTTTTTTCCGTAAAAATATGGAATAATAACAACTATTTTAGATTTACTACTATATCTGATACTATCTTATAAAATATATTAAAATTTAAGGGAAAATTCCTTTCTGTTTCAAAAATAAGGCGGAACAATAATATAATTTTTGATTTACAATAGATAGACATGCATGGTATCCATATGCGTCATGTCACGCTGATCCATATTTTTTTCCAAAACTCGATCTAATTGCTATTATGTGCAAAAATCACCGCCGTTCACGTTCATGTTCACGTTAGTACTCCATACCTTAATTCACATGTAAACCTCTCTGCCTATCTCTGACTTCAGCTCTCTCATCTTCGAGTCTCCCCAAGAAAGTTTTGACACCACACCAACATTTCATTCGTCAAAATTAAATCGAGTTTGCACAAGGTTACAACCGATTAATAGGTGGTCTTCTACCTTCTATTTACGATTCTATGCTATGAATATATGTTTTTGTCAGGGTTCAAGTCAATCTCCGGATTAGAGACTTATAATCATCCGACGAACAATACGATGGCGTGATAACCGTTTCTAAATTGGTGGGTTCTCTTTCATTGATCTACATATTATTATTTTTGTTCGTTTTTTTTTCCAAATATTTAGATTGAAACGACGACGAACACGACGATCATACCAAAAATTTCATCTATTCCGGTACGTTTGATCTTTATTTTAATTAGTTTAACAATTAATAGCCGTTTACGATTAATTTCGGATATCTAAATCTTATTAATTTGAGTAAGGTTAGAATAGTATTCTTTTATGTTTATATTAATGCTCCGATTAATAATTTTCGGATATTTGACATTATCATCTTAAATATATCAATATTATAATAAATATTTTCCTTTTCCGTTTTTTTTTTTGGTATAATTCCTTTTCCGATAAATTATGAAACAGATCTGTTTACACAAAAGGTAAAAAAGAAAAAAAAAAAAAAAGAAAAAAAAAAAAAATCCATCAACCGTCTCCATTCACACGTTTCTTCATTATGATCACGAATTCACGTTCATGGAAGCTTCATCATACATTAACACTTACAAGTTTCTTCGTCGAGTTTTTATCCAAAGTTTCTTCGTCAACTCTGTATCCAAGGTAATAAATATTTGTTCTTTTCATTGGTTAGAATTATATGGTGCAGGATAGTATTGACGTCTTAAAGACATAACATGGGCAATATACTATGAGAAGCTTGACTATTCTGCTTCGACAGATCAACAGGTGAAATTCTATCACTAAATTATTAGATCTCTGTTATTGCTATGAATATATGCTTTATGTTAGGATTTCAAGTTTTGCCTTCGTTTAGAAGAATTATATTCACACGACGAAGAACACGATGAATTCAATTAAAGCTTCCTAACTGGTACTTTGTTGTTCCTTTTTTATTTTTTTGGTTAATTATCATGTTTATTGTTTCCAAAATTATTTTTTCCTGGTTAATTCCGAAATTCAATTTAATTTTCCAAAATTAATTAGATTTCATTAAGGGTAATTAAGTAATTACGTAAAATCAATGACTCAACAAGAGCCGAGAGTCCGACACGTCAGCAAAAACACTTCTCAAATATTGTTATATATAGATTGTATGATTAAGTTCTTAATGACAATAGACATTTGAACCAATTAAACGCGGGCAACGAACGTTGTAGTAGTTGCTCACTACGTGATTTGACCCATTTCTCTCATTTTTTGGCACCTCTTTATGTTCTTATCATTGTTATCATTATGAAAATATTTTTTTTACGAAATTTATTGACCGACATCTTACACTATCTACTAACTGCAGCTCTCGTCTTTGTCCTTCCTGGCATTTTATGGAGTACCACATCGCATTGTACATTCAATAATGGAGTTTGTAAATGAGATTATAAATGGTTTGAATGAAATGTTTTTTTGATAGATTATGTACTTATAATTTTAAACTAACTGATAATAAATATATTGAGATATATCATTTATATATTGGTTCATCTCTCTTATTTATATATTAGCATTTTCCATCATTTTTTCCGGTGAATTGTCTAGTCTATTTCGAATCGAATTTAACTTTAAATCTACATCATTATTCTTAAATCCTCATCATTCTCTATTTCTCCTACTATTTTAGACCAATAATCTGATTTTTATATAAAAAAATAAAAAAATCAACTTAAAAACTAATTGACAATCAGTTGATGGTCCGGCTTGGTACATAACTAAAATAAGATTAAAAATGTGGTCCTAAGTTCTTATATATATATATATATATATATATATATAAGTATAGTGTTATGGAATAGGAATATCATCGAATAAAAAAAATTGTTTATTTTACATATAAAGAAAGATATATTTATAAATATCTTGCAGAATTTGTTTCAACTATATGATTGAATATTGATTAATAACTGTTAACTAATATTCTATTCATATCCATCCTAATCGATGTAAATTAACACACCAATATACAAAGACTTTTTTACAACTTTAAGAAACTAATAGTCGTTTAACTTATTCACCATTTATTTTTAGTATATAAATAAACAAAGATTTGTATAAGGCGATGTGAAAAAAAAAATATAAAGTTATTTGTAAAGGGCCAACATTAAATTATGTTGGACCAGAAATTTTCATTTGTTATGCTAAACATACATGTGGCCTGTTAGAAGTAGCTCCTAAATTAGGTTAGTACATACATTGAGTGTTTAGCTAAGACATGCAGCTCATGCAAAGATTCCCACATAAATATGTGAAATTGTTGTTTTTATTTCTTTGGTGAATGTTCGTTTTCTTATCCGGATGTTGTTTATTTTGTCCACTTAAACATTTGAGTTTGGATATAATATCAGTAGCATCCAAAAATAATGAGATTTTAAAAGAAGCCATCATCTTCTGCATATTTCTTCTGAAAACTCTCTAGGATCACCTCCATATGTTCAACCAATAAAAATCTAAACGAGTAACAGGAGAGGTAACTGGTGATGAGAACATAGTCTACCGTCCTCGAGGCATATCATGATTATATTTATTTGTAAATCTACCTTGAAACACCCACCTCATGGCCATGGGATGTACTGATGTAGTTTATGTCACTGTTTTGCAATACTACTTCACCCATTTTAACTCTTTTCTTCGTTTTAAACTAAATATTGCTTTGATTGCTCCGTATCTTTTTTTTTTTTTTTTTTTCCGATTTTTCTATTTTTTGTTTATGTATTTTTTTCTATTTTTTGATATTACAGATTATTATTTTCTGAAGTTACATATGTTAACTCTTTTTCTCTAGATTGGACAACCATTCATGGAGTCAACTTTTAATTAATGTGTAGTTGAAAAAAAAAACTAAATATTCTTTTAAACTCTTTATTTAATTTTTAAAAAAATTATTTCGTCATTTCAATGTAATTTTTTAACGAAATATCTCATTTTCCCCTAATAAAATAATGAAACTAATAATATTAGTACAATTTTACAAAGTCAATTTAATTTTAGGATGTAATAAAACATTTTCTGCCTGAAATGTGTCAAACCGTCACTTAATTTGAAACACAGCAAATACAAACATGTCCACATTTGTTTTCGAAATATTGGTTAAGATATAATTTCAGTAAAAGAAATCTTAAATATCTTTGAAGATGCTAAAAAAACTGATGCAGAGTTTTTGAATTCACAGATAAAAAGAAATCCATAATATTGTTAGATCCTACTCACTCTTAAGTTCTTTTGAAATTGGTTACAAAACTGATAATAGACTTATACATGCTAAAATTGAGCATTTGATTTTTTTTTCAGAAAAAAAATAAATAAGTTAGCCGATCAAAAAGCAGAGCCAGAAATAACTTATAACAAATTTAGATCTAACCACCATGCGGAAGAATTGGAGAAAAATAGACCTAAAAAAAAGGTTAAAACCCCAATTTCAAAGTAACAGAATTAACGACCACAAAATAATAACAAGCAAAAAATCGCAATCTGTCTTAAGCCTTTTTTTATCCTCAACAAAACCAATCTCTCATTTGTTCTTCTGCATAATCTCTCACACACTTCTATTTCTCCCTCTCCTTGTCACAAGGAAAGGGCGTAGAAGAAACCAAAACCTAAACAAAAGAGTAATAATAACTCATTAAAAAAACAAAACAAAACAAAAATAAACAAAATGGGTGTCAAGATGTTACTAATCTTTGGTCTCTTGATCTTAGCCATGGTAGCTAAATCCGTCAATGCAACCTACCCATTGACCAAATCTTGCATCAACGGGCAAGGTTGCATCGGGGAAGATGATGAGCTCGAATCTCTAATGGATTCAGAGACAAACCGTCGTCAACTCGCTAGAGGACGCCGTTACATTGGCTATGATGCTCTCAAAAAGAACAATGTGCCTTGCAGTAGACGTGGCCGATCTTACTACGATTGCAAGAAGAGAAGAAGGAATAATCCTTATAGGCGTGGATGCAGTGCCATCACGCATTGCTATAGGTACGCACGCTAAATGATAGAGAGGAAGATTTGATTCAACAACGTACGTTCGATCTTCATTCTTCATTCTTGATCGTTAATATTTTAATTGCCTCTCCTTACTTCCACCTTTTTTTTCATTCTTTCTTAACGTATCCTATGTTATACGTATGATCTATATATATATTCTTTTTTTTTGTTCTTTATTTAATCATCATGATGCATATAAGCTTTTGATTCATTGGTATATCACTTCTTTTCCTTTGTTGTTGTCCTTTTTTATTTCGTTTCGTTCATATAATTAAGTTCCGTTTTGTCTATTATATACATCATGATGTTTTAGTATTTTACAATTAAGCATTTTGTTTTAAGACGAGGGGCCAGATTGGACCTATTTCTTATTTTATATCTCCTTTTGGATTTCTTATATCGAAACAAACACGGCGAATTAGCCTTGGTTACTTATAGTTGATATTGTTTATGATGGATCTAACCCGATTAGACTAAGATATCGAATAATTTCTCAATTTATCAAAAACGTTCGCAATAATCTTTTAAAAAATGAGAAATCATTTGAGGTTTCTTGCTTAAATTTCTGAGTAAGATTTTGGGATGTATCCACATGAAACTATGGCTTTGAAATCATGATTCACATCACATCGTTTTTGAAGTCAGTTACTGTTACGGGATATTTATTATGATATTTCTACAGTTACATATCAGAACACGAGTTTTTGACGGAATGACGTGACAATAATGAAAAATGTGAATTATCAAAGAAAATAATAAAATTAGAAAAGATAGTGAAACTGAAATGTAAATGGCTAGAAGAAGTGTTTTGGGGTCTCAATGTAAAATTTCATTTTGGATTAGAAAAGCCCAAGTCCGAGCCCAAATCACCCGCAACCTTCATGTTTAGGAAAAATGTTTTGGAGTTCAATTTAGGGTGATTTAGGTGAATAACCAAAAAAAAAAAGAAAAATTAGTTTTTTAGAAAGAAAGTAGAGAGAGATAGGGAGAGAAAGAGAGTGAATAGGGGGGGTTAGAGGTTAGATATTTAATTTTGTTGTTTTTTTAGGTTATCTAGTGCAATTTCTCTTCAATTTAAGATCTCAAATCAACCTCGAAGAGTTTCCATAACATTTTTTTTTTTTTTTTGGCAGAGATGTTTCCATAAATAAGACTAAGAATGTCTATGGATGATAATTTGGAACTGAAATGGGTGACAACATAATTTGGTTGGCTGGCATTAATAGTCACTTCTAGTTAAGTATATAGACGGTCGACACTAGAACGCATTATTAAAATTTTGACCAAAAAAACTTATAGAGTTGAGGGTATTTATCCGGTCATACTCGAAACAGCTTCAAGTTTATGGGGCAATAAAGAGATCCCTAAGAAAAAGTCTAATGTTCTTCACTTAGGCCCATCCTGTGTTCTGACTCATTTGCTTGCTGCTTTTTTTTTACTTGTTTGTTTGTTTGTCTGAGGAAATGTTTAGTAGTTTCATGGTCACAAGACCCACCTGCACTACTACTTCATTCAGCACTGTATGGTCTTTTTCCAAAAAGTCATTAAAAATAAAAACAAATGAGAATGCCAGAAACAAAATAACTTTTTTAATATACTTGTAAATGAGATTTTACAAATAGGCTTATCTCATTTTTTGTTGTTGGAATAATATTCTTTGTTGTAGTAACTTGTAAAAGAAGAAGCTTTTGTCATCTAAATCTTGATATATATCAAGGAATTTAGGTACAACATCATCAAAACATAGGGATTGAATTCTAGTGGGTAAGATTTACCTATAGAATACATCAACACAATTATTTTCACAAATGAGTGAAGGAAAAAATCTTTTTTGTAGGATTTAAATTTTTTGAAAGAGAAATTTTATAAAATGAGTCAACCGCAATCGCTTTCAGTAACACCACTAATAGTGGAAGTAGGCCCACAACTTCAACTCTTTCACATGAAATTTAAAAAAAATAAAAATTCTAGAGGGGGAAAGAGATAATAATAGATCCGGTCCACCATGAGAAGATTGAGTCAAGTTTAATTTAATTTTTTTTAGTCTTCGAAGACCATTTAATTATAAATACATAAATAATTAAAGTGTTAATTATTTCTGTAGCCCACGTCCCTTTTGTGCAACCAATTAAAAACAAGTATAATTTACGAAAGTTTCCAACAAGCCTAATTTTTCTCCAAACAAAAACCTTTGACCAAGAAATATTCAAAAGATCTTAAAATAAAAAAACTAAAGAAATCATATGGGGCCATTTAGCATATGCCCATTGCCTCAATCCATATGCCACTAAGTCCACCTTCAACTATATTTTAAAATAAAACACTCAATATGATTTTTGACCCCAAGATATTATTAGACCCAACAGTGACCACAACCAAAACTTGTACTCTAATGTTTCCAAACAACAATTTTGTTCTTCTTACGGTTAAAAACAAACAATATCATTATCATTCATTAGGCTGAAAATATAGGTAAAAGAGGTCAAATCTCAAAAAAACCTATCATCAAATCATGAATCCAAAGAAAAAATAGTCAAAAGATTCCTTACCCCTTAATTAATACTCTCTCTTTTAGACAGCTAAGCCCCACTCTTTTCTCTTCCTTCTATCCAATTTACTCTTTTCTTTCTTTTTTCAATTTTTGTATTCTCCTTTTCCTAAGGAGAAAAGATGAAACAATAATAACAAAAAAAATCTCTTTATTTTCCACACTCCTTTTTCTTTTGTTTACTCTTTCTTTATTTCATCAATCCTTAGCAAAAAAAGGTTGGACCAATTTGGTTCTCTCTAAAGACCAATCTCTTCATCATTTGTTTACTGAAAAAAAACAAATTTAGAATGCAACTAATCCTATACTATTATTTGGGGAGTACACTTTATAAGATACCCTTAACTAACCTTTCATTTTGTAAGAATTTACTTAAGAATGCCATTACAAAAATCTTCTTTTAGAACAAATTTCATTCAATTTATTAAGGATAAACAAGTAAAATACTAATTTATGTCATTTAATTAATTTAATTAAATTATAAAACGAAAATCTGTTATTATATATTTTTTTAAATGACCAATCAAAATGAACATATAAGATTTGATATCTAACTTACCATATTAATTTGTTATTAATCATTAAACTTCACCTCTCATCTTTATATGATTATATTAATATGAAACAAATAAATCATCATATCATCTACATAATAAAAAAAAAAAAGTAAATTTTTTTCTGCATATGCCAAGATTTGAATTTTTAAAAACGCATATAAATTGTTCAATCTATAAAAGAAACAATTAAACGGGTCAAAAATTCAAACTTAAGTAAAATATTTATTTACACAAAAATAAAGTCAACAAAAATTCCGACTGATCAACGGGTCAGAATTTGAATATTTATATTCGATTTCATACATTTATTTTTTTGAAATGTATAATTTTATATACTACAATAAAAAAATTAAATATTTTAATTTGCAACATTTAAAATAAGTTTTACTTGATATTTTTAGAGAATATCATCAATACTTAATAGTTCAAAAAGTTAAAAATTATAAATACTCTAATTTGATTATTTTTAAAAATATTTATAATAGGTAGCGGGTTAAATATAATATATTATATGATGAAATGAGTTTTGATCCTTATAACTATTTGAATAGTTATATTTAATTTCATATAATTTGTTTTTTGAAATTCATAATTTTATAAACTACAAAAAAAATTTAAAGATTTTAATTTGGAATATTTAAAAATAGTGTAGAACATTTAAATATGGTTTGACACCTCTAAATATTTGAAAATTTGATTCCGTAAGCAATTTTAGAATTAACGAATAATAGATTGTGCACAGAATATTTTAAAATGAAATATTGAGATTCTAAAATAAAAATATAGACTCCACGCACGGGTTGATTTTGGTATTATTATATACTAAATATATGTTTATAACATATTCGATTATGCGAATACTTGGTAAATTCCGTAATTATAAATCTCAAACAAATTCTGTAATTAGATTAGCACAAACAAATCTCTATTTCAACAACGAAAGAATTATGAATTGAAAAAGAATTTTCTAAATTAATTCAAAATAATACCTAATTTTCTTAATTAATTCAAAATAATCTATGTTTTATATGCGATTCATTTATGATATTTTAATTTTTGATCTAACTGAAATATATGCAATCCTATTTTGTGGTTGTTAACATAAATTAACTCATTGTTCAAAAATTATTACTTTTTAAAAAATAAAATTATTTTCCGTTTTCATATCTTAAAAAAAAAAATTATCCATAACTGAGTATTATAGAAAAAATTCTATATTTATTCTAATATTGTATATAGGGACTGACAAAAAAATTAATATTTTTTCACTTACTATTATAATATATTAAAACTTAGTTCTAATATATATATTATATAAATTTTGTAATAAATAAAATTCAACCCGTACTAAAGTACGGGTGATGATCTAGTTGTGTGTTTATGGAAATAAAATAGAATAGAAACAAAAAACAATTTGATCATTTAACTAAAAATTGTATAACTCACTGAATTAATATGAGTACTACTATCAATCTAATTTATCAAAATCTGCAGAATAAACTCATCAATATAAAACCATAGGGAGAGATTTAAAATACAATTGAAGGCGATGATTTAAAATCGCGAATTTGGATTTAGCAAACATCTCAACATTACAAATTTTTCTCGTATAATTCTCAACAGGATTTATCTCAATTCCCAATTATAATATATAATTAAGATCACAAAAGGATAATAAAAATCGAGTAAATAAATAAAAATTAGGGTTTTTTTCAAGAAGTAGAAGCTGATGAAGAACCTGAGACTCGAGGAGAAGTCACCGGGAATAGAGGAAGAAGTCGAGGCTCTGGATCCATCGGAGTTGTTGCCGGAGATGGATGCAAATAAAAGCCTCTCTCTTTCATCGCTTTCTCCTCCGCCGCAAGCTCGTTGGGGCTTTGATTTGATGACCCGGATCGATCAAACGGGTCGGGTATAAGAGGCGTAACCGGGCTAAGAACGAGAGATGGGAAATCGAGGATGCTCGGAGAGAGGATCTCCGGTTTCCGGGGAGAGAAAGCTGAATTAACCGGGTTAAAAACCGGGTTTAAAGGATTGATTTTGAGATTCTTCATTGAATTACGACGCTCGTAGAGACGAAACCCTGATGAGGAAGAAGAAGAAGACTGTTTCTTGTTTGGTACGGCTTTGATTGGTGGGATTGAGAAAGAAGAAGGAGTGGATCTTGGGTCGGGTTGATGGGTCGGGTTTGGTTTAAGAGATGAACCGTGTTTGGGTCTCTCGGCGGATCCGGTTAGCATCTGGACGACTTGTTTGAAGGATGAAGTATCTGCTTGAACGAATGTTGTCGGGTACGGGTTTCCGGATTCAGATCTTGTGGTTATGTGTCGGGTCGGAGTTGTTGGTGGTTTGTTAGTTTCACTGCTACTGCTCATACTGCAACTGTTGGTGTTGTGACATCTCGGCGATGGAATCAGATTCGTCGCTTCTCTGTATCTCGGCGAATTCTCCATTGTAGAAGAGAGCTTTTAGAGATAGAGAGAGAGAGATGAAAATTGTGTTTTGTTTTGAGTTTAAGCTTTTGTGTTTTGGTTCGGTAAGAAAAATGTTTTCGGTGGGCGCTATAGGCTCTTTAGTCTTTTTCTAGTTTTTTAGGTCTTTGCTCACGCGCTGATGCAGCGGGTGGTGTCACGCGCCGTCGTTGAAAGTGGGGGGAAAATGTGCTCTAAATGATAGAGGTAGAGACCAAGTCTTAACAACGATATAATTTACCCAAAGAACATTGAATTTCCTTAGAGGAAATTGTTGAACTCAATATCCAATGATGGTTTAGATGACTAGGACGTTTATGTGACCTTTTTGGTCAATATAATAAATATAACTCGAAATGATTTTATGGTAAGTTGATTTATCTACGTGTCGTCGTGCTATATATATTCATTCAACCAAGAAATGCTTTTCTTGGAAGTAATCTAATCATTGGGTTTGACTAGGTTCGTTTATTTGTAGAGAGAAGTTGGGCTTTAATAGCTTGGGCCTTATATTTACTGAAAATCCATGTGTACTTAGGTTGTTGCTTTACTTGTTACCAAACGGGTTCGGTGTGGATTAAGAAACCCAGCCCTGTTAGTGTGCATTTTTATTTGGGCCAATGTATCCTACGGTTTATATTTTACCTTGATGTTATCAAACTATGTAGTATCGATGACATATTCAACAGTTTTCTAATTTTTGGTCACATGTATGAATATTGATGCTAGAATTTAGGCTTGAGATTCGGAACGTGTTATTCGGATTATCGTGTTGTGATTTTGGTGAAATGCTTTTATCCATATATTCAATAGTTGAAATGATCAAACCTTATGAATGTTGTGCAAACTTGATAAACCTTAAAGACTTGAGGCCCAAGATTAAACTAAATAAGTCGGTTTAGTTAATAGATTTGGGATAAGATTTAGCTAGGTTAGGAGTTATCAAATCCTAGTGTGTTTAGGACTTTTGGTTTTGTATAAATAGAGGTACCTAGATTGTGGTAACCCTATGAGTTGTTTTGAGATTAAGAGAGATTGTGTAACCTTTGTTTTGAGTAAGTTTCAAAGGTAATAAGAAGAGTTGTTCTTATAAACACAAAGTCTTGATCATTAGGTTTTGATCCTTAGTTCTTAATTCAATATTTGGTATCAGAGCCATACTCTTGGATTGAGTAACCTAGGATCTAAAAGAAAGCTTTACACGCTACGAACAGAGTTCGTTAAAGGTAAAGCATGGCTGATATAATCCCGGTTCCAGCTAGGAACAAGGAGACTAGTTCTTCTATACAGTGCCCGATGCTTAGCACATCAAACTACACTGCATGGAACATGCGAATGAGAGGAGTACTTAGGGTTCATAAGGTTTGGGATACAATAGAACCAGGAAACGACGATGTAGAAAAGAATGATTTAGCTAAGGTTCTCTTGTTTCAATCTATACCAGAAGCAATGATTCTTCGAGTGGGAGATTATGAAACTGCAAAAGAAGTCTGGAATGCGATCAAAACAAGAAACCTAGGTGCTGAAAGGGTAAAAGAAGCTAGATTACAAACTCTAATGGCTGAATTCGATAAACTAAAGATGAAAGAAACAGAGACAATAGAAGAATTTGCCGGAAAACTTTCTGAAATATCAACAAAAGCAGTTACATTAGGGGAAAGCATTGAGGAACCTAAACTTGTCAAGAAGTTTCTTAAAAGTGTACCTCGTAAGAAATACATTCACATAGTTGCTTCTCTTGAACAAGTACTTGATTTAAAAACAACAAGTTTTGAAGAAATAGTCGGAAGACTAAAAGTATATGAAGACAGAGTATGTGATGAAGAAGATCAACATGATGATCAAGGAAAGCTCATGTATGCTAACTCAGAATCACAAACCTATCAAGAAAACTATGGTTCAGGAAGAGGCCGAGGATCTAGTTTCAGAGGCAGAGGCAGAGGACGATTTGGTGCTCAACAGAATGGTTCTGTTAGACAAGGAAAAGATAAAACTAAAGTCATATGTTACAGATGTGACAAGAGTGGACACTATGCTTCAAATTGCCCTGATAGACTACTAAAACTCCAAGAAACACTGGAGAATAATGAAGACGAAACTCAAGAAGCTGATAGACTAATGATGCATGAAATAGTCTACTTAAACGAAAAAAATGTAAAGCCAGACAAATTTGAGATTCAGAAGGATGGTGACAATATCTGGTATTTAGATAATGGTGCAAGCAACCACATGACAGGAAACAAAGACTATTTTTCTAAACTTGATGAAACAATCACAGGAAAAGTGAGATTTGGAGATGATTCATGCATAGATATTAAAGGAAAATGATCAATTCTCTTTGTAAGCAAGGATGGTGAAAGAAAGGTACTTGCAGACGTGTACTATATACCTAATCTAAGAAGCAGTATCATAAGTCTCGGACAGGCCACAGAAGCAGGCTGTGATATTAGGATGAAAGATGAGCAACTAACAATACATGACCAACAAGGTAGACTACTTGTAAATGCTAAGAGATCAAAGAACAGACTGTACAAGGTTCTTATGAAAGTTGAACCAACAAAATGTTTACAAATAGAAGAAGTTAGTGACTCAGCAAAGTGGCATGCAAGATTAGGACACATAGGGTTAGATACTATGAAGTCTATGATAAGTAAAGAGTTAGTCATTGGTTTACCTAGTATAACAGTTGAAAAGGAAACATGTTCTTCATGTTTACTAGGAAAACAAGTAAGACAAAGTTTTCCTCAGGCTACATCATACAGAGCTTCACACATATTGGAACTCATACATGGAGACTTGTGTGGACCGATTACACCTTCCACAGCCGCACAAAACAAGTATATCTTTGTGCTAATAGATGATTACTCCAGATATATGTGGTCATTGCTTCTGAAGGAGAAAAGTGAAGCATTTGAAAAGTTTAAAAAATTCAAAGTTCTAATCGAGCAGGACACTGGAACAAAAATAAAGACTTTCAGAACTGATAGAGGTGGAGAATTTACCTCTCATGATTTTCAAAGTTTCTGTGATAATTCAGGTATTCAGAGACATTTAACAGCTCCATACTCACCACAACAGAATGGTGTAGTAGAAAGAAGGAATAGAACTTTACTTGAGATGACTAGGAGCATTCTAAAGCATATGAAAATGCCAAATCATCTATGGGGAGAGGCAGTGAGACATGCTACTTACCTCATAAACAGAGTGGCAACAAGAACTTTAAAGGATAAAACTCCATATGAAGCATTTAAAGGAAAGAAACCAAACATCATACATTTGAAAGTATTCGGATGTATTTGTTATGCAAAGACTGAAACACAGCACTTGAAGAAACTTGATGACCGATCAAAAGCCTTAGTCCATCTTGGAACAGAACCCGGATCCAAAGCATATAGATTGTTGGATCCAGCAAAAAGAAGAATTATGGTAAGTAGAGACGTAGTCTTTGATGAGAAAAGAAGTTGGAATTGGAATCATTCAGGAAAAGATGAGAGTGATAATGTTCCTGGAATGTTCAAACTCAGACTTGGAGAATACGGAAATCATGGTCTAAGAGAAGAAGCTTCAGAAACAGAAAACAGAACAGAAGAAACAGGAGAAAAAGAAAATGAAAATACTAATGAAGCCTTGGATAATGAGAATGACTTCTCTGAAAATACTTCAGAAACATCTTTAGAAGAAACTGAAAACCAAGAACAGGCCCCAATGCAACCACCCCTAAGACGATCTGAGAGACAGAGCCATAAACCAGGGTATCTAAATGACTATGTACTCTTAGCTGAAGCTGAATATGAAATAATTGAGCATCTCTTGCTAACATTAAATGAAGAACCATGGGATTATAAAGAAGCAAAGGAGTTAAAAGAATGGAGAGATGCTTGTGATGAAGAAATCAGTTCAATAAACAAGAACAAAACTTGGAGTCTAGTAGATCTTCCAAAGGGAGCAAAAGCAATTGGTCTGAAATGGGTTTTTAAAATAAAACGCAACTCTGATGGAAGCATAAACAAATACAAGGCACGTCTTGTGGCAAAAGGATATGTTCAAAGGTATGGAGTTGATTTTGAAGAAGTGTTTGCACCAGTAGCACGCATTGAGACTATTAGGTTTATCCTCGCTTTAGCTGCGTCAAATGGATGGGAGGTTCATCACTTAGATGTAAAGACTGCATTTCTCCATGGAGAGTTAAAAGAAGTTGTGTTTGTTGTGCAGCCAGAGGGATTTGAGATAAAAGGGAGTGAAACCAAGGTTTACAAATTACATAAGGCCCTATATGGTTTAAAACAAGCTCCGAGAGCTTGGAACAATAAGCTAAACTCTATTCTTAAGGAATTGAAGTTTATCAAATGTTCTAAAGAACCATCCTTATACCATAAACAGGATAAAGATCATCTTCTCATTGTTGTTGTGTATGTAGATGATCTGTTAATCACGGGTTCAAACTTGGATGTGATACTTGAGTTTAAAAGGGGCATGGCAACAAAGTTTGAAATGAGCGATTTGGGAAAATTGACCTATTATCTAGGTATAGAAGTACATCAACATGCAGGAGGCATTACTCTGAAACAAGAGAGGTATGCATCTAATATACTAAGTGAAACCAGAATGGAAGGATGTAATGCGGTTCACTCACCAATGAATGCAAATCTGAAACTGAGCAAGGCATCAGAGGAAAAAAATAATGAAACAGAGTATAGGAGAAGTATTGGATGTTTGAGATACTTGCTACATACTAGGCCAGATCTCTCCTTTTGTGTTGGTGTATTAAGCAGATACATGCATGAGCCCAAAGAATCTCATGGTACAGCACTCAAGCAAATTCTCAGATATTTGAAAGGAACAACAGGTTATGGTTTAACATTTGCTAGAAAGACAGAACCTAAACCTGAAACAAGACTCCTAGGCTATAGTGATAGCAGTCATAATGTAGATGAGGACGATGGTAGAAGTACTACAGGCCACATTTTCTATCTACATAATTGTCCCATTACATGGTGTACGCAGAAACAGAACACAGTAGCCTTATCATCTTGCGAAGCAGAGGTCATGGCTGCAACAGAAGCAGCAAAACAGGCGATATGGTTGCAGGATCTTCTGAGTGAGGTTATGGGAGAAACATGTGACAAGGTGTTACTCCGGATAGATAACAAATCCGCTATAGCACTTGCCAAGAATCCTGTGTTTCACGGCAGAAGTAAACATATTCATAAAAGGTATCATTTTATTAGGGAATGTGTTGAGAATGATCAAGTTGAGCTAGAACATGTTCCCGGGGATGCACAAAAGGCAGACATTTTGACTAAGGCATTGGGACGGATTAAGTTCAAAGAAATGAGGGAACTTATAGGTGTTCATGATGTGAAGATTGGAGATATCAAGTTTGAAGGGGAGAATGTTGTGCAAACTTGATAAACCTTAAAGACTTGAGGCCCAAGATTAAACTAAATAAGTCGGTTTAGTTAATAGATTTGGGATAAGATTTAGCTAGGTTAGGAGTTATCAAATCCTAGTGTGTTTAGGACTTTTGGTTTTATATAAATAGAGGTACCTAGATTGTGGTAACCCTATGAGTTGTTTTGAGATTAAGAGAGATTGTGTAACCTTTGTTTTGAGTAAGTTTCAAAGGTAATAAGAAGAGTTGTTCTTATAAACACAAAGTCTTGATCATTAGGTTTTGATCCTTAGTTCTTAATTCAATAATGAATCTCTCATGGATTGATATTTGATCTCGCGTCTGTTCAAAGAAGAAAGTAAAGAGTGAACTTAGAACGATTAACACCGCAATTTTCAAGTTCGATCATCAAATTGGTGATCAACGACTCAGAAAAAAAATAAAAAACTTACAACTGAATTCTCGTGACAAGGAAAAATAGTAATTTCATTCATGAGATGAGACTAAGCGGAGTGAGTTACAAGACCATGAATTGATTTAAAGCAACAACATAGATTCTGTTGAACCAAAATGCATGTAAAGGCCTAACCAGTGCATAACAAACCCGGTTGACATTTTTCAAGAGAACCATATATATGCCGAGCACGTGAGAAGCTCAAGTTATGAGCAAAGTCGAATCTTGATCCATGACACCACATAAATATAAGGTATCATCATCACTTAGATCCTAACTTAATCGCTCCGCCACAAGCCATAAACCTTTCTTGTTAATCACTTTTTGTTATTTCAAACGAGTCGATTAACTTTTTCATAGAAATTAGTATCTTGAATTATTATTTGTCCTTTATAACTTTGAGATTGTGATGGGAAATAATGTCAGCCCCGTGGCCGACAATTACGCAGCTGATTTATCTCCGTATTCAAGAACCGACTAGAAACCCTATTCGATGATTCCCTCTTCCCATCGCGCTTTTCACCGTTTTTTGTATTTGTAATCATATTTTTTGTCTGCAGCGAGATTATATTTATCATTTTTATCAAACACATGAAGAAATTCAAGTTGAGATTTTAAAAATACAAGTTATTCATTCGATTTATGGGTTTTAACATTTCCCTTTGTTCATTCGATTTGTTATGTAATGGAAGCCATCTCATTTTCATAATTTGAACCTTAAATAAATTCAAAAATAAATCTTCTTGAAAGCTGCTATTTTTATTCAAACGAAATTTAAACAACGTCACTTAAAAGAGATACATCACATAAACCCTCAAGCATTTAACTTAAAGACTAGCTAACATTAATTAAAATTCCAACGCACAATAACACACTCTCTCAAGTCTCAATCTTTTGAACATGACGAAATCAAGAATGCAACTAGAGCATCAAATCATCTTCATTTGGGGCAAGTCGGGTTAAAGGCAAATGGACCAACGTTAAAGAGACCGTATGTGAGCTTGTTGACGACAACCGTACCTTTTCCCGGCCTTCTCTCCGGCTTGAGTTCAGCGCCGACATCTCCACCGAAGAGCTTTGAGACTTTGCTGCATTTGTAGTCCTTTGATTTCACCAAATACACACGACACCCTCTGAAACCGAAGTTCGTCACCGTCTTAGGAGCCAACAACAAGAAGTATCCGTTCTTGTCTGTCAACGTCTCCGCTGTTATGTTCTTCTTGCTCTTACACACTAGTTTCACCGTAGCACCTGCACGAACCCATAAAGAAACAATAACTAATATTCGTTAGATTTGTTTTTGGACCAATGGAACTAGTTGTGTGTTTTTAACTGTTGTTTTGGACTAATGGAAATAGTTGTGTGTTTTTAATTATTTTTTTGGGAAGTAGTGAAGATGTGCCAGACTGTAAAAAACAGTGACTGATGAGTGCAGAAGTGTACATAGTCACTCTCTTGCTTTTTTACCTATTTTCGAAACATTGACTAAATACGTACCAAAGGTCCCACTTGTAACGTTTTGAAATTTGAATTATTTTTCGAAGTATGCATGCGTCATGATTTTTTGAAGGTTTTATATGAAATACGTATTATTTTATAGATATACGTATACAATGTTGAGTAAATGCGAATGCAGAGCCAAGTTGAGTTGTTTCAGAGATTATTATTACTGAGGTATTTATGAGTGTATAAAATAAATAATTAAAGTGAAAGAAATACTAATAATAAATTAAGAAAATAGTTCAAACCTTCGATGGGTTTAGCGCCTAAGAGTGTGTTGAAAGCAGCGTATTTACAGCTTTTGCAGTAAACCGTACCACGAACGGCGACTAGACTACGGTTGAACTTAGGAGGGTAAACTGGCGGCGTAACTGGTGGCTTCGTCGGAGGAGAAACCGGAGGCTTAACCGGAGCTTTGGTCGGAGGGTAAACCGGGGGCTTAACCGGAGGTTTGGCTGGTGGGGAAACTGGTGGCTTGACCGGGGGTTTAGTTGGGGGCTTAACCGGAGCTTTGGTTGGAGGGTAAACTGGTGGCTTGACCGGGGGTTTAGTTGGGGGCTTAACTGGAGCTTTGGTTGGAGGGTAAACCGGTGGCTTGACTGGAGGTTTAGCTGGTGGGGAGACAGGTGGCTTGACCGGGGGTTTAGTTGGGGGCTTAACCGGGGCTTTGGTCGGTGGGTAAACTGGGGGCTTAACCGGAGGTTTGGCTGGTGGAGACACTGGTGCCTTAACCGGGGGTTTAACGGGAGATTTGGCCGGTGGGTGAGGGTGAGGGTGAGGGTGAGGGTGGTGGTGATGAGGAGGGTGTGGGTGGTGGTGGCCGTGGTGGTAAGGAGCAGGAGCAGGAGCTAGAGAAGGGGTTTGAGTCACATGGTTCACTTCTTCAGTGAAGACAGAGGATGTGAAGCACCAAAGTGCTACGAGACTCACTAATACACTCTTACCAATGAAACCCATTTTTTGTTTTGTTTTTTTGGTTAGTGATATGTTTTGAGATTATGAAATGGGTGTATTTATAGGAGGAAGGTTCACGCTTCGAGTGTCATGAGATAACTCCCTTTTATTTGTAAATAATAAATAAAAGTCGATCGACATGAATTACTCCATTATTAGTTACTACTACTAGTACCATTTAGTTACTCTTTTTTGGTTACTCTTTTTTTTTTTTTTTTTCTGATAGATATTCAAGATGGAAAACTTTAGTTATACTAATACAACATCTGATTTCGACAAAAAAAAAAAAACTAAGAGCATGATTAACCATAGTTGCTTAACAATGGATCTTAAGAGTATTAAAATAATAAATTTGTAAAAGTGATAGTTAAGAGATTGTATTTTTGGGTTAAGATTTTTGTATGATTAATGGTAGGCTCTTAACAAGTGGTTCTTAGAAAAAAAAATATTAATATAAAAATAAAATTTATAATTATAGAATATTTAATAATTGTTGCAAATTAAAAAAATTAAAACATATATGAGATACAATTTATAACATAAATAACATAAATATTTTTGTTTTAAACTTAATTTCTGGAATATTTTGTCCATATATGCTCGACCAAATCATTCTTCAATTGTTGATGCATATCTCGATCACGAATCCGAGATCTAGTGGCCATCATATCGACGAGATTTGAAGGCAAATCTGTAGAATAAGTGAAATCCACCCGTGAACTTCCTGCAGATTCCGCTTGTTCGAATTCGGTAGTATCATACAGAGTATACCCATCTCGTTCGTCTTCTACTATCATATTGTGTAGTATTAAACATGCTCGCATAATATTTCCTATTTTGACCTTATCCCAACTAAGTGCCGGATTTTTCACAATGGCAAATCGAGCTTGCAAAACTCCAAAAGCACGCTCGACATCTTTACGGCAAGCTTCTTGATGGGTTGCAAATAAAGATGCTTTCTCAGTTTGTGGAAGTGAAATAGATTGGATAAACGTAGCCCATTTAGGATAAATGCCATCAGTGAGATAGTAACCCAAATGATAGTCGTTCCCGTTGACTGTATAATTCACTTTTGGTGCTCGCCCTTTTAAGATGTCATCAAAAACCGGAGAGCGATCTAGAATATTTAGATCATTTAAAGTACCTGGAGGTCCAAAAAACGCATGCCATATCCAAAGATCTTGGGAAGCTACAGCCTCTAAAACGATCGTTGGTTTTCCAGAGGCACGTGTATATTGTCCTTTCCAAGAGGTAGGGCAATTCTTCCACTCCCAATGCATACAATCGATGCTTCCCATCATACTGGGAAATCCTCGAATCTCTCCAATAACGAGTAGCCGTTGAAGATCTTCTGCATTGGGTTTTCGTAGGTACTCATCTCCAAAGCAATCAATAATTCCCTCAACAAAATGTTCCATGCATTTTAGCGAAGTGGTGTCACCAATCCGGAGGTATTCGTCAACCGCGTCAGCCGCCAAACCGTATGCAAGCATACGAATTGCTGCCGTACACTTTTGTAGTGCAGAGAAACCGTACCTTCCTGTAGCATCTCTTTTTTGTTGAAAGAATGGAATTGTGGAGAGGCGATCAACAACACGCATGAATAATGGCTTATTCATTCTAAAACGGCGTCGAAATAGATTAGGAGGAAAAGTTGGATTTTCTGCGAAATAATCGTTCCATAACTGGATGTGGCCTTCTTCACGATGCCTTTCAATATGGACTCTTTTTTTTCTCGGTTTTCTGGATTGTTGAGGATCACCGTATGAGTACAAAGAATTATCCAATTCTAGCTGGAAAATATTATTAATTTCTTCGTCTAACGATTCGTCGAAATTATCATTGGACGACGAAGCCATTTTCTATGTAGAAAATATTAGATTTTTTTGGTATGTAGAAAATATGGTTTTTTAGAAGTAGAAAATGGGCTACGTTTATGAGATGTTGGTATTGAGTTGTTGGTTTGAGAAGTAGAAAATATGGTTTTTTAGAAGTAATAATGAGATGTTGGTATTGAGTTGAGAAGTGAGAACAAAAAGCACTAATGAGATGTGGTATTGGTTTGAGAAGTGAGAACAAAAAGCAATAATGACTTATGGTATTGGTAGAAAATGTTTTACAAGAGAGAATGAGAATGTGAGATGGTGAGAACAATAAGCAATACATGTTTGATTATATAGCAAATGAATCGCAGGTGTACAAAAGAATATGTGGTGTCTTTAGCTTCTCAGCTAAACAAGCAATCAAAAAAATATGTGGTCTCGGAGAGATTGCCTTTATGTTATCTGGTTCACAATGCGATCCCAAATATGTGGTCCTCTTCAACATGTCCTCTTCTTGTCAGCTTCAACATGTCCTCTTCTTGTCACCTTGTCTTTTTGCTTCACGTGTTGGTAGTAGTCTTTTTTTGTTCTATCCTGCACAAAAACACAAACAAAGACATTGTCTGTCAACAAAGATATCATACACTTGAACACAAACAGAAACACTTAAAGATATCAATGTATCATTAATTATAAACTTCAACAAAGTCTGTTAACAAAGACATCAGACACTTGAACACAAACAGAAACACTTAAAGAGATTTTGATACATAAACAAAAAAAAGATCCACAAAGTCTAACAGAAACTTAAACACAAACACAAAACAAATGCAAGCAAAAAATTCAAAGCATTATCTCTCTAATCAGCTTGTTCTTAAGGTCTTCCTCTATTTCAGTAAGAGGAGTAGATTTTGATAGAAGACTATCAAGCAACCGCCTATTGGTTAGCTCCTTCTTCATTGCATGCTCTTGCTGCTTCATTGCAAAATCCTGTTTCTTTATGTCCCAAATAGTATGTATCCTTTTCAATGCTGCTTGCCCTTCTTCTTCAACAGTAGGTAGATTGTTGGCTGGCTTTTTCCCTTTGGCCTTGGCAGCCTTGGCTGCCTTGACACCAGGAGGACGGGCTTGAGGAGAGTCAGACTCTCCATTGCCTTGGGAAGCTTGGGAAGCTTCTGGACCGTCCTCAGTCATTCTTTTTTTGGTGTTTCCAGTCTCTTTCATTCTCTGTGATGCACACCATTTCTGGTCATGCTTTAATTCTCTCCATGCATGCTCTAGCATGAACTTCTTCTTGTAATCAGTCTCGTAAATCTGATGAGCTAGCTTAATCAAGTCATCATCGTTCTGACCACTTGTCATTTGATTTGTTGCAGCTTGGTACGATCCAACAAACTTGCATACAATCTTGTTAATCTTTGCCCACCTTTGCTTGAAATGGCTTGGCAGCCTCTGTTTCAAAGTAGAAACATTGGGACTAGCTGCATAGTAGGTTGCAATGCGATCCCAGAAAGCAACTCCTCTTTGCTCATTACCTACAATTGGATCTTTGCTTGTGTTTAACCAAGCAGAAATGAGCACCACATCCTCTTTAGAAGTCCACTTGTTCCTCTTTCTTGGCATGCGTGTAGCAGGAACGTTTTCAGCTTCACTTGGTGACCATTGAGAGCTGAAAACAGGGACTTGAGATTCACCAAGATCAATACTTGGTGAATCTCTATCATTGCCATTGGGCTGCAGGAATGGGGTATCTTGTTGACTGGTTAGAAGCTCCATGAAGCCAGCAGATTGATTTAAAGGATTCATGAAATATAGGATGAGCTTCTGAGTGTTTTAGTAGGGAAATGAAAGAGGTGTGGTTTGGGTTAGGTTATGGTCTGCGATTTTATAAGGGATGTGTTTTCTAGTGTGTTTTAGAAATCATAAGTTTTTGTTAGGTGAAAGAGTCAGTTGTGTAGTTAGCAATCAATGCAATAACTCAAGTCTTAATACAAACTTAAACATCAAAGCATTAAACACGCAGCATTCATTAAGTTTGATAGACACATTTCTAGTCAGACTCTATTATCCACTAACAAAACAGAGAAGTGCTTGTCAAAATATATACCCTAATCTATATCATCAATAAAGATGAGACAGTTATCTACATGCATTTATTGAATAATAGACTAAATGTAAATCATCAATAAAGATGAGACAGTTATCTACATGCATTTATTGAATAATAGACTAAATGTAAACATAGTTAAGGAAGAAAGGACAGTTAGTACTTACCCTAATCTCTGGCCTTAATCCGTTTTTCATCTCCTCTGAATTCTGTCCTCAGATTCTTCAATCATGCTCTAACAGATTCCAGCTCCCCAAGTATCTCCATATACTCCTTGCAGTAAAACAGAGAACATTATATTAAATTGAGAAGCATAAAACAGCATGTAAACAGAGAACATTATAATTCCCACGATAATATCACATATGGTGATAGACTGATAGTTGTGCAAAGAACTGATAGACCTCCACTTATATAGATACCTCAAATCACATAAAGATAGATGCACTTGCCTTCAGTACATGAAAAAAAAAACAGCATCATCGCCATTGACTGGAGAAACCACATTTTGAGCAGTAGAAGCTGGAACTGGTTGTGATGAAACCACTGGAAGATCAACAGTTGAGTTAAGTTTGAAAAATCTTCTGTCACCGACACCACCAGCTTTTCTTTCTTAGCAGATTTCTTTGTACATATGACCAACATTACAGTTAGAATAATCCTCATTTATTTTAAGGATGAGTTACGGAATCCCAAACTCTTACCAGTTTCTGGCTTCAGTGTTCCGAATTCGACTTGGGAGACTTCTTCCCGAGAAGCAATGTCTTGATCCATTCACCAGGAGTCTTTCCCATTCTGAAGAGAGCAAGATGGAGTCTGAAAATAATAAGTTGCTAAACGTAGAAACCTGCAGAAGAACAAGCCAAGTTTGTCAATTTTCACAAGCAAAAACACAAGCCAATTCTGTGAGTTTCACAAAGCAAAAGAAAAAAGCTAAATTTTATGAAATTTCACGTTTAACACAGAAAATTTATACAAAGAAAACGAATTACCCTTTTTCCCCAATTCGACGAACCCTAATTTCCCAAATCCGAGTAACCCTAATTTTAAAAACAGATAATCACATCAATTCACACAATCAGAGAGACTTTCCTACCTTTACAAACCGATTGTCACCGATTTTGAATCAAAACTCGAAGATCTGTTGAATTTATCCCCGATATCGTAAGCCACCATTCGCCGATTTGGTGAGCTATTGACGCCCTCGACAACCAGCGTCGGTGGGGTTGATAACCGGAGGTAAATAACGTCGGCTGTTCCTCCGATTTGCTTGAAATCGACTTCAGTTTCTTTTCCTTCTTTGAAATCGCGAAAGATTGAGATAGAGAAGAGAGAAAGAGAGAGAAGAGAGAGAGAAGAGAGAAAATAAATTAAATTTTCTCTGAAACACAGACACGTGTATGGCTCTTAACTATTTCCTTGTGTCTTACCTAAGAAACGATCTTAGCTCAAAAGCTTGTTTGAGATTTATTATAATCATTTAAAAGCTAAGATTTCCTTAAGAAAACATTAAGCAACTGCCGTTAATGATGGTCTAATACAACATCTGAAAAATTGTTACATGCAAACTTTCTACTATTACAACAAAAAAAAAGTCTCAGCTCCCTGGTGAACCAATGTTAAAAAGATCTTAACCCATCTAGGCATCAAGTAAACATTTGACGTCTAAAATATATATAAAAAGGACTAATAACTGTAAGGTTTTTTTTAAATATGATAATAAATTAATAAATAATAGGTGTAAGATTTAGATCGCTATTAGTTGCTGTATTTTAGATCGTCTAAAATATGTCAAGTTGGTGTAGTTTTATCAAAAAGGAATTGTTGAATAACCAAAGATATATAGTCACACCAAATTAACTTTACTATTATCACATCCATCTAAACTGAACATTAGTAAATACTTTAACAAAAATACTAATATATTGGGATAATATAAAATTTAGGAAATTGTTTTATAGCATGAGTAATGGTAATGTTGAATTTGAATTGTCATTATAATTTGTTTTGTGAACTTTTTGTTTTGACATGATATCAAAGAAAGCATTTTGTTTTTACATCCACGGAAACAAGCAAAAGTTTTTGATAATTTTTCTCTATGTATTTAGAAAAATCATAAATGGATGTACGTAATATCAAGCTTTTAATGATTCACATATGAAATAGTAAAAAAATTCGATATAGTCAAGCTCATGTCTAAGCAACTGATTCATGATCAATAGCGCCTTCGACTGATGAGGAGAATTGTATTGATGTGGAATGTAATCCGAAGTTATAAATTGCAAAAAATGGTTTGCATAATTGATTGAATTTTTTGGATTATGTTAAACAATTGTGTTTTGAAAGTAGTAAAACATTGTTTGTTAAAAATAAAAAAAAATAGTGAAACATTTTGATTGGAGAGCATTGTGACGCAGGTCTACCATTCTAAAAAGGTTTTTCAACAATTGTCCAACTAAACATGTACTAGTTTTCAATTATTTTCTATATACTAAGTAGAGAGTCGAAGTGAGTTTGGCATTAGTTATATCAAGAGCAAACAAATCTTTCATTTGATACATTGTGATGAATGGAAACCACATTTTATGTAAAGCTGATGTGGTTTTTCACTATTTTCTCACAATATATCACTGATGACATCTTTTGGAGACTCTGAGCGTAATTGCTGCGTTACATAGCACATGCTGCTCTATTGCTTAAAAATATTTATTTTCAAATCACATTAAACTTTGATCGTGATAACATGATAATACATAAGACAACTCTACAATACAAAAACCACTCATCTCTTAACAAGCCACAATATTCAAGTTTGAATCCATCATTATTGAGATTACTGTTCTTCCAATAGTTAAACAAATTACGCTTTAGATATTTTCTTGTTGTTTGTCTGCATGGTTTTTGTTTTTTTTCTGTGTTAAATTAATTTTAAAACTTCTAAATCGATTCACGAGTAGGTCTTACCCCACCACTTCTACATGATCAGTAATATTCACGAACGGGTAACTTAAATTATTACCGTTGCGGGAGAAATATTTTTGTCCGGAGAGAGACATGTCATGTTACATTTTCGTGTTACCTGCAAAAGTATGGGAAAAATGATAGAGCCAATATAGGACCCACCCCCTATCATTTTTTTTCTTCAAATTAAACCTATCTTTGGATGCTTTGGTCTAACATCTCCCTAGAGATATAACACAATTATGGGCCATAGTTTTTTAAAAGTTTAAATCCGATAACGCGATGATGTATCATTACATTTACATAGTAGACTAATCATTCTTGTCGTTGGAATGATTCTCTTTGCTTTTACGTTTTACTGAATTTAATAAAAAATAATAAATGCGCCCAAAAAAGTATGCATCGTTAACTTACCACATTTCCCTCCAAGAAATATGGCTACTTTCGTGTAGTCTTTGTCCTTACATTTGTGTGTATATAAATTTTCATTAGTAATAGGATAATATCATTGTTGCAAATTTAAAATTTGGTAATTTGATTCCCCAATCTCTGAAGGTTATAAATTGTGTATATATTTCATCTTCAACGTGAGAATACGTGTTATATGTTTTGCCGTTATGGATTATGATGAATAAAAAGTAAAACATTTTCTTTTCTGATATACTTCAAACGAAAACGATAATAAATATAATTAAGAAATAAACTCTTAGACAGACGAATACATACATGAAATATACATATACCCTTAATTAACACTTTTAAGTTTTAAATATATGTTTCATCTTATCCTATTTAATTCATGCTCTTGTTCCCAAGTCTATATGAACGATTAGGTTTTGTTATTAGACCTGTAGTTGTCGGATCTTCACATCAACAAAAAATTTAAGTTCGATCCCTTAAAAGTCAAAACTAATCATGACCAATTGTCGTTATAATACCTTGGTGAAATGTTTGGATTTAATACTTAGTGACGTTTTGCTACCTTTATACTCTCTTCATTTCGTTTTAGATAGAAACACGTAGATATTTTTAAAAGTTTAACCAATCATAAAAAAACTGTATAATATAAATAATTATAAAATATTAAAATAATATATAATTTGTATCGAAACTCAAAAACGTTTTCTATTATGAAACAAAAAACTAAGTCCAAAACCGTATATTATGAAACGTATGAAGTATAAAACTTTTGACCCAAGATCTGCTTTTATTATATAGCTAGGCTCATGATATACAGTATTTATTAGATAACTAAATAATTTGTGCTGTGCTCGCAGAGAAAATTTTATATTTCGAATATTGATCCAAATCGTTAATACATGATAGTTCATAATATGATAAATCCTACGTATATACTAGCAATGTAATTTCATTAGTTATTGATTGTATGATTGCCTTATTGGCTTGTTTATATATACTTTTTCTAAGTATAAGTTTTTTAGTTGGCATATTTGCTATATTCAAATTCCCTCTGTTTTATATTAAATGTCGTTTTAGCCTTTAAATTTTTTTTTAAAATAAGTGTCGTTTTGTGTTCTCAATGTAGATGTTTGGTAAAATTTTCAGTTTTGTCCATACTAATTTATTGTATTAACCAATGAAAAAATAATAAAATATATAGATTATAGGTAAAACAGAAAATTTAATTGTTTTCTTAATATGTGTGTAAAAACCTTAAACGATACTTATTATGAAACAGAGGAAATATATGCTTTATTACCAACTCGATTATGAGGTGGACATTTTAACCAAACCGAACCGAACTGACCCAACCCAACCGAACTCAAACCAACCCAAACCAAACCCAAGCTTAGACCCTAACCGTTCGGGTATGTTTCTTCTCAACCCAAATGGGTCGCTTCGGTTCGGTTTAAAACCGAACCGATATCCCAATATGTTGATTTAAATAATTAGTTAATTAGATTAATAATATTATAAATAACTAAATATATAATTGTTCATTGAAATTATTCTTTTCATGGTGAATTATTCAATTTAAATTTGTTGCTTAATTATTTTAAATATTATCAAGTTCAATGTTCAAAGTTGAAACGATAATGAAGTAAAGAATTTTGGTTTGTTATATTAATTAATTTTGTAAACCGAACTAAAACGAATCGAACTAAAACCAAACCGAACATAAACTGACCCAACCACAAACCAAACCAAACTAATTTCGGTTGAATTTGGTTAGAATTTTACAAAATCCAAATAAACTGAACCGAACCAATCTAAACCGAACCCGAAGCTAAACCGAAATGCCCACAGCCCACCGCACTTGCGTTCATACATAGTTTCATAGTCCACATATGACATATATATCACATGATGACATTTAATGTCCAATTGAATTCCACGCTTCCTACTTTTTTTTATTTAGGAATTTACGTACTTGGGAGTTGGAATCCGTTATAGTTTAATGAAACTATGATTTAAAAAATGGGTTATAACTGTTTTAAGGAATTTTTTAAATGTTATTGTCAGTAAATTCACTCACTCGGAGTCTCGGACTACTATAAAATTTTAAAACTATACATCTACAGCAAAACTTCTACTGTATAAATTTAATATTTTCGGGGGCATAGTAATTATATTACAAATATTAATAATCATTCAATCAATATTTTTTATTTTAAATAATATTTTGTTTTCAAATTCATTTTTAGTGTCAGTAGTTCTAGCAAATTTCAGTTTTCATTTTTGACTTCAAATTCAATTACCCCTGCATTTTTTATTGTGTTGTTATATATTGTCATAGTATTTTATTCAGATGTGTAATGTTTTTGAGCTGATTAAAGTTAAGATCTTAGAAAATTTTATTTTATCATAATTTATAAGTAATAACCAAAAAATGTTTTGTTGTATTCGTATCCAACGCTAAAATGTAGAATTGTTTTATGATTTGTTGTGCCTAGATCTTGATGTCAACTATTATGAGTTATGACCGAATAACTATAAGTCAACTAGCTTTTTATTAGTTTATTATAGGTGACTTAGGCATAGATGAGAAAATTGATGAAAAAAAAAAAAAAAAAAGGCATAGATGAGAAAATCAAAATACAGTATATCTGAGAGAGTGAGACTTATATATTTACTAATAGCGAAACTAGCTTCTCTGCTCATGTATTCACGTGAAATTCTGCAATCATCCTTCGGAGCAAAGCCAGGAGCATATCCTGGAGAACAGCAAGATTATTAAATTTGGATATTTTACATTTATTTCCCAGATCTAATTTTAAAATGTTATGTTTAAAATCGATAGCGTGTAAATCCAAAATAAAAAGATCACTAGATTTACGTTTTAATCTAATATATTACTCCCTCCGTCTTATAAAGATAAATTTTTTTAGAAATTTCACATTTTTTAAGAAATAATGTATAATGATAATTTTAACCTTTTAACCTTATAACATATTTTAAAGAGTATATTATTTATTGTTGTTTACTAAGGTAAAATCGGTAAACTATTTTAAATTTGACATTGAAAACACAAAACTTCTATCTTTGTGGGACAATTTTTTTTTCTAAAAACTTCATCTTTGTGGGACGGAGAGAGTATTTGTTATAATTTTATATAAAAAATCGGGTTTGTAGTTACTCAAGATCAAGTGGATATCAAACATGTAATGTCATAAAATATGCATATACAATTTGATTGTAGTTTGTAACATGTTTTTTTTGCTAAAAGTTTGAAACATGATAATGTACTAATTAAGACTCCATATAGATATTTTTAGTGTCAAATTTACTGATAAATTTGACGCTCATTTGGATAAACTTTCGATCGGATTGTCAGATCAAATTAAGAGTAACTCTTAAGAAATTTGGTTCCACAGCTAAATGTATATCATTTACCGAAGATAATTAATCTTGTGGATTCATTTTGAAGTGAATTCTATTATTTACAGCATAGTATCTACATATCAAAATATCAAATTGACTAGGTTATGATAAGAGGTTGAATGTCATAAACTTACATGTTTTTTCTTTCACAAAAACGATTGTAATTTGTAAATTATACCTACGTGTTGCATGAAATTTTTAGCTCTATTATTTTCGGAGGTTCAGTGTAGTGTCCCAGGTAAGGGTTAGACACTTAAGACTATTGGTTTTGAAGTGTATTAACTCTGTTGGGCACTTGGGCTATATACTTACAGAGTATGGGCTACGGATATAACTTATAAGAGCTCGGTATATGTACAGAGTATATTAGTAATAGTTTTGGGCTTGGATTATAATCTAGGCTAGGCTTAGAGGATTGGAATTACAAAATCTGGGCTAGGGTTTAGGGAATCGAGGCCTCATAACTTATCTTGATTTTCTAATTACCGACTGGCGACTACTAAACTAATGGGCTTACATTTTTTGCTGTAGAAATATGATTATAGGTTTATTTGCTGTGGCTGTAGATTTTATTGCTGTAGAATTTTGGCTATAGAATTTAAAATTTGGAAAGTTGAAAATTATGTGCTTTAGGAAAAAAGGCTTTTTACAGCCAAAAAAGTAAATTAAAGAAATATTTTGGCTGTGAGAAAAAAAAGGAAAGCCAAAGCTTCTAAAGCTTGATTGGATGTATTTCAAATCTTTAGAAATTTTTTTGCTTTGTAAAGACTCTAAAGCACTTGCCAATCAGGTCCTAAACTATGCATCATCCTTTTTAAAAAACTTGTAGGTGCCGACCAAAAAACAAATGAAAAGAAAACTTGTAGGCGATACTGTTCATCGCGTGTAAGGCAAGGCATTTCCAAGTTATATTATGGTTAAATACTTAAATGTGTAAATAGAAAGCAAAATGATTTTTTTTAAAGAAAAAGAAGATATTTACAGAAACATATTATAAACACTATTTAATTTTATTTTTCTGAAAAAAAATCATTTTGACAAATTTATTAGTAACATATTATAAACACTATTTAATTTTATTTTATTTTTTGACAAATTAAATTTCAAAAGTTATCGACAATTCTTACAAGTTAGCTATGAAGAAATTATTTGGACGTTATAACCAATCCAGCACCTATGTCGTTGCCTGGCGATTAACTTGTCACGGAATTCAACTAATTGGTATATAATCCCAAAAATCCATATCTCTAATTACTATATAAAAAGCTTTATACGGTTTTTACTAATAAGATGTCGATAATCTCTTCCGGGTAATAAAACTCATAATGAAATTTTTTGTAATAAAAAAGTAATACTGAAGACAAATGATCATTTTTCTTAATTAAAAACTTTAATACATTGATAATTAATAAAAACACTCTATAAAGCAATTATAGATATGAATCTCATGTTGAATATCTCGGATACGATGAAATATACTATCTTTTTCTTTTAATCTCTCTTGTATATCTTAAGGTCTATTTTCATAAGGGGGTAGCTATATGAACTTGAGAACTTCCACCATATCACCACCACTCAAAGTCGTTAAAGCTCACTTGATCATCGGACGAACCCATGTACGCGTGATCCTCAGGTGGCACTGAGGACGTGGCTTGATGGTACTGAAGATCAGTGGCGAGGTCCATGAGATCGTTAGGGATGGGATAGTGATCATTTAGATTTCCGATGAGCATTGCAATGGAAGCTTCCTCTTCGTCTCTTGATATGTAATCAAGCATTGTGTCTTCGTAGTGGTTTCTTTCCCTCGACTCATTTTCTCTTCCTTCATTTTGTTTTCCCGAATTCCCATTAATGGCGAAGTACTGTAATAAGAACAAGCGATTACACACACACACACACATAAGTCATAAGTCCTAATCAAACCTACTCAAACCATAATTATTTTTTAGCAACTAAATCAAACCATAATCATAAACTCTAAATTAACCATTTTTTTATTATAAACTCTATATAACTTAAATATGTTTTATACTATAACATGTATACACACTCATCTCATTTTCTTTCACTATATTTCGTTCTTTAACAATCCAGCTTTTACAAGATTTTATACCTTACCATATAAGAACAGTTATCATTGACAGAAAAAGGTCAAAAAGGCAATAAAGTTTTGTCTGGATGCTTAACAAACTCAATATCATGACCACTTTTTAAATTTCCAAGTTTGGACTACTAATTAATCATTATTTAACTTCTTTTTGTCTTTTTTTTTTTTTTTTATAAAATTAAATAAGGAAATGAAGTTAATAGAGAGCTCACGAGATTCTTGCTTTCGTCCTCGTATATTGTTAAAAAGTCTCCCATCTCTGCTCCATTTTGCTTCACAAATTCTCCTTTAGTTATCACCACAAAAAAATGAAAAAGTAAATCATAATTAAAAGTAGTTTTACAGAAGATTTTGTACTTTTGAAATACTATTGGAGCTCCTTAATTTACCTGTGTTCTCGAGGACATACATTCTGCTCTTGTTATTGGACCAAAACCTATGTCATTAATACAAACATTTAGTCTTCTAGTTTACTTTTCCCAATTGATAAAAAATCAAAATTTTAAAATAAGTATGAAAACCGGTAACCAAAAAAGCCACTAAAAGTTGAGCATGAAATTAAGGTTGTTAATTGGGAAATGAAAAATGGATTAGAAATTGCGACTTATTTACTTGTATTTGAAAGACCAAGACTGCATAGAGAAAACATCTCTCATCTCTAGAACGATTCCTTCTTTATCAGATAACTTCGGAAGATTTGCTTCTGCATCTCTCTGCATTCCAAAGCCATGATTCACGTATTACTTTCTTACTAAGAAAAATAAGAACGATATATTTCATTAAAATAAAATTAATTAAAGTTTAATAAAAAACCAAGATATGTAAAATCTTTTCCATAATGATTTTTTGATTTGTTTACTCTCCCATAATGGTTTCGAGGTAAACCATTTAAGGGACAATTAAATAGGAAAGGCATATAAACGAGTTTACATTTTCTTCAACCCAATTTTACTCTAAACTCATTTTAAATTTTTCATTTTATCCAAATACAAATAACAAAACTTAGTAATTCATATTTTTCATTGAAGGAAGAAGCTGTATAAATTTAAGATATAATTTAAAAATATAGTTCAAACATAAAACTATAACATTTAAATTAATTCCTTACTAAATTAAAAAATCAAAAATATTAAAATTCGTACCGAAACCAACCAAAATTCGATTAAACAACTTTATTTCAGTCCACATTTTCTTCTCATGTTTCATATTCATCTTGTTTTCGTGTCGTTACTTAATTTTAAAGACGTAAAACGTTTTATTGGTTAAACAGAAAAACAGTTCGATAAACATATTATATAAAATTTGAATGTAAAATGAAATGTGTAATAAATACTCTGTGAAATTGAATAATGAGAGAATCTGTGGCCGCAATGATTTTTGTGCTTTCGTTCCACAAATCTCTTTTATAAAATGATGGAAATCTAATCCTGATGAAATAACTTTATTTTTACATGGGAATGTGTTTTAAATTTTAAATTACGTACGTGATTGATGATTATTATTTCATCAAATGCATTTCATTTCTCATTATACAGTAACAGAAAAAATAGAAAATACTGAAAAGGAACTGAAATTTTTACCAGGTATGTGTTAGAGAAATTAAAATAAATTTTAAGAATTCACATACCTTTGGTAAAACTATCCTCCCGAGTGACCCAACATCGCTGTTCTTCAATTCCTTCTCACACAAAACCCTAAGCTTCTACAACCAACAACCAAACAATATAAAACAATTAAAAATTGTATCATAAAATATTATATAATCAAAATCGTATATATTCATATATTAACATGAAAACCAAAAAAAACCAAAAAAAAATCGTATATATTAAAAAATTGGGACCAACAAAAAAACAAACCTTGTTATCAAATGTGGACTGTTGGTAGCTATCTTTTTTGTCGGAGATCTGCACGTTATTTTTCAAGTTAAGCATCATCACCTGTCTCTTTGAATCAACCAACTCACTTGGACTGGAATTAGGGCTAGAGTTGTTTCTTGATCTGATCATCGCGTTCTTTCTGTTGATCCTTGCCATCTTCGTCATACGCGGATCAAGAAAACCACCTCTCTCTTGCCTCAAACAAGGATTACCAACCAGAGAACCGAATTCACTTCCGGTTTTCGTAACCGGGATCTGAGGATAACCCTCCGAGAAGTAAACGGGCTGAGGATTCGTCACCGCCGTCATCTGCTCCACCGGGTATGAATAAGGCGGCATCAAGTGATGAGGCTGAGCCAGGTGATCATAAGTAGGGACCGTTGTGAAGTGCGAACGATTGTTGTTAAGATCCATAGAGAGTTCTTGGACAGAGTTTGCGTTAGAAGAGGAAAAGGGCAAGAAGTTATCCATTTTTCCGGGCAGAGAGAGAGAGATGAAGAGAGGTATGAATGAAAAAAAAAAAGAGAGGTCGTTGGGGAGATTGATTAGGAGAGAGCGAGTGAAGAAGAGACAGATGTTGGAAAAACACAAAAGGAAAACGAGTCAAAATGTTGCAGATGGTTCAATGTTGCAGCTTATGGGGATACCCATCGCACCACTCACACAAGGAGAGAGATATGAATATATAGAGGTTAAGACATATACATACACTAGTACATATGTATATGTGGCGCCAGATTGTGTTTGAATGGTTATATAATGGCTTTTATGGCACAGAAGACCACGAGAAGGTCATTGGCTATATGTGTTTTTTCTCAGAGGGAGAGAGAGAGAGAGAGAAGGCTCTTTATTTTATTTTGGAGTTCCTTGGCTCACTCTTCCTTGTATATATTAACTCTGTTAAGGTCCTAATGACTATATATAGTCAAATCTATACCTTAATATGCAGTTCAAACATTGAAAAAACGAATCTTTGTACTTTTAGAAATGGTTTATCATAATAAATTTAGAGGACACTCAATTAATAGCCATTCATGTTTTGTATAAACTAAATTTCTTTGTAATTAATATATTTTTGTCGTTTTCGCATATTTTAAAACTTAAAATTTTCGTATTCAAATACGACAAATCCATTTAATTTTAGAAATGATATTATATTTAACATAATAAATTTTTCCAAAACTACTTTAGTCGTTATTCGTATTTTGTAGAAACTCAATTAATCGCCATTAGTACTTTTAAAAAAAAAACACTTTTAACATATTTTGGAAAAAGTTTTTTTTTTTTTGAGAAAAATTATTATGCACTAGAATTTACAAGAATTAAAAAGTTGAATACAATAATAATTGAATTATAGTTTTAGAAATGGTATGATATATAGCATTATATATTTTGCGAAACTCAATTAGTAGCAAACTAGCAATTCATGTTTTGTCAAAACTAAATTTCTTTGTCATTATATTTTTTGTCGTTTTTACATATTTCGAAAAAGCGGTTATTATATTAAGATAATTTTATTATAGAAATTTTTCGTATTCAAACATTAAAAAGGACAAATCCATTAATTTTAGAAATGATGTGATATTTTTTTATTGGCAAACACACGTTAATTAAAAAGTCACTTTGTGATTGATAACCCAATCTAGAGGAAATGATGTGATATTTAGCATAATAAAATTTGAGAAAACTCAGTCGGCCCTTATTTGTATTTTGTAGAAACTCAACTAATCGCCATTAGTACTTTTTTAAGAAAAAACTTTCAACATATTTTGGGAAAATTTACCTTTTGAGAAAATTTACTATGCACTAGAATTTATTGGAATTAAAACACTAAATAAAATCGAAACCAAATTATAGTCTTAGAAATGGTATGAGTAGCGTGCTATATTTTGCAAACTCAATTCATTTATTTATTTTAAACTATTGGACATTGGTATTTATTTAAATACATATATATATTTTTACATAACTTAAAAATCTACTTCTTTTCTCTCTCAAAACTTTCAGAGAGGGAAAGCGTTTGGTCTCTGCCGACCAGAATTTTCCGTTAATAGCCGTTCCGAGTGACTCGGGCTTTTACCCGGTATCTTCCCGCTCCTTTAGTGGCGATGACCGGTTCCTATTCAGCAAATCCTTCTTCCATGAGAGGTTTTGGTCGCTTGTATCCTTGCTCGTAGTCGATCAGTTTTATACTGATTGCTTTGTTCTTTTTAGTTTTCTTTTTCAATAAATTTCAATAGATCTGAAATTAGTTTTAGGTGCTAGTTGCTTAAAATTAATTTATGTCTTGTGTCTTTAGAAACTTCGATTTGCATAAAAACTTTCAAGCGATTATGTCTTGGGGTTGAGGATTGAAAAATATTTCGATGCTTATTACGATTCCCTTATGTCCTGTCTTTTAAATGGAGCACCATTCAGATTTATTTCGGTGGTAACAAGGATTCTCCGTGCGATGTTTTAACAATGCTTTCCTCACTGGATTCGGTGTTCGTCTGCGGCGAAGGTTGATGTCATTACACTTTCTATGACTCTTCATCATGTGTTGCAGTTATAATCTCATGTCGACACTTGTATTGGACAGAGTCCAATGTCAAACATCTTTCTGCCGTAGATGTTAATTTAGTAAGCTATGTTGGGCCTCACTTTTATTTCTGCACAAATCGTTGTAGGCTTTAAGGTACTTGTTTCCCTTTTGGTGGGTTAATAATAATATAATACACTTGGAAAAATATAAAGGATCTTTTTATACAAATAATGAAACAATTAAAAACCAAGTTATCAAAGATAGGATAAGCTTAATTGTCACCAAATTTCTAACCATGAATACGTGAATTAGGCCTCGACAAAATACCCGGAGCCGAATACCCGAACCGAAAAATCCGAAAAAATATCCGAATTGAATCCGAACCGATTTTTAAAATACCCAAATGGGTCCTAGACTTCCTACCCAAAAAAAATCCGAACCGAACCCGAACCAAATCCAATACCCATGGGTACCCGAATACAAATATACACCTAAAAATATTAGTTATATTTATACTTATAATATCCGAAATACCTAAAATCACAATCATAAATCCGAATATACTAGGTATTTTTGAGTAATTCGGATACATTTGGATGTAATTTGGTTAAAAAGTAACTAATGATGTAGTTTTCTTTCGGGTAATTTTAGTATTTTTAGATATTTTTGGTTATATTTAGGTAAAGAGTAACCAATGTATTTTTGAGAAATCGAGTATTTTCGTTAGATTTGGGTATATACGAGTAAAAAACTCGAACCCGACAATATTTCGGGTATTTTTGGGTATTTTTGGATATTTTGCTTCTTTATTAAAATATCCGAACCGACCCGAACCCGAACCGAATATTTAGAATACCCGAATGGGTCTCGACCCACCTACCCGAATAGACCCGAAACCTGAAAAAAAAAGAACCGATACGGATACCCGAATGCCCAGGCCTTTTATTAGGTTTGATAACATGTTCAACTCGTGCCCTAAAAGCAGCTCTAGCCACCGATCAATTTCTATCATCTTATTGGTTGCCTTTTCGTCCCAACCCAATTTTATGAACTATCAGAAACTTACATTTGGCGAGGAGATGGTCACAAATCTTGTTTTAGAACGCGGCGGCCATAAACTCGGAAATTTAGAAAAACTCATTTTCTTGTTCGTTATAACTTATAAGCTTAAAATCTAGTTTCGTATAGCTATATCTGGTGAAACATATCAAGAACAATGGAAGGAAATGGTTAAAGTAAAAAATATTGAATAGGCATGGGCTGATGGGCATAAGGATCCCACTCAGTTAACTATGGAAAATACTCCAAGAGGCTCATGACTCGTAACTCCTAGCGACACTAAGGAGCTAGGGGATTAGTGATGTAGCGCCATATATGTTTTCTTATTTGTTAGGTTTTTTCTATCTATTTGTTATCGTACGGTTTTTTATTTTTGCTTTGAGAAATTTGCGTCTGGGTAAGGAGGTTGCTTGATCTCCAAGTATATCTTGGTTTTATTAGATATGTCGTTGACGATTTAGTCTTATCTTTAGTAGTATATGTAGCTTTGCTTCACGTTCTTTGTTCGTTGGCTTTGGTTGAGTTATAATAAAAGAGATTGTTTTCTAAGTTCCTTGTTTCGATATCCCTTTGAGGGTTTCAACGAAATACAAGAAGACAACACGTAAAAGCATTGTTCTCGAATGAAGAGGATCTCGTTTTGTGTCAGTATCTTTCCGGGTCAACGGATTAGGTTGTGTTTATTGTAATTTGAGATACACCAATTAGGCCACCTCTTTGATAGTATTGCAGTTGATAGCTCTGTCCTAGCGGTCTTCCTAATCGGCATATTGTAGGAACGGCGGTCTTCCTAATTGGCATAGCATGACAAAGATTCGATTGGCAACGAATTCCTTCATTGCTCATATATATTATATATTATTTAAGATGACATTATACATAATTATAACTTTATAAGTTTAAGTTGGATTATGCCATGCCAACCAATAAAATTCCTTCATCAAACCTAGATGTGTCAAATGGGCCTAAGCCCACAGGCCAAGCTCAGCCCGGTCCGCTATATGACAGATATAGACATAAAATATTATATTTATTTAGGGTGTGATTGGTTAGGCTCTATTTTTATAGTACAGCTCAAAAAAAGTTAAAAGACTTAATATTGAACCAATCAAGCTTTAGCTTTCTTAAAAAATCTCACAGCCCAAAACAACTTTTTTTATATTTTTTTTGTTGTAACTCTTAAAATTTCTACAACATACTTTTGTGTATTTTAAGAGCTGTTGATATTTTTTTCTTCTATATTTAATTATTATTTTTACTGCATATTAGTACATGATACTTTAAGAATAAGAAAAAACAATATATTTACCAAAGTGACAAAAAATTATATAAATTATATATATATACATATTTCATTTCATTAATATAAATTATATATTATAATATATATTTTCACCAAAATTGTCTAATGTATCTTATATAATATGAGAAGGTTTTCTTCTAACTTTTCCTACCATTGCGACATTTGGCACTCTCTTTTGGTGACATGTGTCTTCCTTTATTTCATTAATGTTTGTTTTAATTTATTTAAAATCCTTAGTTTTGAAAGTTTGTGCCTACAATTTAATTCCAAAAAAGATATTTCTCTTATCCTATTGATACATTGACATGTATTTAAATTGAAATTTGTATCTAATTTGTTTTGCCAAAATTATTATCTACTTAAAATCACTACTTATTCATCTAATTCAAAATGATGGATCAGTAAAATTTTAACTTCACAAAATATTAGTACATTTTTTAAACTTCTCATAATATTAGTACATTTGGCATCTATTTTTAAATTTAATTGTTTTCCTCATTTTTCTATCTTACATAATATTTTAATATCTCCATAAAATACATTTCTAATCTTTTCTAATTTGTCTCTCTTTTTTTTTCTTCTTTCCAATCTAACTTTTTTTATAAAAACAATTTCTCTTTTTTTTTCTTCTTTCCAATCTAACTTTTTTTTAAAAAAAATTTATAACACCAATTTATTCTCACACGTTACAACTCCAAGTTAGAGTATTTATTTAGAATTTTTATTACACAATACATTTAATGTATTTATATAGTATAATATAATTTACAGGAATTATTAAATTTAATATGTCATCCCATATATTGTTTTATAAATGTCTCAGTGAATAAAATTCTAATTTATATAACAGTCAATATAATTTTAATAAAGAAATATAGTAGCGTGCATTATATTAATGTATTGCTCCATGTGTTACGTCTTCTCTCAAAATAAATGTTTGCAACGAATTTTCTTCTCCATTAACACTTTTCATGTGGCTTCTAATACCGAAATATATTAGTGTTTTTTTTTTTGTTCTGGAATTAGTTACCCAAAGTAAAACCCACAAATGAACTTATTAAAACATATGTAACGTCAAATAAGTCTAAATTGATGCATTAGTGATTAGGCTAATAGATAACCACAATAACTCTAATTAATTCAAAACAAACATTAAATCTAATTAATTCACAAACATGTACGCTAAGTCTACTTCTATATATTACCCACATGTGAAGCTAAAAAAACTATTGTGGAGTTTTTGCTTTTTCGAGTCCGTTCTTTTATTTTTTATTGACTTTTAGTTGCTTTCTCTTTATTTCATGCTATCGTCCATATAGTAAAAATATCTACAAAGTTTTCTCATTTGGTGTTCAAGTTAGGTTTGTGATTTCATATGGTGTTCAAATTAGATTCACCAACACCATTAGTTCTACATAAAAGTGTTCTATTTTTTTTTTTTTAAGTTCTATTTTTAATTGTTTCTCTATTTTTCAACTCACCAATAAGATTTATATACATACATTGAGAAAATTTATATCTATTATTTTGGCCAGTTAAAGTGTAATTATAACTTTAAGTATTTAGATAAATGATATTACATTATATTTATTAAATTTTTTTACTCTTATGATCTATATGTATTCATAAATTTGAAAACCATAAGTATGTTAAAAAAATTTATGATATAAATTGAAAAACCATTTATGTAATTATTCTCAACATCACTTATCAAAATGTTAAGAATTTGTTATCAAATTTATGAATATATAAAGCTGTTTCAAGATGATTTTGTTCTTAAATACGTAAAACTCATGGGATCATGAGTCAAAAAAAAAAATCAGATAGTTGATGCCATTCTTTATTTCTTTTACATAATTACCCAACGTTTGAGAGGGATCGACGTTTTTTTTTTTTTTTTTTGTATGAATGTAAAATTTATTCACAAAAAAACTGTTTTACAATAAATGCATCATCAAACCGAAAATCTGAAAATATTTGGAGAGATTACAACATGAGAGGATTAGTTGCGAGTATGAGTACTAAACCAATAGCGCAGCCCGCCTTCGAAAGCGGTTGAACCCTTCAATGCCAAGGAACTTAGCCGGTTTCTCATATTCTTATCAATTAGTTTTGAGAGCGTGGAAGCAGGAGTTGGCGACTCCCCGTGTCTTCTCCCGTTCCTTTCTCGCCAAAGACTGTATATAGAGAGCTGAAAGACATATATCAACACAAAATGATGGAGATGTGGAGAATTCGAAGATGTGATTAGAGGGAGAAGAGACTCCCAACGTGTTGAAAACCGTAGGCCTAGCATTTCTCTGGTTAGAGCTGACCAAACTTGAGTGGAATAGGGGCAAGAGAAGAAGAGATGGTCCCTTGTCTCAACATCCGCTTGACAAAAAACACAACTTCCATTTGCAGCCCCATTCCACTTCACTAACCTGTCTCCTGTAGCAAGGCGATTACGAATGGCTATCCAAGCTATGAATGAATACTTGGGTGTGGAGTGTTGGAACCATACACCCTTGTACCAATCACAGATTGGATTAGATTGCCTGATCGCGTGCCAAGTTTGCTGAGAGTTAAACTTGCTTTTGAAAGAGCCATTGATTCGTTTCCAAAGTGAGACGTCGTTACCAGTATTGGAAGAACGAAGGCGGAGAGCATCCATTTCATCCTCAATCTGGTTCAGAACATTAGTTCGATGTCTACGGCGCCTATGCGACGAGAGAGCTGCAGCGACAATACTTGTTGAAGGGATACCCATATATCTCGAGTAAATAGTTTTTTTAAAAATTTTTAATATTGTATAACATTTGACTTGATTATATTTTGAATTCAATTTTTTTTAGTTTATCATACAAATTAAGTAAGAAATAAAGATCATATGAAAGAATATAAAATATGTATTTATTTTTATCAAGGTTTCCATAAAACCAACCCAATAAAATTCAACCATAAAATTCAAAAAGTTCCACCAAAGGTTTTTTTTTTTAATCTACCCTCATAGGATTTTTGAAAAGAATTATGTTTGCTAAGGGCATTTGCATAGAATATACTAATTGACTAATTCAGTTAAAACCTAATATGCCATTAAAGTATTTAGATAAACGGCATTACATTATATTTATTAAATTTTTGTACTCTTATGACCTATATATATTTATATATATATATATATATATATATATATATATACAAATTTTATAAAATGGCATATTCATTTTGTTTTCAAACAATTGAAATTTTTTGTATATATATATATATATATTAAAACTGAACTAAAGTTTTTTAAAATAAACTTTCAAAAATAAATTTTTTATTATATCATCTGAAGTCATTTTTCTAAATTAAATATGATTATAATTACGTGTAACATATATATTTGTTTTTTTGCGCAAAGACTTATTCAATTTAACTTAGGTTTGGGGCAGACCCATTACAAGAGAAACCAGAGACTGTTTTGCCAATGAATCGGTATCTGAGTTCTGCAAACGGGGAATGAAACTAAACGAAATAACATCAAAGGTAGAAGATAAATTCAGGATATCGAAGAGAATCCCATGAAGGTCCTTGTGTTGAAGCTCCGATTTTAAAGCTTTGACTAGCTGTGTTGAGTCGGAAGCGAGAGAGAGATGTGAAAAACCCAGATTAACATATATAAAATATGTTTTTGCTCATTTGGACCACCTTGCTATTTTATTAAATTTAGTCATTATCACAAATTATTTATTTTTTTTCTTAAATTTTTAACATATACAGATAAAATTTAGCAAAAATAATAATAAATATGAATATGTTTTACCTTTGATCTCCTAATTTTATTATGGATTATATGGATATAATATCTAAACCTTATTTTCGAGGGAAAGTCATGAGATCGGGAAGATCTACCTTCTGATGAGATCCACCGAGGGAAAACGGCCAATATCAACCCCAATTATCAACTCGAAACCACATAAATGTCAAATAACAAACATGAACTATGTAATCGTTAGCCAATTTTAACATATACATGTTATTAAATAATGTAACAAACCTGAATTATTTAACCTTTAGCCAATTGAATAAAAGGAATGATTCAGATACAAAAGAACATATAATTACGACTTAACAATTCTAATCGACATTAACAAATACAAAAAAAAAAAATTGTGTTGAAATTGGATAACGGGCCGATAGCCCGCGGGCTTTGTCCAAGTAACCCACGGCGGGGCGGGCTTGGACATCATTTTTCATGTCCATAAAATAGCGGGCTTCGCGGACAAGCCGAGGCGGATTGCAGGTTTTTGCGGGTTTTGTTCGCGGATTTGCGGATCGGCCCACGGACTACAAATATTTAATAAAAATAAATAATTAATATAAATAAATAAATACTTTTACATAATTCTGAAAATATATATGTGAAATTTATGAACATATAACACAATTTAATGTATAAAATTATAAGATTTACAAAAAAATTTAATACTAAAAGTTTTTTTAAAATTGAAAAATTGTTAATTTCAAATTTTAAAAATTATTTTTATTTTTATTTATTTTAAAAATATTAAAACTAAGCCCGCGGGCCGGCCCGCTAACCTGTTGGGCTTAGCGGGGCGGTCCTGGACATATCATTTTTGCCCGCGGTCCTAACGGGCCGGCCCATCGCGGTCACACAAACTCAAATGTCCATCGCGGGCCGGCCCAGATGGACGCGGGCCGACCCGTCTGACACCTCTAGGTTAGATAGTTTAGGTTTGTTTTTTAAAAATTGTATGAGTTCGAGTTGATTAGTTCCGGGGGTCAGAGTTTGGGATGAAAAAAGCCGCATAGAAATAGTTGAAGTTGATTTTGGCCGTTTTCCCAATCCAAGGATCATGAAGCAGCAAACAAGAGACTCTATAATGAGGTATGATATATATATTTCTACAATAAAATATTTTATGTAAATGAAGAAAAAGTAGTGATATATATTTATGTCATACCATCTTGAATAAAAAAAAGAACAGAATTTATTTTTTAGCTATTCACAAAAGTAATTCGAAAAGAAACATAAAAGTTAATATTTAAAAAAATTCTTTTCAAAAAACTATATTAATAATCGAACGTATTACTTTAATACAAATATCATAATTATTCAGAATTAATATTAAATATATAACCCACGCATCGCGTGGGCAGCTTTCTAGTTATTTATATATGAAACTTACTATTTATTATATGTTCATCTGTTATCGTATGTAATATATTGCAATTTTTTTAAATTCATATACTTCAAATTTCAATCTATAATATTGAACTAACTTTACCAATCAGGCTTTAACTTTACTATTATAATACCTACAAATAAAAAAAACTACAACTACAGCCAACACAGATACAACAGAAACCGTATAGCAAAAATTCTACAGACTACAGATACATCTCAACCAATCACCCACTTAGAAACATGCTCGCAGAAAAGTCCATCGAGACTATGGGTTTTGCCTACGGGTTTGCGGTCTTCAGGCTACAAATATTTTGATTCACAAACCTTGACGGGATTCCACATGTCTCCCAAGCCTTCATCGATCTATATTTTTCCACATTTATAGGAATATGTGTATACTACTTCAGAACACATGAATTCTTGAATGTTAGCACTATTATTTATCTCAAAATCATCCATTCCGGAAAAAGCTATCCATGGTTGATGGTGATATCTATACTTACTATCTTCTTATTTAAATGTTTCACATTGGAATTGAAAATGATTGTAAAGTAATATATATTGGTTTATCGATCCACTAATTGTTTATTAGTTTTGAGTTAGAATTCTATATGAACTACGTTAATTTGACAAGTTTGTCTACATTAGTCATCAATAATTTACATTCTATGAGCATCAAACAACATACAATATATAGTGTAAAAACATTGATTTGCATTCTAAGAAATCTTAGAAGATATATATCATTATCTTTATTTAAATATCAATTTATTTTCTTAAATATAATAATAGAAATGTTACATAGTTATTAACTTATTATAAATTCACGATGCATTATATCTTTTGCAGTGAATAAATATATACAAGAAGTAAAGAAATGAAAAGAAAATGAAATATACTTAAACAACAATAATATCAGAGATCTAAAGAATATATTTCCATTCACATCTTGGACTTCACGGAATTTATTTCATAATCAAGTTTTGACGGCATAGAATATATATTCGTCAAGATCAATACCAAGATTATAACAATTCTTACGGTGGCATTGGCTTCCAGTTGTGCACTTTATGGATCGTACCTTGATTTAACCTAAAATATATTCCATCTTCTCTGGCTGTCCATTCATATGTGCCTCCTTGAGCTACACCCGGTTTATATTCATACACATCAAATTGTTGGCCAATCCTGTAACCAGGCCCATGTCTAAAGGTACACCAAAAAAGTGTCGTCTTCCAAAAATTATCCCTAATATCAAACTGATATATTTTACCATACGGGACATAATGTTTTCCCATGTCGACCTTTCCAGATTTACACTGCACAAAGAGGTGTGAGTGCTTTTGATTGGGATCAAGCTCGTTCCAGATATGGAGCTTGTTTGCTCGTCCACCATATACATTACCAATCATGCATAGGCCATAAAAAAATAGAAACACTGATAGATATTTCATTTTTTTTTCCCAGGTGTTTAGATTTTAATTTTCTTTTGCTTTTTTTAACTAATAATTTTCTTCTGCTAAATTGCTTTTGTGTTTGTTATATTATATATACACATCTATAAATTGCTATTTTTAGATCTACATTTTCTTGTCTCCAGGCTTATAGGAAATTTCTATTAATAATTAAGGTAGCAAATCAGTGTATTGGATTTTTGGCTAATCTTAGGTTATCTTTTTTTTCACCAAAAAGTTAAAATCATAGGAATTTATGTGGTCATCCGCCCATAAACATCCAATAAGTTGTAAAACTATTTTTAATGAGATTACGACGATCTTGTGCCCTTCAATAAATATTTCACATGTATGAGTGATTTAGATATATGTTTTTATATATGATAAGATATTTTATTATATAAAGTTTGGTTTTCAAAATTGTTAACGTGTATATATAATATCTTATTATATAGAGTTTGGATTTCAAAATTGTTAACGTGTATATATAATAACATTGTGATATGTGTCACATAAAACATTAGATATCGCTACATATCAAATTTAAATTTGTTAATATACAAAGAAAATTATGGAAAAGTTCCTAATTCTATAAAAAAGAAATTTAGACATAAACAAAAAAAATGTTTTTGTTAGCACATTAATCATATGCATGATTTTGCACAAAACATGAAGTGCATGTATGAAATTCAAATTTCTTATGTTCTAGCACAATGATACAATTCAAGTATAAATTTAACATAATACAATTATGGGATATGAAAAGTCGATTTCCCTATATATCCAAGAAAAAAAGAATAGTCCATTTGAAAGATTCTTATTATATTGACATGAAACCACTATAACTAATGTGAATTTGATATATGTTAATTAACCGATTAGATTTTGATACATGTAAAATATTTAAATTTATTGTTAATTATAGAATAAGATATATCCACAAGAAAAGAATTTTAGAATAAGAAATCAATACGAGGAGATTGACTCAACATGTGTGAATATATAAAAATGTCATCTGGATTTATTACGGTTCGGTTAAGAAAGCGATCATAGAATTTTTAAGAAGAACCAAACTACACTTGATTAGTTGACTAAATTTTGACATACGTAAAATAGTTTTTCTTTGGTGTAAAAGTTAAAAAAAAAAAAACATAGGGGCCATGCTAATCTTCTCTTTATCGTTCCAATTTTATCTGATGTCTCCGTAGGGACTGCGTAAAATAGTTTTCTTAATCTTTAAACTTATATGATGGCTGGCATGCTCTTACATAATGTGCGACTAGAAAATGTTAGTTTAAGGATCATATGCATCCCTAATTCGCTAGCACACCGAAACAGTTTGGTTTACCGGTGTTCAAGAATCTCTTATTATAACGGCTCTTGATCATGCATATGAAACAAAACATTATAGAGAAAAGTTAGGAGTTACAAGAATTTAACAAGTTAGAGTTGAAACATGTTAGAAAAATAAAGGTTAAAGAGACCACCAAAACAATAATAATCAGGTCAAAACACATGAACGGCTGATGCTCTGTATGAGATTCGACGCATACGTGGAACCTGTTTTATTAATTAGGTTAATCCATTTGATGATTTGAGTCATTCTATTGATGAAATATATAAGAGATATTGTACAAGAGAGTTGTTAGGGGCTATTAACTAAGCTTCTTAGCATGCACTGGACTTGAATGCTTTGAATAGAGAAGTAGAGAAGACTTTGGTGAACATATCTTCATACTGATGGCAGGAAGGAACATGTAGGACACGAACCTGGCCGAGTGCTACTCTTTCACAGACAGACAAAATATCCAACTCAACATGTATTGTCAAGTGATTTTGTATCGGGTTTGTGGAGAGGTATATTGTCACAACATACGATCGTTGATGTCGAAAGAGGGTAATGAAGCTCGATAAGCAGGTTTTATCCATATAGTCTAAGCAACTGCATTGACAATCCCTCCGTACTCGGCTATGTAAGAAATATTGTACAAAAAAAGCCGTTAGGGGCAATTAACTACGCTTACTAGCTTTTTTTTTTTTTTTTTTTTTTGAATAAAATGTAAAATTTATTCGAAAAAAACTTTTTACATCTGCAGTTTTCTAAGAGTTTTTGAGTACATTAATCAAAATAAAAGAGTGATGAGAGCTTGTTCTTTATCTTGATGCGAACCACATTGCCATACAACCTTCGTATCTTTGATCTCCAAGGTCTCGTATGGAAGAGATTCTGTTCCGGATTTGCTTGTCTATCTCCCGTATCATTTGAGTTAGTGAAGTTGGAATTTCCCCATGTCTTCTTCGATTTCTTTCTTTCCATAGCGAGTGAACTGTGATTTGAAAAGTATATCTCGTCAAGAAGAGACAATCCTTTCCCATAGATTTATCTGCAAGAATCTTGAGAACCATATCCCAGCTTGTGGCAAATCTCCTCATTAGTAACTTTCTTGCTAGTCCAGACCAAACCTCTTCCGAGTATCTACACGTAAAGAACAAGTGATTGCGAGATTCCAAGGGTTCATGGCAGAGGATACATGAGGGATCCACCCCCACATTCCAACTTAACATTCTGTCACCGGTTGTTAAGCGATTTTTAATAGCAAGCCATGTTAGAATTGAGTATTTAGGTGTGGCATGTGAGAACCAAACACCTTTATACCATTCTACTTTTGCTTGTCTTTCACGAGTAGCTTCCCAAGTATCCTTTGTACTGAACGTACTTCTGAATTTATCTCCTTTCCCCTTCCAAAGTACTTTGTCAACTGCAGCACTTAAACCCTTTTCACGAAAGCTTTGAATGATCTCGTCTACTTGATTTAAAATATCAGTTTGATGCCTCCGTCTTCTACATTTCTCCACAGCTTCAGCTACTGTAGCATGAATACTGATTCCCATATCAATGCATCCACGATGTCCCAACATTTCAAATAGTCGACCAAGAGGGGACCAATTTTCGAACCAGAAAGAGATGCTTTTCCCACAGTGTACCTCATGTTTCACAAAGCCATCAGCTAAGGATCTATATTTGAGTAGCTTTTTCCACATCCACGATCCTAGGGATGTTTTCTCGCTTATTGACCAGAAAGATCCCTTGCGAAGCAGATGCATCCGCAGCCATTGTACCCAAAGAGAGTCAGTCGATATTATTCTCCAAATAAGTTTTAAGCAACTAACCTTGTTTGCCTCTTTAAGTGATTTAAGGCTGAGCCCTCCTTCATCTTTTGGTAGACATACTTCACTCCACGCAACTTTTGCTTTTTTGGTGTTTAGCTCGGGTCCTGACCACAAGAAAGCATAACACAAGCTATCTATTTCCTTAATGCAAGCATTTGGTAGGCGGAACGCTGACATCCAGAAATTGGTAAGACTGTAAATCACAGAGCTGATGAGTTGCAGCCGACCTGCAAAGGAAAGGTGTCTCACTGTCCATTTGCCTATCCTTCCTCGAATTTTTCCTATAAGTGGTGTATAGTCACTTAAAGACATTCTCTTGGTTAAAAGTGGTAAACCAAGATATCTGACCGGCAGAGATCCTGATTCGAATGGGAAAGATTGGAGTATCTCTTCCTTGTCCTCTTCCTTAACCCCCGCCATATATAGTGTTGATTTTTCAAGGCTAATTTTCAGTCCCGAGAAAGTAGCAAATTTATCAAAAATCTGAAGAATTCCCTCTATAGATCGTATGTTGTCGTCCGTGAATACCAAAAGATCATCTGCAAAACACAAATGTGTAAGCTTAAGATTTTGGCAACGCGGGTGGTAACCTATTCTTTTTTCCAGAGCTGTTGTGTCTAGCATGTGCGACAGAACATTTATGCATATGACAAACAAATATGGAGACAAGGAGCAGCCTTCCGCAGTCCCCTAGCACTACGGAAGAGACCCGATAATTCTCCATTCACTTGGACTGAAAATGAGGCCGTGGTAATACGTAACTCAATCCATCTTACAAACTGCGGGGGAAAGTTGAGAGCTGATAATGTGGATAGAAGAAATGGCCACTGAACAGAATCAAACGCCTTTGAAATGTCAATCTTTATTGCACTTCGAGATGATATTGTGTCTTTATGGTAATCTTTGACTATTTCTGAAGCCAAGAGGACATTTTCCATTAATAACCTGTTCTTGACAAAAGCTGACTGGTTTGGTGAGATGAACTCCGGGAGAACAACTTTCAGCCTATTAACTATGAGCTTTGAGATAACCTTGTATATGACATTACAGCAGGATATTGGGCGGTAATCTTTCATCTCTTTGACCTCTTTCTTCTTTGGTATAAGAGCTAATATGGTAGTATTCACTCCCTTAGGAATAAAACCATAGAGAAAGAAGGATTGCACTGCTACTACGAAATCCTTCTTTACTATTGACCATGCCTCTCTTAAACATTCCACAGTATACCCGTCAGGACCCGGGGATTTATCTCTGGGCATAGAGAATAGAACCTTGTGAATCTCATCCTCTGTGACCTCACGAGTCAGCCTTTCAGCTTGTGCTTCTGATACCCGAAATTTGATCATACTCTGTAGCTCCTCTATTGACTTACCCTGGTAGTTTTCTGGTTTCTGGTCCAAAAACTCTTGAAAAAACCTTGTCGCTTCTTTCTTTATTTCCTCATGAGTATCTGCTATAGTTCCATCGAAGCATATACACAGAAGAATATATGTATTTCTATTCTAGTAGAACCGCTTGTTACGCTCTTTCCATAATAATAATAGGAAGATCAACGAGTCAGCAGGACATTCTGAGCAATCGTGTGATATTTGAAATTAAATCCGTAAATCATCCGCACAAAACTGATGTGTCCAAACGATACCGACTCAAATGTTTATTCGAGACAAATCTTGCACGGAAAGAATCATTACAGAGAAAATGACATAAAGAAACTGGTAACGAACTCGTGCCCACTTTACAAAAACACCACACTAAACTCCAAGTCTGGACCAGAACTTGTGTTCTCATGCATTTGTAACATATATGGAACCATGCGTTATGGCCAACATACTAAAGAAAAAAATCATCACTATGACATAATTATGAGCAATATACGTTATAAATATCTAACCAGGTTTGTTCGCTTTGTCGGTCTAAGTACACGTACACATATAAATATTGCATACATGTCTCGAATAATAGTATCCATTGACGTTGTTTCTGGTAATTTTCTCGTATTTATGGATCTCCTATTTGACATTAGCTAACGGACATATTCTTTTTCAGCCAATTCAAGTCATCCACATTTACCTTCGTCCCATATCTATCGTGATTAAGTATATATACACAAACATGCATGTTTCCAAAAGTACCGTAAGAACATAACTCATACATGAATAACCAAAGTTATAACAATACAAAACCACACCCCTCCCTCTGTTTGTATACCCAATGAAAGCCACACCAAAAAAGAAATGTGAAACTAAAAAAAAGATATAAAACTTGAAACTAAACTATTGAGTTCTCGGACCCCATGAGAAACCCAAATTAAGCCAAATATACCCTCCTAATCCCAATGAAAAGAAACACCAACCCATGTGGTGGACCTTAGAATTACATAGATGGGAAAGAAAAAGAAAAAAAGATCAAAGTCAGGACCATATTATGTACATACACATATCATTTACCTCGAGTAAACTTAACAGTAGACCATAGTAAACCTTGAACCAATCTTGAACCCCTTTTGTTTTTTCTTGAACTACGCGAAGGAAGATGATTGAGATGGTGAGATGAAGAGGATCCGAGGGAGCTTTATAGTGCCAAGATAAACATTTCCCCTGATTAGATCTCTCTGATCCAAGCTTCTTCTCTCATCTCAAAACAAAAAGGGAAAAAAGATAAACCCTAGCTAGTTATAGATCATATAACCAAAGTTTTGGTTTATATCAAGGAGGTGAGGGAGGATCCAACGATATTATTTGTTGGATCAAGCCATGCTCCATTGACAACACTTGCATTATTCCACATGTTGTTGTAGTTTGAAGGATCCAAAGATGATGATGACATGAACCCATTGATGTTCCCAGAGATCTGATCAAGCTTTCCTTCTTTGTACTTCATATCTTCATTGTTACCTCCAACATGCAAATCTTGAAGTGATGCTAGGGTTTGGAGATGGGATTGTCCCAACATGTCACCACCATTGTTCATGGGTTTATTTGGGTGCTGGAGAAGAGTAGGAGAAGAAGAAGAAGAAGACATCGAGGATCCGAATAGACCCGATAGAAGAAAGAGTTTGTTTGTTGTGGAGTTGTTGATGAAGCTACCATTAATGGTGTGGTCATGACTCATATGATGCGGATGCCCTAATCCAAGAGCACTAAGACTGCTAAACCCAGATGAGAGAAACTCACTCTCTAAACCACTTGTTGAAGAAGTCTTTGAAGAATCACTGAAACGGCTTGGAATCATTGGAAGATTATTACAACTGCTCATATGATCTGATAAACCATAGAACAAGGGATGATGATTCATGGAAGAGAAATGAGAGATCTGATGAGGGTTATTAGGGGATGAAGAAGTAGTCGTCGAGACGGTGGAGGCAGCGGTTGCGGTTGCGTTTGATGGCCGCTTTACCCGTTTGTTCTTCCGGTAGCTACCGCCTACGGGAACGTTCCTGAGAGTCCCACCTCTCGTCCAGTACCTCTTGCAAGCCTTGCAAAAGTGCCGCGGCTGAGAGAGGCTGTAGTTGTTGTAGTAACAGAACTTTGTGTTGGAAGAATCACAACGAGGGCATTTAAGTTGCGGTTGTGGCTGCTGCGGTTGCTGCTGATGAGATGATGCCACGATCATGTTCTTGCTTTGCATACTCGCCTGAGAAGAGAGGGAGATAAAGAAAGAAAGAAAGAGAGAAGGGATTTTTAGATCGTGTGGTTTAACTAAAGGCAAGAGAACAAAGAGAGGACAAGAGGATATTATTCGGATCCAAAAGCTAAGAAACAAAAGATAAATGGGTCATATTATTTAGAGAGAGAAAGAGAGAGAGACCAGTGGATTGGTGTTGGGAGAGCTGATGATAGGCATCTTCTTCTTCTGGTCACAATTGCCAAACATATCTTTCTTGATTTTGATTTTTTCTTTGTTTCTTTACTTGTATAAAAGAGAATCCTTTTGAAACCAGCAGTGTACAGACAAAGAGCTGTTGGCTACTGAAGCTATTATTACTGTTTTAACTTACAAAGATTCTTGACAGATGGTTCTTTAAGCTCCTTATTTTATATTCCTTCCGTTTTGTTTTACTTGTCGTTTTAGAGTTAAAATTTTGTTTTATAATAGTTATCGTTTTAGGTTTTAGATGCAAATGTTGGGTGAAAATTCCAGTTTTATTCCTACTGTTTTAATGTTTCGGCCAATAAATTTTTTTATAAAATATATTAATAAATGATAAAATAGAAAATTTAATGTTTTTCTTAATTTGTGTGTGAAAACCTTAAACGACAACTAAAACGAAACGGATGAAATATTATTTGTAATATTGTTATTCGTGCCACTATTGATTTTTATTATATATTATATTATGTAAGTGTTGCACTAGGGTTTTCTCTAGTTGTACTTAACAATTTTGCTACTAGCTTTTAAATAAGATTTATTACAGAGATGTTCACGATGCCTTTGTTCTAAAAATGGTCCTCAATTACACCGGCTCATTTACTGAAATATATTATAAAAAAAATCAGTTTTCTGTGACAAGAAAAAGAACATCAGTCTCCTTGACCGACTTTAAGTAAAATCGTTTTCAATGTTTTTTTAATTCAAAATATAAAATAAAAATATCATCGATTGATCAGTTTAGACACTAAGATATTGTTTTGCTATCCAATGACTATCTAATAATTTCTTATATATACTTTAAAAAAAAATCTGGAACTTTAAAAGTGTAAATTATACAATCTTTCGAAACATAAATATCAAAATAAATTTTTAATAGTAGTAGCATGCCTTAATTATTAGGGATAATATTATCCCACATTGGAAAGGACAAAGGATCTTGACTAGTATATAAGATATATGGGTCTCATTGCCAATTGGTTTTGAGTTGGAAACCCATATTCTAATATTAATATTATCCGTCATCATTTGTTCTTTGCATCCGCTCCAACGTGGATTGTAATGTCGTCTTTGCGTATTTTATGGTCTCCATTGTAATATCTTTTAACTGCCTGTTTGGTGGATTGTATTGCAAATGCTTCAGAAATTAGGAACATATATATTATGATGCTCAATCAGTAAAACAACACGAAATTTTAGAACCGGGTGCTTGTCTTCTGGTGGTAAAGGAACCTCGACGAGTCCCGGCCACTGCGCAATTTACATGCGGGGCGCAGCGTCCCAGACCACCAGTTCCAGGGGGCCCTTAAGTGGAGGCTTAAAAATCTCAGGCACGCGGGTTTAGGCCCAGTGAGCTAGTCGGATCACAGTGTGGTCTGGACACTGGATTATAAAAAAAAACACGAAATTTTAGAAGCCTTCATATTTTGGTGGAGCAGATTACCGATTACGCAATTAGGAACCCTTCTCTTGTACAGTTGTACCTATTAATGTAACATATGCATAATTGGATATAGATCGTTTAATTTGTTGTACGATCCAACAATTAAAACGGTTTTAAAGAATGAAAGCATTTTCTTAACAAACAAAAACAAGAGTACGAAAACAAATTATGTGCGCCTATGTTATTAGGTTATTAAATGTTTATGTTACCTCACACTTTCCGGACTCATGTTTTACCATCGATCGGTAGGGGTGCACAGTATGGCATGTCGTCGTCTGATGTTTATTTTTAGTCTGAGCAAATTATATTTGATGTCCCTGATCACAACTTGATGGTCACAATCTATAAAGGTGGAAATTGTGTGTCTCGGATATATACATTGTCTCCAAATATATAGTAAGTGATTTAGTAATTGAGATGTCGAATGACTCGAATCCACACTGTTAAAAGACCTTCATTAGTAAAAGAAATATGAAATTCCATTCAGTCTAAGACTTTCAATTATGTACTTTCACGGCTAATCTAAAATTACATATCACAATGATGTTTTGAGCCGTTTCTGTTTCAAACTTTTTGGTTCTTAATCTAAATTAAGTTAACATTGTATTACAGCAGAAAATAGGCCTAACGTCTCAAAGAAAATCATGAATCAGGTAGATATATTTTTTTTAATATTTAGGATTAATTAGTCTATTTCAAGAAAATCTTTTTTTTTATTTCTCAAATAATCCAGTTACTATGATAACAGTCCCATTGGACAGTAGTACCGCCCCAAGTATGTATATCCTTTTACTTGTTTATCCACGCTAAATTGAGAAGCATAATTAAGTAAAGAAACAATGTCCATAAAAGCTCATTGATTTTAAGTTTCAAAAAATAAAAGGCTCGATAATAATTTTCTTTCAGTTGAGCTAATAAAAATACTAATTTACAGAAAATTAAATAGTTTTGCAAACACCTATTAACCGATTTGGAGTAACAAAACAAGTCCAAATTCTAGACGTAGTTGATTTTTTGGATTTGTTGTCCGGTTATTTGATGTTAAGCTGATGAAATAAATAAATAAATAAACAGTAAGTTTACATGCTTGTGCGAATCAAAGCAAGTAGTAACTATTTCATAATTTACGTAAGTTTTGTCTTATTACTATCCCTGATTTTAGCTTAACAAGGGGTTAATTTGACACCTAAGTAATCGTATCTTAAACTAAATCTAGATCCCTAATCGAATAAATTTACATTAATTTAAAGTGTATATATATATACTGAAAATGTAAGAAGAAAAAAGATAGAGACAATAAAGGAGAATGTAACAGGTGAATCTTTCAGAGGGATCGAGGAACATCACTCATCACGATAAGTGACATTCTTTTGCATATTGTGGAATTGGAGTGAATCCCTAGACCCACATCACCCTATCAATCCCACTTCCAACTCTTATATTTTAATTTATATACATTCCAACAATTATATTATATACACATATTCCTTGATTGAAAAATCGCCAGGCGCTAGTCGGGCGCTCGGCATGGGCCTAGCGATTAATCGGAAAATCGGATTAAAATCGGGGATTAATCGGAGATTAGTTTTAGGGTTATTTTAATATTTTTAAAACATATTAATCCAATATTATTTTTAAAATTGCAGTAAACACATAAAAATGTATTTTTGAGACAAATATTTATGATTTTTATTAAAATATGAACATAAATTATTGTAAAACATTACAAACTCCCAATTCAAATGATTGAATAACAAAAATAAAAAGTTTTTTTATACTAACAATCTAAAAATAATCGGGGTATGTAAGATTAGGCGGGGAATAATCGGATTAAGCGGGGAATAATCGGATTAGGCGGAGAGTAATCGGATGACTGATTTCTTTAAGGGATTAGTCATTAATCGAGACAGATAGGGTGGGCCTAGCGATTAAGCGGGGAGTAATCGGGTCTAGGCGAGGATTTTTAGAACAGGGCACATATCTATCATACAAGCTCACTATAGTTTATAAGCGTCGGTTTGAATATTATATCGTACTCCTACCCCTACAATAATACTAGTTGCAACTTTTAAGATGTCAGTAATAATTCAAGAGATTTCTTACAATATTTTAGCAAGCTGGAGAATGTTTAGAGATATTGATAATTAATACATCCAAGCCAAGAATGATAGCAATGCACAATATAATAGTATACAAATAATGTTCTTTTGAAATCAAGATATTCAAGTTTAAAATCAAAGGTTATAGTATAGTAGTTACTTCGTATTGATTGACGTCACAAAATCACATCGCGTTTTTAGTGACTACGATGGTCATGCGATATATTCTGAAATAGCCAATATTGTCTACTTATAATTGAGACTATATGCATGGTAGATCAAATTATCACATCATTACTAAGTCATGAATAGGAAAAAAACAATGAGAATCTTTAAGAATTAAATAAGAAATGGGTTTAGATTAGAGTTGCAAGAAAAACAAATTAGAAGAAGGTTTTTGACAAGCAGGGCCGGCCCGCAGGACAGGCCACCCAAGCGGTGGCTTGGTGCACCACAATTTTTTTTTTTTTTAAGGGTTTTATTTTTTTTTTTTTTTGGTAAAAAGGCTCATAAAATGAAAATATTTGGTAGAAACTAAAGTTTTTTTCGAAAAAAATAAATAAAATAGGGCCCAAACAATTAAATTTGAATGTAATAATATTCAAAATATCATTATTTTTGTATAATTTACTAAAAATAGGTCAAAAAAAAATTTTAGTCCTAAAACTTATAAATATATTGGACCTCATTTTATTTTTTGTGTAGAGCCTCACAAATGCTCGGACCAGCACTGTTGACAAGTGAAAGTGACAAGTGAAAGCTCCAAGAGGAAAGGGACAAAATAGAGCACAAGTGCATGTGATGTTCCATCTCACTCACTGCCAACCCCAAATGGGTTCACATTTCCAATCTTTACTTTATTCTCCATCGTCTCTTTCCTTGCATTATCTTTGCTTTTCCTTACTTTTTAATAAAATAATATAATTAGATCTTAGGACTATGTATAGAAAACTAAAACATATCACATCTTACTACATATTTGCAATTTTTTAGTAGCATTTAAACTATACTATTGCAAAAATTAATTATTTCAATTGATTTATCATGAGATGACCATAAACCATAATATATCATTTAGCCAAAGAATAGCGTTACAAAAACAATTAAGAAGTTGCAAACCCTTCATTAAAAAATTAAGAAGAAAAGCATGCACTATAGTTATACAATTAGGATATAGTCATATAGATTATTGTTTATTATAGTTTCGAATCTAAAACCAAATATCTTTTTTTTTAATATGTGATTAATTAAGAGTGCAGTTATATCTGTATATGAAACTGATTTTTGTAAATAGTTAGCCGTGTCATTTACAACCAATATGGTAATGGTAGACCATATGATAAAATGTACATGAGACTCTTTTTGCAATTTTTGCATGAACCGCACAAAATCTCATTCTCTCACTCTCCCGACTAGCTCGGTTTTTACATATGTACTTACTTAAAACTTTCGTTTTCCTTAATATGTCTTCTTCTAGTCGTCCTCTTTCTTGGTACTAATTTCTCAAGACATCACCGCAAACTCTATTCACCAAATAAAAATTACCAAAGAACTACTTACATACGTCGAACTTCTTAGATAAGTCATTACTCATTTTTAAAAAGAGTCTACACTTTATCCAAAAAAAAAAGAGAGTCTACACAAATACTTTTAATTAGTGCATATGTGGTATGTTGTACCGTACGTATGTGTCAATATATTTACGATGATGCATGTGGGAGGCAGATTGGGAAAAAGAAAAGCAAAAGCATTAGCATAGGGAAACTAACGAATTTTGTATAACTCCAAGGGATTTTCTCTTCTCCCCTAAAGTTCTATTCTCTAATTAATTACTGTAAAAATCCTCCTCTTTTTATTTATTGTTATTCATTTTTGTCAGATTATTGTTAATTTGTTTTTTTATTCCCCTGAATTTGGTTCTATTTTCTCGAATGTCGAGGTTACTTTGTCTTCTCCAGATTACTCTTTTTCTTGGAATACTTGCTTTTGCCAAAGAAGGTTAATGTTTTTTTTCTTTTCATATTTTGTTGTTTTCTTCGATAGTGTTCTCGCAGTTTGATTGGCAGTTGATTTCGATTCCTTTGCATCACAATCAATATTAAAGTAAGCATATTCAGTTATTACACCCAAAAAAGAAAAAGAATGTTTTGTTTTGTTTTTATCCAAGAACTTGCGAATACAAGACAAAGAAGGGAATGATGTTATTGAGAATAGTTTTACATGGTTATAAGATTAAACAAACAAGGATAATATTTTCAATATAATTTTAGAAAGGCACGAAACTTTTAATATATAGTTCAAATAACGCAAAGTTCCCCCAAATTATATTCAAACCACGCAATATCTCAAAAATAGTCAAGGGACTTATAAAACGTAACACTAATGAAGTAATAACCAAACTAACAAATCAATAAAGTCGAAGCATTACACTATTACTGGTTTCATGTTTTCCATATTGTTTGAATAGATGATCATTTGTATATCATGAAAATCTGTATGGTCTACATGTTACTTTACAAGGTACTAGTGCTTGCCATTGCTTGCAATCACTGAGATATGGCATGAAAAAAGAGGAGACGACGAGCTAAAAAGCTATTAAAGAAACACAGAATCACAGTTTGAAGACTGATAAACAGTTGCCAACATACTACTGTATAAGGTTTTACATATGTTACAAGCAGAAGAATCCAGAAACAGCAGCAACACATTGTAATCTCTCTATCTATACAAAAGTTAAAGTTGCCACTCCAGCAAAAGGGGGAAAAGAAGGCGCACACTCTGCAAAAAAGCTAATCTTGTCATAACTTGCTAGGGATCACATCACGGGAAAGCTTGGTCGGCTTTACAAACATGTCTTGGGTCTCTGCAATGAACTTGGCAAACTGAGATCCTTTCTTTTGTTTGTTATTACCATCTTTGAGTAACTTAGGCAGATTGGGTAGAGACTGCTCAGTCTTTGGTGATAGTGATGGCATCAAAGCCCAAATGGATAAGAGTTCTTCGCTTGGTTGATCAAGTGTTTGAAGGATCTCCATGTTTTGCATATCTGTTTTAAGACGGGAACAATAATAAGCAAACACTTTTTGTCACATCTGCTCTTTATTCTGCTTCCATAAGTAAAATAAACCAACTATATTAGACAAACCTTCTGCAAACTTGAAGATTGGTGCCAAGACTGCACATGGGATGCTGAAGTTGAGATGCGGTATAAGAGTCCCCGCTCCATGTCTTGCGTTGCTGCAGATACAGAAAAAGACGTTTTCTCTTTGGAACAACAGAAGCCTACTTTAGGTACAAGCACATAACATCTATTATAAAAATCTTGTCGCAAGCATAGCAAACATCTATCACAAAAATCTTGTTGCAAGCATAGCAATGAAAAATCAACTACGTATCATGATTAAAGAAGACCTATCCGTTTCAATGCTGTATAGATATGTCCGTTTCTAATGACCCATCTTATATTTGAATCTAAAAGACCTACATTTTGTATTTGAGAATGATTTTCTGTTACCTGGTAACAAGTCCAATCATATGGCCACTTGAATTGAGAACAGCACCACCACTACCACCAGGATGCACAGCAGCTGTTGTTTCGAGCATAGCGGGGAACTCTGCGACTTCTTGCGAAATGGATTGCGTATTCAATCTCCTCTTCACGTGAACTACCTTTGCTACAACTCCAGAACAAATAGAAGGAGAAAGCCCTAATAACAAAACAAAAATGTTAGACAACAAAACTATCACGGAAGAATAGAGAGGATCTTTTCTTTCTTCCATTTAAGGACACTTGGCTCATATAAGGCACAAGAGAATGTAGTTTTAGGGTGTGCAAAGAAATCTATGCAAGATTATGGAAGCACAACATAAGCAAGAATTAATCACAAATCTGATTCAACAAGATAATTCTAGGACTAATGGAGTCTTTACCACATCTTGGTCCGAAGAGTCCATGTCCAACAACATGCGCTGTTGTACCCAAAGGAGGAGAAGAAAAATTGGCAGCAATAGGTTGGAGCTTTCCAGGGACATATTCTAGCTGCAGTAAAGCAATATCTAATTGTTCCTTGCAAATATAGACCACATTTGCCGTACACCAAGTCCAAGAATCTAGGTGACACAATCGTACACGTATGTCTCTATGCCCAGTCTGAAGGAAATTGTGTTTGTATTCCCTAATGTTCTCTCCAACAGCCGAATAGAGATTTGCTGGAGCTTTCCGTGGCAATGTTTGACTCTTCTGTTCCCAAACTTTACCTCCCGTGGAAGAAAACTCATCGGCTCCTAAGACATAGGGTTTTAAACCAGCATCGTTTCCTTCACCATATACACCACCTTTTCCATACCTCCACGGCTCAAGCAGGTGAGCATTTGTTAGTATGAGACCATGTTCGTTAAGAATAATACCAGATGCCCAAACACCATCATTGACCGTAATAAGACAAACTGATTCCATCGCCTTCTCAATAGCCACTTGTGCAGGAATACTAGTATCTGATTTAACATTTAGTGCTTCACTCCCCCACTTACTTGCTTTTCCTGCTTCAGATGGTTCCTCAAGCAGCAAGTGGCTGCACGCAGTTGTGATTGCTCCCCATGGAACCACCAGCTGCTACCGAAGGCTACAGTTTTGCATGAAACATTACAATAAAACTTCAATGAACATAAAGGAAATGAGGCTGGCGTTGACAAACCTGAATTTCAACGCCGCTATTCTTTTGCCTTAGTGGTCTAATCAAAATGCCAATTAAGTGCCCATTCTTATCAAACACCGGGGCCCCTTCCATTCCTGAAAGAAATTGAACCGGAAGGGAACAAGTTTTAGCTCTTAAGATGAAACAAATGGAGCATATATAAAAACTATTGAGAATTGTACATACCAGGGAGACATCGAACATCAGCTATCATCAGTGACTTCTTTAGGGATCCAGAAGGATAGCAATTCGCAATGGAACCAGTTGATACACTGTTTCAAACCAGTTTAGATTCCCAGAGTTAAATGCTGACATTATCAATAGAAAGGAAATCATGATGAGCTCTAGTCGATTAAAATGCAGTAACGCTAGTGTAGCCATAATTCACCTGTTAAAAAAGTTAACAGGTGAAAGGATTCCAAAAGGAGAACCTAGTGCTACAAGTGTATCACCCTTGCTACTTGATGAAGCAAATTTCATGTTTGGCTGACCCTGATTTCACAAAACATTTGCACCACGAAGCATAGTTTAAAATAGTTAGAGATAGTGTAAGGTACAGTAACATTAAGATGAACCATAAATCATAAAGAATATACGGGGAGGAAAATCAGGGAAATATTTACCAGTAAACTTAAGGGGACTCCTAGAAGAGCCATTCGAGTGGCAGACTTGGCCATGAAGTTAGCATTGAGTGGCTCATCAAGTTGCATCAAGGGCTTGCTGTAATGTTCAATCTAATAAATGATAGAAAACTGATTTTCAGAAATAGACAGAGCTCTTTCATTTCAAAGAAGGAAATACAAACACACATCAATTACAGGTAGAAGTTCAAACGCTCAGAATGTTTCCCTTGCAACGAGCCATCAAAGAGCATTCGTGTTTGCATTTGACTTACCTTGGTTGAAGGCTGAGAACCATTAGCAGCAGAAACCAAAGACCAACCAACATCCCATCCAGAATCTTTCGAACCGGAAGAAGCTTCAATAAGAGATTGGAGTGCAGCAGAAGATACAGGGACATCAACCTTGTAACATATTAGTAAAAATCAGCACCGAAAAGAAGTTCATATTCCACGAAAAGGGAGCTACAACATATGCCATAAGAAGTGCATATCACCCATCTTGCAATATCAGTTTAGTGGATTCATAAATCATCACCACAGGGAGGTATCAATTGTCACTTTTAATGCAAGGAAGAAGGGGCATTTTATCCGTACCAGAGAAAGAAGTTGCGCAGGAACCCAAAAAGGAGCTTCCTCTCCTGACTTTAGCTGACCCTGGAAAGAGTAAGTATCTAGATCATACCTTAAAAAATCCAAACAACTTACCATTCAACATAAACTATTCATAAACACTATCTGTATACCTCCACCATAATCTCAATCCGAGCACCCGGAATAAGCTTCACCGGATCCTTTACCAAAAAAACAAAAGACATCAAGATTGAAGTAGCACATCAAGCAAAAACATGTATCATTGATAGTGAATTCTAGCATGTGTATCTAACCTGAGAGATACTACTACTAGTTCTGTGACCTAATGTTAAGAATGGCTCTACAACAGATGCAACGGTCAAAACCAGGGCCATCTCCTGACCAGCTTCAAACAGAACCTTAGCCGTGACCTCACCACCACTTAAGATATTTCTTGGAAACAAGATCCCAGAAGCTGAAAGTGTTGCATTGCCAGAACTTCAAACACACACAAAATTTCAGCCACATTAAGTTCCAAGATAAGAAACCAAATCAAAGAATATATCTATGAAAATAATTCATCTTGTGCTCACTGGTATTGATGAAAAGCATGCTTCCTCATCTTCAATCCCTTTGGATCCTAAAATTGACACCAAGTATGATTATTAACACTTTGTACCCGATCATGTGTAAAGTAGATAAATTCATGGATAGAATCTGTAAATAAGAATTGGGTAAAGAGAGATAAGAGCTTACAGGGCCTTCGACTTTGACCAAGACGGCGAAATTCCGGGAAAAGCTGACGACTTTCGACACATCCATGATCGAAAGAGAAGGCGTTTTCAATCGGAAGATGGTGGATTTGGATTCTGTATAGCAGACACCAAAATTGCAGAAGTTTGGATTTTGTTGGATCTTTTTAGTTTTCGGGGTAAAAGGGCAACGAAGATACTGTAATCAGCTACGGAAACGGAGTCTTCGGGTCGGGTCGGTTCGGTTCGGTTCGGTTCGGTTCGGTTCTTCGAGTTGAAAATAATATCTCAGAATTAGTATTTTCGGATTAGAGTCTAAAGTTTCGGTTTAAATAATTTCTTTTTAAATAAAGTTACGACTGCGATTTTGAATTGCAAGATGTTGTTTGTTTAGCAATCGCGTGACTAATCGCTATTTAAAAAATCGCATCACTAAACCAACAATTTTTAGTCTCAATCGCAGTCGCAGAAGACCTTATTATTGGTAAATTTATGGTAAACTTATTATGAAATATTTGCAAACTTCGGTTTGTTGTATGAATTGACATGTTTTCCGGAGTTCTCTATTATGTATGACTTGGAAAGTGTGTCGATACTTAGGGAAGTCCGTCATCAAGTGTCGTTAGCTCAACTTGTAAAGATCTTAGGCGAAGCTTAGAGATCGCTGGTTCGAGTGACGTTTGGGACGAAACTAATATTACATAATATGGTTTCGGGCCTGGGGGATTACGGGCTTTGGCCCAAAACCTCTTGGTATTCAAAACAAAAAAAAAGTCCGTCAACGTGCTCAATAATTCAGATATTACGTGGCATGCAGTGATTCGTGTTTTATATATTTCATACCATATTAGCTATTCAAATACATTTTAGCTATTATTAAGTAAAAAATTTGATATGATATTTTAACATATCTTTAAAAATCATATGGTGTAAAACGAAACACGTAATACAATTAATTAGGATAAAAAGGTAAATAATTAATTCTCTCTTTTGACTTAATTTCTACCAAAAAAACCAATTTAAGAGTTAACAAATTTCTTTCAAATAATGCTATTTATTTTTTTAATCCTCGTTTTTTTTAGATTTTTTATCAGATATCAGCCAATCGGAACTCACCATCGAGCGACGAGACGGAAATTTAGGTGTAAGCAAATTGTTTTCTTCTTTTGTGTTTTCTTATCGTATCTTTTATGTTCCTCTTTGTGATTGACATCGTTGTTTTAATAGATCTACATACAATTTACGGTGCGGTTTATAAATTTTAGTTTGAACATAATGAATGTGCATTTTGAGTAAATGTGTGTCCCTTTTTTGTTCTTATATTTTGGGGGCATGAATATGGTTTGGATATGTCAATATATGGATGGAGACTTTAGATCTTGGGCTCGATTCTTCACATTTATTATGTTTGATTGAGTTTACTAGTAGAAAGTAAATCTGATGTTAAATTCAGTTCTGATTTTACCGTGCTCTTATATTTTTGGTTTGATTATTTGGGACTAGTAGAGCTTTACAATAATGATTAGATGCTACAACTTATCAAATTCTTGCATTTTTTGCTTGCAGATTTGTCATGGTGAACTTCTCAAGACTTCTCAAGGAAATGGAATGTCCAATCTGTCTAGGTATCTTAAAAATTAACCTTTTTTCATGTATTTGTTTGTGGCATACATATCTATATAAGGTATATGTAAGCCTCCTTGATCGGCTTCGATAAAATTTAAAATTTAGCTAATGTGAAGTGACAAAAATCTTTTTTATAATTAAAAAATATTTATGGGAGTTATTTTATCCCTCTATAAGGAGCTAAGAAACAAAAGACCTAATACATTTACATGCATATGTTACTTTTTTTTTTCTTAAGCCATTCATGTATTAAGAAAAAATATAAGTTTCGTTTGGAGCCAGGTTTTCCTTCTCTTTATGTAGAGTCCACCTTTTTAGAATTTGTCCTAGCATATATTTGTAGGTCTGTCAAGCGGGTCAAACCCGTCATGCGAGTTCAAAATTTATTTACCTGCAATAATCCACAAGAGTAAATAATATGTCCGCATCCGCCTTGTGGGTTATCCGCAGGTATGGTTCGTTCGGTTATCACCGAATGCGTAGCCCTACTTTTTCTAATTTATAAAATATTTTTAAGCAAAAAAATTATTTAATATTAATAGAAATAATTTTAAATGTAATACACATTTTCGTTTTAGAAACTCAAAATTTGATAATTTATTTATATATAAAAATTTTAAATTTATAATATATATATATATTTTTTAAAGCTTGCGGGTAACTCGAAAACCATCATGATTTACCCACAAAAACTTGTAATTTATGAAAGTGAAACCTCTGTGTCCAAAACCTGTTTTTTGCGGATTAATTTTTTTTAGACCTCCACTCACCTCGCGGGGGTGTGGGGTGGGGTGGAGGGGTAGGTGGTTTGCTCGGTTTTGGTTCATATTGACAAACTTATATGTTAATATCAGAAAGCGCTAGGCGTTAAGCGGGTGGTGACTTAGTGCCTAGCGCCTAGAACGCTTAATCGGGGTCTAGGCGATTTTTAGGTGGTTGAGACGTTTATAACATAAAACATTATAAATATAATATTATATATAAAAGTTATATAAAATATCTATATAAAACTAATATTATGAAATTATAAACAAAAACTAGATAAATATTTATATTAAACAATATAAGAATATTTATAACTATATATATAAATAAAACTCTAATTAAAATTGAAAAAATATATTAAACAAGATCTATATAATTTTAGGCGGTCAAAGCGGTTATCTAGGCGTTGCATGAGAGCCTAGCGCCTAATCGGGGCCTAGACGACCGCCTAGACCGCTTTTTAGAACACTGTCTTAATATTCAATCATAGTATTTAATATGATTGTGATGGCATTTTGAGAGTTTTTTTTTTTTTTTTTTTTTTTTTTTGTTAAAAAGGCATTTTGAGAGTTATTCTATCAACAGGAAAATATTTTACACTGACATGTTTATACCAATGATTTGGCTTTCTTCAGGTATCCTTCGGAAAGCTCAACTTTGTGTGGAATGCATGCGCCGTTTCTGTAAAGAATGCATTGAAACATCCATGAACTATACGTATATGACTATTTCTTAAATACTATTTGCTTTATAAGTTAAAATTTTTTTGTGCTCACCCTTCTAGTTCTTTTTTTTTTTTAAAGAGACCTTCAATGCCCTTCTTGTTGTGTCCGCTTTCCCAATCATCACTCTCTCAAAGATGATAAATTTGTAGATGCAATAATTTCATGTCTGGATCCGGATGATAACCAGTACCAAAAAGAGGTAAACCATTATTGTCTTTTCTTGATTATATTATATATCTTTAGACCAAATCTTATTTTTGCTTTTATGTTGCGGAGGAGCTAATGCTCAATGAAATAGAACAGATTAATATTAAACAGCTGGTTAGTTTGGCCATTAAAAGATTATGTTTAGCTTCCTAAGTCTCTTTTTAAAGATGGTTTTGATTAGTACTAATTCCTCTATTCACTTAATTGAAACATGACTTTTTTTTTAATCTAATCGTTCAACGAAGGTCAAAGTTAGAGGACTTGCTTCTTCTTCTGGTGATGGAGATAGTCCATCTTATCCATCTGAGAATCAAACTACCATTCGTGAAAGAGAAAAAGCTCGTTTAATGTATGAAATTTTTGGTCCTGAAATCACGGATGATAGTGATGAAAATGGCTCTGAAGAAGAATTTATGGAGACCAACTTATTGCCCTTGGTGCCCTTGGAGAGTCTGAAATGGGGAAAACGTGGAAAACGCAGCATGCGTAGTGGCACATGCAAAAGACACATGCTAGAAAATCATGTTGAACAACATAAAAATAATGAGGTAAAAAAAAAATTGTCTACATTGTGAAACATTAGGTCATAGTTTTTCCATTTTGATCGGTGTTGTTTCCATGATGCAGATGGATATTCAAGTCTTGCTTGTTTCAATGGATACGTCAGTGATACCAAATTTGCAGAATCCTCAAGTAAGCTGCAAACCTAACGTGACAATGAAGTCACTATGTGAGGTATGTTAAATTTTAACCTAATCTAAAAACAAAAACAATGCATGCTTATTGATTTCATGAGTCTAATTAAAACTTTTTCATATAAATTGATCATATGTTTAGATGTACGTTGCTCCTTACGTTGAGGCACAAGTTGAAGAAATCGAGATGTTTGTGGTTAACGAGTTGGTGACAGAGTCGAGAGTGATTGATCCCCACAAAGACAGAGTACAAATTGTGAAGAAAGAAGACAATGTTGGTGGATTGATGAGAATGTATGACTTCAACAAGGGACATGTGGTGAGTCTTTTGATCTTCTTGAAACCTTCTATGTATCGAAGTTACAATTTTTTTTCTTACTAGGAATATTGTTTTTGCTACAGATTATTGGCTATATGAAGACTCCTTCAGATAACCAAGAGTAATAACAACAAATTGAGTGATGGAGGCCAGTGGAGATGTCAACTCATTTACAAATAAGAAACCACCGAGACTTTAAGTTTGTTTTTTTAAATATTTTTATCGACAAGAGAATGAAAACTTTGGTATTTTTGAGACAGGATGAATTGTTTCATATATTTCATTGTAGAACTTTCTCTCTTTCTGTTATTTGCCATTTCTTGGACAAATGTGTTGTTTTTCAGGTATTTCAAGAATTTAACAACCTTTTTGCATTACTGAACACCTATCCAGCTTGCATTTTAGGATAGACCTACTTCCATTTTTTTTGTTTTTCTATTTATTCCTACAATAGAATTAGAGTTTTCAAGAGTTTTTTTTTAAGAAATTGTTTCTAAGATTTTTTCTTCTAAAGAAAGGTTTTAAGATTGAGGTTTTTTTATCTGTAATTTGATTAGTAATACACACTAAATCGTGTTCATCGTGATTACTCTTGCTTTTTTTTTGCTAAAAATGTAAATATTTCATAAAAATAAAAACGGTTTAGGTTTACAATCGATGATTATAGACCCACATAAATGGTTCCATGGCAAAAAAAAATTATAACATGGAAGCATAATTCATACCAAGAATTGGGTCCATCTGTTGGAGATACAATCCAAGTCCCACATCGGAAGTTTGATGGGACAATCAATAATATATAAAGGGTTAGAGCCAATCCACTAATTGCCAATTGGTTTTTAGTTGGAAGCCCAGAATTAGCCCAAATTTAACATGGTATCAGAGCCCAAGATTCAAATTCTAGTGGACCTAGAAAAGTGGATACGGACATACCTCAAACCCGAGTAATGGGGGCCCGAGAAAGAGGCTTATTATCGGTCCGAGTGAGGGATCGAGGATGTGTGTTACGATCTATGTGGTCCTTGGATTGAAGGGGAGATTGTTGGAGATACAATCCAAGTCCCACATCGGAAGTTTGATGGGACAAACAATAATATATAAAGGGTTAGGGCCAATCCACTAATTGCCAATTGGTTTTTAGTTGGAAGCCCAGAATTAGCCCAAATTTAACACCATCCACTCAAATAAAACGATGAAGCTATAAGAGTTAGATGAAGCGGTGAAGATTTTGATTGCATAGGAATTAGGTGAAGCTATAGGAGTTAGGTGAAGCTATAGGAAGTGATTAGTCTTGTTGAGTTATTACATAATTTCTAAGCTAGCATCCATAGAATCAAAAACCTCTATAGAACAAACTCAATCTGTTTTGTTTTAAGTCTTTGAGATTATATTACTAGCATTGAGGGTCTCTACCCCTTGGCAAAATAGACAAATGTCATGGATTCAATATTAATTTCAAAAAAAATCCCAAGGTTAAAAAGACCCAATGTTTTTAAAAAAAAAACTTTTTACTAAGAAGTTTTAGTTATTCATTTGGTTTTGCCGGAGACCCCACTATATATTGAGACAGCCTGCTAGCATTAGCTTAATAAGAAAAAATTGACAATGGCTAGAACAAAACAATTGTCTCAACAACAACGTACGTCACTCATCAACCTCCGCAAGAATTCTTGATACGATATTGTACAAGAAAACTAGGAAATGTGAACTGATGCAATGGTAACTAGCAAAAATATGCTTATTTATTGAACATTAAAGCAAACGCATCAACCATCATCAAAATCCAACAAGATAGTGAAAGATCCAACCGCCACTTGCAACTACACTACACAACTCTAAAATACAAAAAGAAAAAACTTGCAAAACACAGCCCAAAACAGAAACGAACACACATTGCGTAGGTGCCAGGTGGGAGACAGTTTTATGCACAAAAGAAAAACATCCCCCGTCACTTTATCCACTCTGATAAAGTACACAAAAACAGTAAAAAAAAACTAAGGTAAATAGTAAAAAGTAACTAAACAGACACGTGGCGAAAGATCTGGTCACCGTATTTACATCACCCGCATGTCACACTCCATCGGACCATCCTTAATGGTGCTGACTCCTTGACTCACTACTGTACAACCTGCGAACACCACACGTGCGATCAATTAGTGAACTATCAACTTCTGATCTGAACCCTCCGATCAGCAATCTTCAATACTTTAGAAAATCAAAGGATGTGATTAGCACTCTAAAAACTTTGGTTATGTTAAACCAAAAAAAAAAAAAAAAAAAACTTTGGTTATGAGTTAAAGAGTTAATGATATTATACCATATATGCACAAAAAGGAAGGTTGATTTGGTAAAACCAGAATAAAAATAGTCATTTAATCCAAGCGCCCACTAAACACAGTGCCACATGTTCCTTCCTTTGAGCTTCGTTATCAACGCTGACACATACCAAAATATTCAGATAATTATGTTAAAAAATCAATAACCGGACTAAACCAACCTAACCGTTCCTAGATTAATCCGGTTCTTTGTTTCATAAGTCATAAATCTTAAAGGTTAAGTCGATCACATAACTTGTTTCTCTCTATACTACGACATCGACTAAGAGTCTAAGACTATGTTATAATCATGTACTATATGAAATAAAATAACATAAAAATAGTAGTTACCAGTCGTAGACGGAGGGAGAATTTGGATGGGTTGGTTTATCGAAGATGTTGGAGCCGATAGCTCTAGTGGCGAGGTTGCTTCCCGGATTAAAGACACTCCTCCACACGTTATCCTTACGTGGAGTGGTCGGAGTCGTCGGAGTCGTCGGAGTTCCGGGGCTAACTGCCGCCGGCATGGTCAACGACCTATGCATCACCTTACTGCTCCCTTCTCCTATATCTTGCATGCCAACAAAACATACTAGTTATATTTTCTTATTCTAAATTTTTGATTAAGCTTCAAGTGTTTGAACGTATAAATAGATAGTTACCTCTGATATTAATGGGTTGGGTGGTGATCTTACGGAGGCGGCCAAGGCCACGGTCAGGCTGAGGTCCAGCCACAACATCATCCCAAAGCTTCTCTAGCAGAACCATCTTTTTTTTTTGGTTCCTCTTCAATGATTTTGTAGACAGTGAAACACTTTTGGTGGTGGTATATGACTTTTATAGACAGACACCTTATCAAAATATCTTGATTTTATTTATACATTATAAAAAAAAAATTCACTACCGGCCACGCCATTTAAAAAGTTTGGTGACTTTATTTTACTGGTTGTTTTTTTTTACTGAATAAAATTTATTAGTTTAGTTTTTCACTATAATCCTAAATTTTGTACTTAAATATTTATCATTCAATGTTTAGTTTAAGAAATCGGAAGATTCCAAATTAAAAAGTATACAAATTTTGAAATTAATTTTAGGACAAAAGAAAAGGAGTGAGGAGGGTATGCAAATAAAAAAAAGTGCAAGGTGGAATGGAAGATGACAGAGATATAGATAAGGATGATGAGTCATTGAAATGGGACCTATAAATTAAAGTATCCTAGGCTCGAGATCCGTGAAATTATCACAAGGTAACAAATTGGTAATTATTTAGATTTTTATGTAAAGTATCATGACAAACTCTTAGAATCCATGCATATTCACCCATTCATTTCAAATGATCAAATCAAACTTACTCGTTTCAACAATAGAACAAAAACTTTAAAAATTGGAAATAGAATAAGGGATTGATGATTATGGATGATAGACAAGTGGTCACCTTTTGAAAATCTGGCCAGTTATTTCATTATGACAGGAGGCACATTTTGGGATCGAAGTTATAGTTTCATTCTCCAAGTCCATGGAATGGGCAAAACTGGAGGTTACTTGCACCAAGATCAGAACAACAAGTCAATTTAAAACTTTATCTTACCACAGTAAAATTAGATGAAAGTAACATTTGTAATAATTCTTTGTTCTAATAATAATATACTATTTTGTTTTCACAAATGTCCAAAAGCATGGGAAGATGTCTCCCTATGGACGGCCTTACTGGGACCAAAAGTGAAAAGAGATCGACTGCGAGCGACACGTGGGCCGTCAGATCCAGCCATAACATGACTCTTTTACCTTTTTAGTTTTTACCCACAGATTAAAAAGAGCATTTTTCTTTTATCTCACGATCAAACAGAATCTTACGCGTTCCCGTATAGAAGACTAATAAATTATAGGGTTAATTTAATCTAAATACATATAAGAGTAGTTTATTAGTTTTATAATATTGATAATTTAAATATTAAATAAATAGGAAAGAGAAAATAAAAATAAACCATAAATATCATTTTCATTTAGTTTAATTACATAAATGTCATTGACATGATAAACTTTTTTTGACGTGCTAAAAAGTATGATGTCACGATAAATTTACTTATTATGTGTTAAAATAAATATTTATCGATTTGAAATTATGAATCAATACTTTTTATTTATGTATATATCAAAACAATGAAAAAATTAGATTTTTTTTACATAATTAACATGATAACAATTATAACAACATGTTAAATAGAATAATAACATGCTAACATATTAAATATCCGAATAACAGTTGTATGAACACGGTAAAATAGTCGATATGTGGATAATATTTATATTAACATGTAACTTACACATAATATTCATTAATAATAATTGATAACGAAGTTAACGTGATAACAATGAAAATAACTAACAGTGAAATATAATATGTTTTGTTTTAGATCTGTTCACCGACAAGATAGACGGAGAAGACGTTGTCGCTTATAAACCTTTTTAGCTCTCGCATCTTCTCCAACGCTATCACCATAAAATCCTTTAGCTTGCCGCATCTCTCCGACGCCATCTGAATCCACGATTCCATTCACGACACTTCTTTTTTTCCAAAACTCACCACCACCGATAATATAATCATCACCACTATCATCGTAAATATCATCTCCACCATTGTTAAGAATCCAATTTAAATAGAAATAAACACCACTTACAATCACCACCGCCCGACACATAATCGAAATAAGAATCACCACTACTGGTTGTCTTTCTCCAACATAAAATCAAATTGACTATGTAATTTTTAAAACACAGAGGTTTGTTCCAAAATTTTCATGATAATTTGAGAATCTCATTGATGGGAAAAAAAAAAGATAGAAGAGGAAGAAGACATGAAAGAATAGATGAAAGAGTAATATAAAGAAAAAATAGAGAGAATGATAGTGATGTAACTTTATATGTTTTTGCACTGTGTAAATAGTGACCAAAAGTCTCACCTAATTATTGGGTCTTCTATGGTCACCGCTTGTAAATACTCTAAATTATACTATAGTTTACAAGATTAAGAAAAGAGATACTTTGATAAACAAAAAAAAAAAAGAGATACTATATTGATCAAAAAAAGAAAAGATACTATATTGTTTGCAATTGATTTTCACCAAATAAGTTTTAGGAGAATGAACCAACTGTTGTCATTATATTTACAGTGGCCTATAAATTGTTAAAAGTTTTATTGATTGACGAAGCTGAAATTCAATAACTAATCTTTTGAGTCAAAGCCGGGTTTTTGGGCCAACTGGCCTCTTCACTAGCCTAATGGGTTTCCATATGTCGCACAAATAGTTTCCATGATCTATCAACACTAGTTCTTGGTTAAGCTCATTTGTTTGTCTTCATACTTGATTTTATATATATTTCTTCATACTTGGACATACAGTGAAACTTCTATAAATTAATAACCTCTCTAAATTAATAAATTTTTTCGATCCCGAGTTGGAACTAGTGTAAAATATGACATAAATCGATAAATTAATAAGATAATAATTTTTTTGAAAATCTCATGTAAACATATGGTCCCATCTATATCATAAATTAATAATTGTATTAACTTCTCAATATATATATATATATATATATTATAAATTTATATATGTAATATATGAATTACTATAATATATATTTAATATATTATATGTAAAACATTTGATGAAATATGACTCTATTATTCGAAAAAAGTTTGTGTTGTTTTTTAAACTTAATAATTGTTTCTCCACTTGTAATTAGTTTTAAAAAGATATTGTTTATAAAGTAAAAATTTATTTTTAGATAGAAATTTTTGTAAGAAATTACAAAATTAAGAAAATCTCTCTATAAGTTAATAATTAATAATTTATCGATAAATTAATACCTCTTTAAATTAATAAAATTTCTTGGTCCCAACATTATTAATTTATAGAGGTTTTACTATGTACAACTCGAATTCTAATTAAATAACATAGCAAAATGATATATGGTAAATTAATTTTACTTCCAGTTTTGGAATAAATATAAATATATATCTTTAATTTAGAAATCTATTTTAAGCTTTTTTTCTATGTTATATTTCCGGAATTGTGTAAAGCATGATCCCTTTAAATCGGAAGTTAATTGCTTAAATTAGACATATTTGAATGTGAGATACATGTAACTTTAACTTTACATAAATAAGTACATGTTTTTGTTTCTTTTTAATTTTCAAAAACCATCAATTCATTTATATCTTTAAAGATGAGGAATCTCTCTCAAGTCTCGGTAGCCGTTCTACTTATCTTCTCCATTCTGATACTAGGTTTGTTCTAAATGAAAAGTATTACAAATACCATGTGATTAAAAAAAATGATATGTAGTTCAAACTAATGTATATAATTATTATTTTTTAGTTCCGATTTATATTATCTCAAAAATAATCAATAGATCAAAAAATAAATAAATTAGAGTTTATTATAACAATCTTATAATTTGAACATAAAAACTGATTTTTTTTTAATAATTAAGACATTGTGGGCCTAGCCCCGTACATCCCTTCAGACCAAATACCAGAATATATTATATGATTTTTTCTCAAGAGTCATGCGAACCGGCGCTCTCTAAACTTTGTCTGAGAGTCTTTACTAATTAAGATATTGTCACTTAGACTAGAAACTGATATATATATTTTTTTTTTTTTTTTTGGGCAAAGAAACTGATATTTTATGTTTGAAGAATTACAGGAATAGGAGTCCAAGGAAAAGTACCATGTCTTAAGCGTATATTTAACAAAAATAATACGTGTGCTTTCCTAAGATGTGAAGCTAATTGTGCACGGAAATATCAAGGATATGGTGATTGCCGTCCAGGAGACAGACCACACGACAAACGAGACTCCGTGTTTTGTTACTGCAATTATCCTTGTTAAAATTAAACACCTAAGGAGTGCGCATTCATTTACCTGATAGCCAAATAATATATTCTGTTACATTATTTTAGGACTCTGTTAATATTGTTTGTACGTTCCAAGATATGAGGAACCGTTCCTATTTTTGTGTAACAACTAAGGCTATAAAACCATATATTAACTCTGTCAATAATCAAGGAAATCTTCCAATGGTATCAGAGCTTCTACGGTTCTGATTCTTCATCTCTTATCTATCTCTATTTTTTTTCTGCTTCTTCTTTCCTTCAATCGCCATTAATGGCTGCTGCAAATGCTCCAAACGAGCGATGTTTCGGCGTCACAAACATCAAGAACCAGATCCTGATCCTTCTTGATGAAAACGAGCACAATTACGATGCTTGGCGTGAGCTTCTTCTCATGCACTGTATGGCCTATGAAGTTTCCGGCCATCTAGAAGCCACATCACAACCTGCTAACGCAAATGATGACGCCTGGATGAAAAGGGATAACGTTGTCAAGCTTTGGCTTTATGGCACAATGACTCCGCAGCTGTTTCAACATTCCTTCTAAGCTTGCGGCAACGCCCGTGACCTATGGTTACGAGTGGAAAATCAGTTTTGCAACAACAAGGAGGCACGCTCAATTCAACTTGATAACGAATTGCGCACATTGGAGATCGGAGATCTAGGGGTCGCTGACTATTGCCAGAAGATGAAATCAACGGCTGCTCTCCTTTCCAACGTCGGCTCTCCGATCACAGATCGTACTCTCGTTATGTATATCATCAATGGACTTAACGAGAAATTCGATAACATAATCAATGTTATCAAACACAAGGATCCATTCCCATCGTTTGATACTGCCAAAACGATGCTTGAATGGGAGGAAAAGAGGCTTAAGAAAGCGCCCCGTGCCATAGCCTCTAATGCCGAATCGTCTTCATCTTCTACAGCTCTCACTGCTTCCTCGACGCAGCAGAATCGCAATGGTTCGAACAAAGGACGCAACAACGGCAATCAGAGAGGCAATCGTCGTGGCGGTCGTGGATTCAACAGAGGCCGCGGTAATTCCTCAAACCGAAATCCCTGGGGTGCGTCGCCATATTGGCCACCACCACCGCCTCCTTACTGGATGCAGCCATACCAAGGTTGGCCGCATATTTCTCCAGCACCACTGGCCCCTCCTCAGCAGGCTAATTTGGTTGAGTTCAACCCGATGCAAGCATATACCTCAGACTCGGTTACAGCTCCACCAGGCTCCGACTGGTACATGGACTCGGGGCATCATCACATCTAGCCACTTCTGCAGGTATGCTTCAATCTAATCTTAAACATAGCACCTCCGAGTCTGTCATTGTAGGAAACGGTTCTTCCATTCCTGTCACAACCATAGGTTCCACTTCTGTTAGATCAAACACCAAACCTCTGTTGCTTAACAATGTTCTCGTAACTCCGGATATTGTTAAGAATCTCATTTCTGTTCGTAAATTCACTAGAGATAATTGGTGCTCAGTGGATTTTGACCCCTTTGGTTTTACTGTGAAGGACCTTCAAACCCGGAAAGCCCTTCTCCGATGTGATAGCTCCGGCGACTTGTACTCCCTTCCGTCTTCCTTTAATAAAGCGCCGCCCATCTCTTCAGCTTTGTTAGCTTCTACGCCTGATCTTTGGCACAAAAGATTAGGGCATTCCAATGTTTTTACTCTTAATTCCATTATTCGTTCGAATCCGGGTTTATGTAATAAGGGAAGCCTTTCATCTTGTGAACCTTGCTTTCTTGGGAAATCAATAAAATTGCCTTTTGTTCCTTTGCTATCAACGGTTTCAAAACAGTTTGAGATTATCCATTCGGACTTGTGGACATCACCTGTTCTAAGCTTAAGTGGAATTAGATACTATGTTCTATTTCTTGATCAGTTTACACACTATTTATGGGTTTATCCTCTTCGACGTAAGAGTGAAGTTCTATCCAAGTTTCTTCATTTTTCTGCTTACGTTGAAACTCATTTTTCAGAAAAGATCAAGAATGTGCAATGTGATAATGGTGGTGAATACAACAACACTGAATTTCACAAATATTGTGCTTCAAAGGGTATTTCTTTCCGATTTTCTTGCCCTCATACATCACAGCAGAACGGTCGTTCCGAGAGAATGATTCGAACCATCAACAATGCGGTTCGAACACTCTTGTTTCAAGCTCGCCTCCCAGAATCTTTTTGGGTTGAGGCTCTTCATGCTGATGTGCATGTCCTAAACATCACTCCATCCAAAGCCATTCGAAATCAAATTCCACATACTCTTCTCTTTCGCCGAAAACCTACCTATGAACACTTACGTGTCTTTGGGTGTTTGTGCTTTCCGAACCTAAACCACTCAAACCTACCAAAGCTTTCTCCAAGAACAACCCCGTGCCTCTTTCTTGGGTATCCTTCCCAACATCGAGGATACCGTTGCTTGGACTTAAAAAGCAACAAAATCATCATCTCTCGCCATGTGTTTTTTGATGAGGACAAGTTTCCCGGCGCCGTCTCTTCTCTACCCACAAACACTTATCACTTCCTTGAGGTCACGGACGACCCGTCTCCTCTGATCCAAACGATTCTTCAAGCACCGTTTCGAAACACATCTCTTCCCCATATTCCTTCTAGAGCCCAAGCTCATAGGCCCGATCCAATGTTTAGAGCCCCATACTCTATCCAAACACGATCCAGGTCTGGTATCTCTAAGCCCAAACAATCTTTTCCCTTCTTGCCAAAACCAAGTCGCCAATCCCTAAAAGCCATCTCCATGCTCTTTCCGATCCAAACTGGAATCCCCCAATGACGGATGAACATGGTGCTATGATTAAGACTAAGACTTGGAGCTTAGTACCAAGGCCTCCTAATGTTAATATCGTCCGGTCCATGTGGCTCTTTAAACATAAATATGATGCTAATGATGTTTTGTCTAGACATAAAGCAAGGTTGGTGGCTAATGGTAAATCACAAGAAGAAGGTGTTGATTTTACAGAGACGTTCAGCCCGGTTGTCAAACCGGCGACAATACGCACAGTTCTTAACGTCGGAGTTGCTTTGAATTGGCCTATTCATCAACTTGATGTCAAAAACGCGTTTCTCCAAGGCGATCTTGACGAGATGGTGTATATGCATCAACCGCCATGATTTGTGGATAAGATGCATCCGGGTTATGTTTGCAAGCTCAACAAAGCGATTTATGGACTAAAGCAAGCCCCGCGGGCTTGGAACACGAAGTTCTCTACATTCCTGAAACTCATGGGCTTTACACAAAGTCGAGCCGACTCTTCTCTTTTTATTTTCAAGAAAAACAGAGATTTCGCATACCTCCTCCTCTATGTCGACGATATCCTGCTTACCGCTTCTTCCCACGTGTTAATCCAGCGAATCATCGACAAGCTGAAAACGGCCTTTCCCATGACGGACTTGGGGAAACTACATCATTTCTTGGGGATCAAGGCAGATTTCAATACCAAGGGACTCTTCTTGTCGCAGACTCTCTACGCCGAGGATATCATTACACGAGCAGGTATGACAGGTTGTAAGCCTCTCGCCACACCCGTGGATTTGAAATCTAAGCTACCGATCGACGAAGGCGAACTCCTTCAAAATCCAACGGTTTACAGATAATTGGCGAGAGCACTGCAATATCTGACACTCACTCGGCCCGATATATCATACGCTGTTCATCAGGTCTGTCTATATATGCACAAGCCGCGAGTCCCTCATCTTCAAGCCCTGAAACGCATCATTCGCTACATCAAAGGCACGTTGACACATGGCATTCAGATGGTCCGAGGACAACTTGATACTCTCACGGCTTATTCTGATGCCGATTGGGCAGGATGCCCCGACACTCGCCGATCGACTTCCGGATACTGTGTTTTTCTTAATCCCAACTTGGTATCCTGGTCCGCTAAAAGACAACCGACACCCGCACGATCAAGCTCCGAGGCAGAATATAAGGGTGTCGCAAACACGGTGGCTGAACTCACGTGGATACGCAATTTGCTGCTTGAACTCCATCGCCCTATCAAAAGTGCTTCAGTGGTGTATTGCGACAACATAGGCTCCGTATACCTCTCAACGAATCCAGTTAAACATCAGCGGACCAAGCATATAGAACTTGATATCCATTTTGTTCGCGATAAAGTTGCCATAGGAGAAGTTAAGGTTTTGCACGTGCCTACTTCACTTCAATACGCAGACATTTTTACCAAAGGCCTTCCCTCCTCGCTGCACTCTGAATTCCGTTCCAGCCTCACCGTCGTTCCGCCGCTGTGACTGAGGGAGGGTGATAGCCAAATAATATATTCTGTTACATTATTTTAGGACTCTGTTAATATTGTTTGTACGTTCCAAGATATGAGGAACCGTTCCTATTTTTGTGTAACAACTCAGGCTATAAAGCCATGTATTAACTCTGTCAATAATCAAGGAAATCTTCCATCTCTCATTACCTTCATGCCCTTTATTTTTTTTTTGTATTTACAGTAAAAATCAAATCATATTTATAATAAGTGTTGTATTGTATTATAATGAAACACTAGGATATGACCCGCGGGTTAATTATTTGATTGTTTTTTATAAACTGATTGTTGTGTATAATATTTTTTTGTTGTACATTGCATATTGATTTTTTGTCGCATAAAAAATTTGAAATTTAAATTATATTTGTTTTGTTTAGTGTTTAAGAGTATATAATTGTATTTTGATTGTTAATACGTAATTCTAGGATTTTACCCGTGGTATATCGTCCCATATTAATATCGACCTAATCACCTAAACCCGTCCCACCATATAATCCCGTTCTATGAAATTAAACATCAAGTCAATTTAAAAGTTTGCTTTCAAATAGTTTCTACAATAAATATTTCTAAATTTTATAGAGTTCATCTATATTATTAATATCATAAACTTTTCATAGAATTTAAATATTATAAATACTTTAAAATTTCTATAAAATTTAAATATCTTTTAAAATTTTACCTTACGATCATGATGATTTTCTATGAATAAGTTACATGTTATTAAATATCTAATAAAATTGATATATAGAGAATTAATGCATCATATGTTTAACGTTATTTAGAGAAATAAATTAATGATCCGAGTATGCCTTATTAGATGCCAATTAGAAGGATTCGATTATATTAATTGTATTTAATACGATCTAAATTTGTCAAGAAAAGTTAACATGGTGACTTTATAAAGATTTCAAAGAAACGTCATTAATAAGAAGAGACTAACTAAAATTAACCATAAAAATTTTCTTTTATGTAAATGGTAAGCTTTGTGTATCAATGGTCGAAATGATCTTCTTTATATAGATGAATGAAAAGTACTCAAAAAGTTAAGGTTTTGACTATAAAAATCTAAACAATTTTCCATATATTTGAAAACACAATATCTGTTTTTAATATTTCGATTTTTGTATTAGTAACTGAATATTGTCTACATTCATGATCGGATTTATGATTGACCAAGTATCAGAATCTAAAAAAATATCAAACTTATGGAATGAAATTAATGATTTTTTTTAGGTAAATAATATACTAAGGGGTTTTTGATATGTACTTCAAAAATGTTAAGTAGATATGTTCGGAATTTATGGTCGGACAGTTTGTACAAAAGCAAATTAAAATCACTATAGTAGTAGTAAATAACGTATTATTCCTAGTGAATTGTTACCAAATTATAATAAAGAATAAAATTTGGTAAATTACGTTTATATATTGTAATTTTTTTTTTAATCTCTCATCTAAAGATTGGATATGAGAAATGGTGCATAAACAACTAAACGGACCTTATATCAATATCTCGTTTCCACATATTCAAAGTGTTAACCTGAGAAGAAAGAATCTTCATCTCTTCTTTTTTTCTTACACCATAAATAGCTATATCATCATCATTTGCAAATGTGCAAAACCATTGGAAAAGATAGCGATATCAGCGACACATGGGCCGTTAGATCTAGCCGTCACATGACTCTTTTACAGTTTTACTTTTATCCATAGATCCACATAAAATCTTACACTCCCCTCTTTACAAAAGTCAAAACTAATATAAGATATCGTGTGAACAAAAAAAAAAAAAAAAAAAAAAAAAAATATAAGATATCGTTGCAGCATCAAGAAAAGATAGGAGAAGGATCGAGAGTCTTCCACATCGTGTGATCGAAGATTGTTAGGCTTACACTCTTGAAGCTTGCCATTGACTTAGAAAGCTAATGCTTTAAATGATGAAGGCCAAAATATCCACGCCCCTCACCAAGCCCAAGTATTATTATATTCACAATAGGCGCCCATTTGTTGTTAAATTTTGTTGATTGAATAAACCTAAATAGTTTAACTAATCTTCTACTCGAGACTTTCGTCATCGTTATTTACACGTTTACGTAAACTTTAACAAGTTTTGAGTTTTCACTTTTTTTTTCATACGAATTTTGCAGATTATCAATCAATTGGTGACTTCTTGTAGATTGTTTTCATCTGTTTTTGTTTATTTTAAATATAACAATTGGTATGTGGAAAAAGATCTCAGATTAGAAAAATGAAAAAGGATTTAAGTAGTATATAAGAAACATGGATCAATCTATTTATTGCTAATTGGTTTTGAATTAGAAGCCTTAACATGGTGACTTTATAAAGATTTCAAAGAAACGTCATTAGTACAACTACAAGCTACTAGTCTCGATTATATATGACCGGTTCACGAGATCTAAATCATCTATTTCTGACAAGTTAATTAATATATTAGTTATGTATTGGGTGTATCATCTTTAACCATACACCTTTAACCGGATGGTCAAAAGATGCACTGTAGAATATGAAATCATGCATGGTTTCCACTTTCTAGCTATGTCGCACAAAATGTTCCCATTATCATTAATCTGTATCAACAGTAGTTCTTGGCTATAAGCTCTTCAGAAAAGCTTATTTTCTTGAATTTTCTTTGCTATATAGCTAGTAAATACTTTTGATTACAATGACAACAACAAGGTTAGACATAGAACAGTAAAACCAATAAGAAGAACATTGACATACCTTTGCAGCAGGAAGAAAAGACGATCTCGCAAAGTCTTTTGATAAGTTGCGGTATCGTGTCACAACACTTGTGTATCTTTTGTGACATGTTTAAATATGTATATATGTCGTTGAGATGTGGGAGCATACATATTAAGCTTTGTACGCACAGAAAGAAGGGAAGAATAGTGTACAGTTTCCCTCTTTGTGGAAGTCTTGTTAGATATCTCTTAATAATATAAAAAAAAATAACGATAAAAGTGTAGACAAGTGAGAACAGAGATAAAGAAGCTAAAGCTCTATTATTGAAAATCAACTAATCAAGATTGCATCTCTTTGTCTTAGATCTATCAAGAGTACATTGAGTTTGCTTAAATACTAAAGAGAGACAAAGGGAACTAGGGTTTTTGATAGTGCCAGCTCACTGATCCATGTCTTTGAGTGAGTTATATTGGTTGGTGAGTTGGATTGTGCATGGAGACAAAACAGTACTTTGTGTTGCAGGTGTTGCAGGGGAAGCTCTGCTTTTAGTCAATAATGCCGTTGAGTTGGTTGACTCAACTATGGGCTTCATGGGCTTCAGATTCTGATGGGCTTGTTCCATATGCTTTACAAAAAGGTTGTGGAGAATGGAGACGATAGAGCAATTTTTCGTATCTTTATATTAAACCCTTGTTCTAAAAATCGGCCGCCTAGGCGCTGATCGGAGGAGCACTGCGGCGATTTTGTCCAAATCGGTGAGAAAAATCGGAGATCCGATTTTTTGTCCGCCTGGACCGCCTAGGCGGCCGCCTAACCCGCCTAGACGGCGCCTAGCCCAATTGTTTTTTTTTTTTTTTTTACTTTTTTTTTTCATCTAAAATTCAAAACGTTCTACTTATGTTCGTAATTTGTATAAAAATCATAAATTTGAAATTAAAATCTTGTTTTCATGTGTTTAATACAATTTTAAAAACAATATTATATAAATTATTTAATAATAATGGATTAATATGTTTTTAAAATATTAAATAGCCCTAAAACTAATCCCAGATTAATTCCCGTGTAATCTCCGATTTTCTTGCTAGGTGCTAGGCGCACCCTCACCGCCCGACTAGCAATATTTTCATTTGTAATAAGTTTTTTTTAATGTAAGACCATCAGCAGTGGCAAATGTGTTTGTGTGGGTGTAAGTATTTTTTTAGTATTATAATTTAAAGCAAAAGAGAAAAGAGAAAGAGAAAGAGAAAGAAAGAGAGAGATAGAGAGAAAAATTGTTACACCCGAGTGTAAACTTACACCCGGGTGTAAAGAAAGAAACAACTTTTTTGTTTTTTTAATACTTACACCCCAAGTCTCACACCCACCTGCTTGCTCCACTGCCCATGCCCTAATACTAGAAAAATTGGCCAACGACTTCTGCTTAATATTGGTTCAACGACTCGAGAGTGGGAATGCTTTTGATGTGCTTACCAAAGATTGCTGCGCAATCAATGGTTATAAAAGTCAATAAAGTCAAATTAGCCGGAGCTATGTAGATTACGACCATTCTCAGCCGTCCGATAAAATGGAGGGTATTTTTTTTGTCTTTTAGAATTGCACTAGCTAGCTTTTCTGATTACCCCGAGACCGGGAATGTTCGTCACGGGAGGTTTTCGTTGTCGTTCCCACCAACATTTAGTTCTAATCAACTATTGCTTGCAACAACTAGAAAAACTACTCCACCGACTCCATACATCCATAAATCAGTAGATTTTTCAGTCACAAATTTGTTTTCTATATCAATTTCTTTTTGACTAAAACTCACATTGACTAAACCATGATTAAGTGTAATCACAGTAAAAATATTTAAAACTCAGCTTTTCAACAATGGGTTGCGGTAAATCGATCACAATCATCTACAAGTACAAGTAATTCTCTAGTTAAAAGCATTAAACATGGTGGAATAAAGTATTCATCTATTTTTTTTTTTTTGTGAAATGTAACCACATAGAAAAATATACATCTGTATATAGTGGAATGAGTGAAGTAAAATTTTCATTTATTTCTATATCTCATTTCTCTTTAATGTTTTAGTGCCATGATGTGTTAAAGTTAGGGATCCGAATGCTGGACAATGAACAATCTCGTTTTCAAAACATATGTAACTTATTCCGGTGACCGGTGTAATTAATCGTGTTTACGTTTTGCTAGTAAACCGATTTCTTCTCTCCGAATTTTGACCAATTTTCAAAATTTGTTATGCATAAATTTACCTTGGAGTTGTTTATACCGTTACTAGAATTAGTTAAATTGTTGCTTGAGCGAAGTTTAATTAGACCACTCATTCGAGCAATTTCTTATTCGATATAATCGGATATCGTCAATCAAAGGAAAGGAGATGCAAGAAATTGTGGACGACATTTCCAAAGCTATAAGATCATCAAATCCAACGGTTAAAAGGTAAAATGACATAATCCAACGGTTACAGCAAATTTGAGCTGGACTACGATAACTTAAGTGCGCATCAAAACATAAGAAAATTAAAATTAAAAAAAAAAAAAAGAGAGGTGGGAGCATTTAATAAATACTAGTATTATTATTTCTTCAGTAGAGAAGCTTTTTTACCTGCACTCACGTCCTCTCTCTTCCCTGTCTTCTTCTCTCACACAAACAAACAAACGAACCAAATAAAAGTTATTTTAGTGCTCCTCCTCTAATGGCAATATCAATATGAGAGAGAGATTCGTGAGAGCAAAGACAACTTCTTCTTGAATGATGCTTCGATTTATCCTCGCTTCTCTCCTCATTTTCTCTGTTGGTCTTCCCTCTTCTTTAGCTCGACCAGGTTCGTTTTCTAGATTTCCAACTCTACTTTCCTTTTTGGCAACTTGAGATTCCGGATTCGTAAATCTTGACTCGCATTTCCGATTGTAAAATTGGATTCACACTCATCAACAATTTCAGGATTTGAGAGTTGCTATTTCTTGAACATGTATGTATCTTGCAATTTTGCAGCTCCATATGCTTTGAGGATTAGTTGTGGAGCTCGAAACAATGTTCGAACCCCGCCAACTTATGCTCTTTGGTTCAAGGATATTGCGTACACAGGAGGCATTCCTGCCAATGCAACTACGCCTAGTTATATTACTCCTCCTTTGAAAACACTTCGTTATTTCCCTATCTCCGAGGGCCCTAACAATTGCTACAACATTGTCCGAGTTCCTAAGGGTCATTACTCTGTCAGGATCTTCTTTGGACTTGTTACTCAGCCTAGTCTTGACAAAGAGCCTCTCTTTGACATTTCTATTGAAGGCACTCAGATTTCCTCTCTTAAATCCGGTTGGAGCAGTCATGATGATCAAGTTTTCGCTGAAGCTCTCATCTTTCTTTTCGGTGGGACTGCTACTATATGTTTTCATAGTACTGGACATGGTGATCCTGCCATCCTCAGTATTGAGATTCTTCAGGTTGATGATAAAGCTTATAACTTTGGTCAAGGTTGGGACCAAGGACTGATACTTAGAACTGCCACGAGGTTGACTTGTGGTACTGGCAAACCCAGGTTTGATGAAGATTATAGTGGGGATCATTGGGGTGGTGATAGGTTTTGGAATCCCATGAGGTCTTTTGGTAAGGGAGCTGATTCTCCCAGATCAACTGAGAATACCATTAAGAAGGCCTCAGTTTCGCCTAATTTTTATCCTGAAGCACTGTATCAGTCAGCGTTAGTTAGTACGGATGACCAACCCGACTTAACATACAGTATAGATGTGGAACCCAACAGAAAGTACTCAGTATGGCTACACTTTGCAGAGATTGATGCTACAATCACTGCTCAAGGGAAAAGGGTGTTTGATGTCGTAATAAATGGCGATACTTTCTTTGAAGATGTTGATATCATAAAGATGAGTGGTGACCGGTATGCTGCACTTGTTCTCAATGCAACAGTGACTGTGAGTGGAAGAACCTTAACAGTCGTTCTACAGCCCAAGGCAGGTGGTCATGCTATTGTCAATGCCATTGAGGTCTTTGAAATCATAACCGCAGAGTTTAAAACATTACGGGATGAAGGTACGCATTCTTTCATGGACACTTTTAACGTTTTCCTTTCACCTCTGTTCTTTTTCCTGCATAGATTCTCATAAAGTTTGGTTACTTGAAAACGAGACATGTGTGCCTCTTGTTGTCAGCTGTCTTTCTACTGTTGAAAGAATGGTATTTGATTTATATGTAATGTGATTCAAGTGAATTTATATTCTCATTCGTGCTAATCTAGATAGGATTATAGCACTGGTGTTAGAGACACTCATGGTTTATTCGTCTAGTGACTAAGCTGGTTGATTGCTTTATGTATCACTGGATTATAATTGTACGTAACATCGTATATCTTGCTTGCTGTTTTCTGTTTCAGTCAGTGCGTTACAGAAAATGAAAAAAGCTTTAGGACTTCCTTCAAGGTTTGGATGGAATGGGGATCCATGTGTTCCCCCACAACATCCATGGAGCGGAGCGGATTGTCAGCTGGACAAGAATACCAGCAGATGGTTCATTGATGGACTGTATAGCTCGTTCCTCTTGTTTTTGTGCATATACAGAAATCACAAACATAAAAATATGAAGTCTAACATCTATTTAAGTCAGAGATACATGAACTCTTTTTTTTTTTTGTTTGTTTAGGGATCTCATTAGTTAGAGTCTTAGAGGCTTAGAGTTAAAGGATCTCTCTTTGAGTTTCTGGTCTTCAATCAGGTTTTTGAATAGACAAACTTTGTTTTTTCTTGCAGTGATCTTGGTAACCAAGGTCTGAAAGGTTTCCTACCAAATGACATATCAAAGCTGAAACATCTTCAGAGCATGTAAGTCAATACATTATGCACATCCTGCAAATGTTTATCCAAGTGTCTACGAATATTGTATGTAAACGAACAATTTTGTTATCTTCTCCAAGAAATATAACTTGTCTAATGAAGAAATTATGTCCATTTTTCTTGTGTCATTAGCTTTTCTTCCATCATTTGTGTAATCCTCTTTACAGTGAAAGCTTCTTGATCAATATCTTGTCCATATTTCAGAAACTTGAGTGAAAACAACATTCGTGGAGGAATACCTGCATCGCTTGGAAGCATTACGAGCTTGGAAGTATTGTAAGTAATCAGTTTGTTTATTAATTGAGTACTTTATGTGTTTACTTTTCAATTCTGAACCCTGAAACTGAATTTTTATGCTTCTTTGCAGGGACCTCTCGTACAATTCTTTCAATGGATCTATCCCTGCAACCTTAGGAGAGTTAACATCCCTGCGGATTCTGTAAGATTTTTTTCTTTGTTCCATGTCAAATTCAGTGGCCAATGGAGTTCATATGATCAGCAACATAAAACTTTCTATTGTATTGCAGGAATCTCAACGGGAACTCTTTGTCTGGAAAAGTACCAGCGGCTGTAGGTGGAATGTTGTTGCACAGAGCAAGCTTCAAGTAAGAATATTGAATCAGAGACAAGTCTTTAAAAGAAATATTTGGATTTGGCATGTGAAGAATGCTGTTGGCAGAAGCACTCACTTACCCGGTAATGTTTTTCTATCTCTGCAGCTTCACAGATAATGCAGGTCTTTGCGGAATCCCGGGGCTTCCAGCTTGTGGTCCCCACCTTTCTGCTGGAGCCAAGATTGGCATTGCATTCGGCGTTAGTCTAGCTTTCCTATTGATCGTTGCATGTGCAATGATATGGTGGAAACGACGGCAGAACATTCTTCGGGCACAACAGATTGCAGGTAAAACATTCATTTCTGTCTTCTGCTCTAGGAAGCCGGATTTAGTCTTAAAAGAAAACCTTTATGAGCCTGCACTGTATAATATTGCAGCAAGAGGAGCTCCTTATGCGAAAAAGAGAACACATGTATCTCATGACATCCAAATGTCACGGCACGGGCACAATAACCACGGCCAAGCTCGTACCGCTGTGGAAAATGGACCGAGCTTGTTGTCGTGAGTCACTTCTCCGGAAGTTCAAACTTCTCCACAAGTTTTTTCAGCAACACGAATCCAAAACCCCCCCCCCCCCCCCCCCCCCCCCCCCCCCACAAGGTCAAAATGTTCATATCATGTCTACAGGGAGAAGACCAAGAGGAAATACATTTGTAAATGGTCTTGGGTTCTTTTAATCATCACAAGAAGCGAAACCAGTTGTCATAGAAATAGAATTCGATTTTTCTTGTTTATTTTTTATGGGATTAGTCCCTTGTTACTGTTGTCTGGTGGGAGCTTAGAGGATACTAGAATATAAAAATAACGTTTATTACACATGTTAGGTGAAAACAACCTAAAGTTGAGTTGTTGTAATACTCAATGGATACATCTCCTAGAGGCTAGAACCAAATCAGTTGATCACAAAACAGGACTTTGTCCCCAAGAAGCATGCTTCTGATGGAGTTTTGATGCGGTTGGTTAGGAAGTTGGCGGTTCTTGAATTTTGCTAAAATGCTCTCCTTCAGCTTCAACTTCCATAAAAGCCTTGAATGTATGCAAAATGATCAAATGAAATGAATAAAGTCTTGTTCTCTTCAAAGAACCATATAAAAACCGGGTGTTTTAGTGAACCGTAATGAACCGGTTCTGATTTTTTTTTTTTTTTTCCAAATCTGAGTCAAAGGCTCTCAAAGGGTTTCTTCTCTGTTTCTTCTTTCTTGAGGGTTCAGGCTTTTCACGGAGTGGAGACAAACGCTTACGGTAATCAATCGCAGAGGTCAGTTCAATTGTCTTCTTATTTCTGTCTTTGTTTCTTTTCTTTGCCTAGAAATTCTTCTCTGTTAGGTTGTATTTGGAGATTTTTCATTAGGAGTTCTGAATATTATGAGCCAATGTCAGTTTCTAGATTGAAATCGATCTCAAAACACAAAGCCCAGATCGAATTATAAGCTAAAGCTAGCAACTTTGCATAAACTATTATGTGTTGGTGACAATGAGAACAAGTGTGAGTAAGTAAGTCAAAGAAAAAAACAAGAGCTTGGAAACGAAACAATATAGATAGAGAGATACAGAGAGAGGAGAGGATTGGATAGGATAAGGTGTTACTTCTTTCTGCATAAAGTTTGAAAATATAAGTCATTTTTTTTTTTTGTGTTCTGATTTTTGGAAACAGATTCATCGTCAGAGATGGAGACTCTTTCCATCAATTCACCAACTCAGGATTCTACTTTGCCCTCCGGATTACAGTGAGTTTCTTTTCTTTATCTCCCCTGCAATTTTGATGCCTAGGATTCAAGAAATGAATGAAACCAACATTGGTGTTATATTAGTTGATCTCTTGGCTAGTTTATTCCGCATGTTTTAGATAAGAACTCAGGGATAAAGGCACGACCTTAAGTTTGTATTCTTCAATTCACCATCGAAATTGGTTTCTGATTCCCTCTTTTTGCATACTCACTTGTCGGGAGAAACCTTACGAAAATTAAAGAAGGATACTTTATTTGTGAATCTTCCAGTTTATATTTGCACTTGTTAGCTTACCGGATTAGATCTTTTATTGATTCAGAATAAGTGAGGAGGTCGAAAAAAGATACAATGTAGTTAGAAGTGTTGGCGAGCAATGCATACATGATGATGAGCTGAAGGATCTTCTGGCTAAGAAGGCTGCTCCTGTTTGCTACGACGGGTTTGAACCATCAGGGAGGATGCATATCGCTCAGGTGTGTTACACTCCTCATATGGTTGTTTCATATAGCTTTCTTTGGAATTCTTTTGTTTTCTTTCTTCTTTAAGGAGAAGCTTCTGCTAGCGCGTTTAACTCTGCTATTACCTTGGCAGGGACTGATGAAGATCTTGAATGTGAACAAATTGACTTCTGCTGGTTGCCGAGTGAAAATTTGGATTGCAGATTGGTTTGCATATATGAACAACAAGTTAGGAGGTGATTTGAAGAAAATCAGGGTGGTTGGAGAATATTATAAGGAGATATTTCAGGCAGCTGGGATGAACAGTGAGAATGTAGAGTTTCTCTGGTCATCCGATGAAATAAATGCTAGGGGAGATGAGTACTGGCCTCTTGTGATGGACATTGCATGCAGAAATAGTCTAGCCCAAATAAAACGGTAGGCCCCCGGCCACATTTCATTTATGCAGTTAAGTGAATAGTTATGATAGACAGTTGAGTATGTTTCTGGTCTTATCAGGTGTATGCCTATTATGGGTTTGAGTGAAACTGAGGAGCTGAGTGCAGCTCACATTCTGTATGTATGTATGCAATGTGCCGATACTTTCTTCCTCGAGGTACTTTAATATGTATATTGTAACAACTTCTCCCGTGTATAAGTCTTCTCCTGCTCTCATTAATCGTGTTTGGATCCTTGTAAATCTGTTTTTAGTGGCGCTCCGATCCGTCTATATCAAGTCCATCGACCTTTTGACTTTTCTATGATTGTTCTTGAAACGTTTCCTTAACCTCTGCAGGCTGATATTTGCCAGCTTGGGATGGATCAGCAAACAGTAAATCTGCTAGCAAGAGATTATTGTGATGCCGTTAAGAGGGGAAACAAACCTGTCATCTTGTCCCACCGTATGTTTTACTTTTTCTGTTTGATAACTGTGCTGCTGTGTATCCTTCCAAGTGGTCTTTTAATCTCTAGTTCTAACGGATTGCAGATATGCTTCTTGGTCTTCAACAAGGACAGAAAAAGATGTCTAAGAGTGATCCTTCCTCTGCTATCTTCATGGAAGATGAAGAGGTAAAAGTAGCTTGTTCGGCACTAAGCTTAAAACCAGAGAGGAGTTGTATAGTTATTGAATCGTGTGAAATGATTTTGACTTCCAGGCTGAAGTTAATGTTAAGATTAAGAAAGCTTATTGCCCTCCGGATATTGTGGAAGGTAACCCATGCCTTGAATACGTAAAATACATCATTTTACCCTGGTTCAGTGAGTTCACAGTTGAGAGAGATGACAAGTATGGCGGTAACAGGTGAGTTTTTCCAGCTTTTCTAGACCTTCTGTGTTTTTTGTTCTGTTTCCGGGTTTAATCTCAAACTAATGGCTGCCATTAAATATTCCCTTTGGTCAGATTTTCTCAGTATACATGTCTCTTTGTCGGTTTATCTAGCAATGCAATGTACTAACCTTTGGAATCACATTTTTCCAAATGTCAGGACCTTCAAAAGCTTTGAAGACATTGCCACTGACTATGAAAGCGGCGAGTTGCACCCTAAGGATCTGAAGGACGCTCTGTCGAAAGCATTGAATAAGATACTACAAGTGAGTATTTCCTTCTGTTGCAACAATATGGTTACAATATTAGCAAAAAATTAAACTAAATGTTACCTTTTTCTTTGGATTCAACTGAATCATCGTGGAACATAGAAAATTACCTTCTTTAGGAAATTAGGTCATTAATTTTAGGTTTTGAATAGTTTTAATCTGTTTCTTACCCACATTGCAGCCTGTTCGTGATCATTTCAAAACCAACAGCCGCGCCAAGAATCTGCTCAAACAGGTCAAGGTAATAAAAGTCTCTTTCCACTCATGTTTCAGCTACTTATAGTTCTAGTGCTTGGACATTCACACGCAACCTCTGAATTTTTCTCTTTTTTTTGGTTTGTCATGTGTTATTGTAGGGTTACAAAATCACCAGGTAAAAAACTTACGGAGCAAGAAGCATATTCACTCATTAATGAAACTTCTTATAACCAAAAATCTAATATAATCCTGTATTTATTGATCTGTCAGAGTCATGCCAACAGCTTCATCCACAGATAAGGAGGATCTTTCCGTCAACACATCAAGCGCAGCATCTTCTTCGGATACCGGATTACAGTAAGTAATCTTGTAGTGCGTTTCTTGACTTTCTTCTGTATCTCCTATTCACTTTCTTTCATTTGTCGTTGCTTAGTGTCCGATAAGATAGATGACTTAGGAGTACTCAATGTTTGTTTTCTCATCTAATTTGGTTTCTTCATGACTCCTATCTGAAACTTGGGGAAAATAGTTTCTTGCTTTAATTTACTTAATAGTCTCTCCTGTGATTTTAGATAGATGACTCAGGAAAACAAGGCACAGACTCTAGTTCAATTTCTCCGATTTTTTATCAATATTATGTGAGATTTCCTATCATATTATGCACTTGTGGTTTAGCTGATTAGCACGTTATTAATTCAGGGTGAGCGAGGAGACCGAGATGAAATACAAGACTGTGAGGAGTATTGGTGAGGAATGCATACAAGAGGATGAGCTGAAGAATCTTCTAGCCAAGAAGCCTGCTCCGATCTGCTATGATGGTTTTGAACCATCAGGAAGGATGCACATCGCCCAGGTCGGTTATCATTCCGTTATGCTTGCTTCATATTGCTTTGAGATTCTGAGTGGCCCATCATAATTGATGCGAAATTCTCTCAAATTTTAAGCCTCCTCTTTGGAAATGTTTAGTCAAGGTTGAAGATGCAGCTTGAGAAATGTTGAGCTTTAATAGTTTATTCCGTTCTATTTGATTATTTTGAAAATTTTTATAGTCTGAAGGATAAGATAGTTCATTAGGACAGATTTACAAGTTTTATTGAATAAGAAGATTACTGGCAAAAACTGAAAGCCTTTTGATTGTATATTTTTCTCTGTCTGAGAACTTTCTTCTAACTTGTTTCATTTTGGTATATCCTAAACAGGGAGTGATGAAGGTCACCAATGTGAACAAACTGACTTCAGCTGGTTGCCAAGTGAAAATTTGGATTGCAGATTGGTTTGCTCAATTGAACAACAAGTTGGGAGGTGACTTGGAGAGAATTAGAGTGGTTGGAGAATACTTCAAGGAAATTTGGCAAGCGGGTGGGATGAACAATGACAAAGTAGCGTTTCTTTGGGCATCAGACGAAATAAATGACAAGGGGAATAAGTATTGGCCTCTTGTGATGGACATTGCTCGTAGAAACAACCTCCGTCGAATCTTGAGGTAACTAATTTCCAATGCTTGGTTTAAAGTATAATTGCAACAACAATGGATCTGAATGAAATATGTCACCTTTCCTTACAGGTGTGGGCAGATTATGGGACGTAGTGAGACCGAGGTGCTGAGTGCAGCTCAAATTCTTTACCCGTGTATGCAGTGTGCGGATATTTTCTTACTCGAGGTACTTTAAAATACATTTTTTGATTATATATTCACTTCTATGATTGCTACTGATACTTCGTTGTTTGACTTGTGTAGGCTGATATTTGCCAGCTCGGTATGGATCAGCGAAAAGTAAACATGCTAGCAAGAGAATACTGTGCTGACATTAAGAGAAAGAATAAACCCATCATCTTGTCCCACCGTATGTCTCTTCGCATTTTTTTTTTTTTTTTTACAGTGTCATCATCATCTTTAGCTGTTGTTAACGGCTTTGCAGATATGCTTCCTGGCCTCCAACAAGGACAAGAAAAGATGTCTAAAAGTGATCCATCATCTGCAATATTTATGGAAGATGAGGAGGTAAACGAATAGCTATAAAGGTTGCAAAACAGAGAAGAGTTTTTCGTAGGTATCGAAATGTGTAATGATATTTTGTCTTCCAGGCTGATGTTAATGAGAAGATCAACAAAGCTTATTGCCCTCCGAAAACTGTGGAAGGCAATCCATGTCTCGAATACGTCAAATACATTGTTCTACCACGATTCAATGAGTTCAAGGTTGAAAGTGAAAACAATGGGGGCAACAAGTGAGTAGCTGGAACTAAATCTTGCAACTTTTGGGTTTCTGCATCACATATGGTATTTGCATAATCACATCTCAGACTGATCTTTGAAATTCTTTAAATTGTCAGGACCTTCAAAAGCTTTGAAGACATTGTTGCCGACTACGAGAGCGGCGAGATGCATCCTGAGGATCTGAAGAAAGCCCTGATGAAAGCATTGAATATAACTCTGCAAGTAAGTACATTTCCTTCTATAAATGACTATACCCTCAACACAAATGAGCAAGCAATCCTTGTTAAAAAGTCGTCTATTTCTCTCAAGTTTCTGGCATCAGTATAATCATCATGGAACATGAAAGTCGTTTCTTATCAATCTTTATTTTGATGTCCTAGTCGTTACTTTATATATGAATGATATGCTTCTTATTGTTTACCAATATATCTCAGCCTGTTCGCGATCATTTTAAAACCAACGAGCGTGCCAAAAATCTACTGGAACAGGTCAAGGTAATGAGAAACTGTTCCCCCTCGTTTTGATCAAAACCCATTGCTTATACATTCCTCCAACTATTTTGGCTTATCGTTTTTTGTTTGTTATTAGGCTTTTAGAGTCACCAGGTGAAGTTGCAGAAGCAACGAAGACTATTTGTGTTCGTCGTTACAAAGCTTTCCTAAGGATTTTGGGGTTACAAGGAAAGCTTGCAATTTTCTTAAAGTTCATTTTTGTTGTTTAATAGATATGAGCCTCGAAGATTTTGGTGATTAAGAATCCAAATTTTGTGATTTATGTTCTGGTTTAGAATGGCTAAGCAGACAAGAAACACATTTGGTACTTGCTGCTTTTATCCTAAACCTCTTTTTTATAGATAGATTAGACAAGTTTTTTTTTTTCAAATCTTTTGTGAAGCTGCTAAAAAGAAAGAGTGATAATATGATATTTGTTTCTTAGTTACCAGTCAACTACCAAATTGTTTGAAGCAAAGAATTAGCCATAAAAATGTGAATAATCATAAATACTGAGATGCAAAATACAGTAGACTGGAATAAAAAACATAACTTCCATTTAGCTCTCAATATCAAATTATAGAAAAAGTAACGACTTAGGTGGTGTTATTCAATGATGGTTTTAATAGAATTGAAATTCAACACTAATCTAGTGTTATTCAACTAATCATTCTAAATCTAACTTTAAAATCTAGTGTTATTAGATCTTATACTTCATTAGATTTTAAAAGTTTGGTGTTATTCAACTAAGATTTAAAATACTTCATTAAAATTCAGTGTTATTCAAAACTAAAAGACTTGTAAAATTTTTGTATATTAAATCATTTGAAATGAATCTTCTTTGGAGTTTCATGAGTAAATTATTAGAATCAAAATCCAAGATATATTGCAAAGATTTTGAATCCATACAAACAAATTCTTAAAAAATAATAACAGGAAACAAATCTAAACTTTAAAGAATTGACTTTAACTTCATGGTTCATGGTTGAATAACACTCCCTTAATTTTAGCATTGGTTTAAGGATTTTTCAAGTAGAGAAAATCACTACGTCAACTAAACTAAACTCCACTAACGTTAAACTAAAATTTTCCAGTATTTTCTTTCCTCAATCGAAATAGTGAATCAGTGACTGACGTGGTGGATAGTAAAAAATTATGGAAGTAAAGTAAGCCTGTGAAAATAGAGATAAGAAAGCAACAAATAGTCAAAAAAGAGGCGCGAAAGTGAAGTCAGGTCAGGTGTGGGAGGAGAGGAAGAGGGTTCATGGAATGAGAAGAAGACACGTAAGCCGAGAGACATCGAAGTCATGATTTCGTGTGTGTGTTGTGTTGTGTTCTGTTTCTGTAGGAGGCAGTCAGCACCACTTGATGACGATGCTCCATTTGTCCTCTCTCTCTCTCTGTAGAGAGAGCTGCTGCTACAAAGACACGTCATAAAGCTCTTATCACAGGCTCACGTGAACACGAAAGCTCAAATTTAAATTTTCCTACCAAAAACAATTCTTGAAAATGATTATTACTGTAGTAGTAGCTTATAGCTTTGGGATATTATTTTCACTTTACTATAGGTAGGTTAATTTAAATAAAAGTAAATCACAAAACTAGTTTGTCAGAGAGAGAAGTCAGACATCAGAGTTCGCACGTGTAGAAACTTTGTTAGATATGGACCAATGCATTTGTTCAATCAAAACGACAGACCCTAAGCCTTGTCACGTGAAAGGAAACACATCTCTTCCATAACCCCTAAAACAAACAAAAACCTCTCACAAAATCCGTCTTCTGCTGCATTTTAGTTATTTTTTCGTTTGGATTTGGAAAAGGAAAAAAAAGAGATAAGTTAAAAGACAAAGAACCTAATCAAACTTCAGTTCATAAACAAAAGAAAAAACTCAATTATTTGTTTTTAAAGTATTGTCCGTTATTGAAAAATTATATGCTACTTCAATTGCTTTAAAGTTTTGACTCCTATGATTACTTCTTCTTTTTTTATCAAAAGACTCCTATGAGTACTAAAATAATTTTTTTAATACAGAATATGGTCTTTAGAAAAAGTGTTTTGATAAAATAATATATCTTGTACAATTAACTATCCAAAGGCTTAAACTACATCACTTTTCAGAGGAAACAAAGAGCCTATATATGTAATCAACTCTATTAGTAGTACTTTAGAGTATAGTAAGTTTGCATAAGATGGGCTAATGAATTTTGGACAAAAAGAAAAACAAAATCAGTCAGAGCTAAAGATAGAGTAGTTGTGTCAAGTTACTTTATTTAATGATCTCCTTGTAGCCTTGTCCTCGTGCATCATAATCACATCATAAATATGGGTTCCAATAAAACCCCAAAAGAGAGCATTTAAATACTTGTCAAATAATAGAGTGCAAAGATTAAAAAATAGATAGAGAGAGGTCTATTATCAGTACTAGGGATTACGTCAGCATCCCAATGCCTCAGGTCCAGTCAAAGAGGCGGCCCATTTTTCTTTCTTCTGCGTAAATATACAAAATTTTATTGTGAGAAAAAGCATCGAGATTGTTACGATCGAAAACAAGAACTTGAATTTGAGTTTATGTTTACCTATGGAAAGTGATTGGTATATTAATTACAGTTACTAATGAACCTTCTTCGATGATAGCACAAATTTCGTGGTATGGCACCATTAAAAAATGGTTGATTAGTAACACCATTTTCTGCATGCATCTAGACAATTTCATCTGTCAAATCTTTTATGCGATCGTTTTGAGAATAGAACTGAAACGGTTTTTTTCCTAACAATTACATCTTTTTTTTTTGTCGTTTGAATTTTATTATTAAACCAAGAACGGATACAAGTTGAAATTACATATGCCGGCGGACAATAGAAATGTCTCCAGAGTCATTAGCCCAAAAGAGGGAAGCAAAGCCCCAAAGTACAGGGAAACTGATTATAACCAAGGTGAAAAGCTAAAGCCGGCGGAACAACGAGATATCCCCAGAGACGAAAACCCAAACAAAGGAAGCATAGCCCTAATCAACAGGGAAGCAACATAGAAAAGACGAGATAACCAACATAAAAAGCTTATAAAGGAAAAGCTAAGACCAATGCACTACACTTGACCCTCTGTTCCAAAGAGAAACCCACAAGCTTTCCTATAGAAACTGTAGACGTCGGATAGCATCATGGAGACCGGTAATGAAATACGTCCGAAGTCTCCAACCGCAACACCAACAGGCAAGAAAGCAAGCTTCACCGATACCAGGAAAATAAGAACCACAACAGCCAAACCACACTAAGGCAGACGAGGAAAAAGAGACCAGCTAGGAACAAAGAAATAATCTTGAGATTCGGCTTGAGACAAGTCAAGGAAGATCAACAGCACTTACACGCGGACACTCGTCGACCCAGTTTAAGCCACCTACAGACAAAAAACTGGTAACCTCCTCGCAAGAGAAGAACAGGAGATCGTTCCACTGCGACGCCTAGAACCCAACTTCAAACCACAAAGTAGCCAAAGGGAGGGCTAGTAGATGACTCCGCAACAAAACACCATCCCAAAGACAAGCACAAACCAAAACCAAGCCAACACCAGAACCACGAAATGCCAAGAGAGCCCAAAAGAGCAGAAGAGCAAAGGTCACAAAGCCAAACCCAAAATCAGCTCACACCACAAACTTCACAAATCAAGCACAAACCCTCGGTTTATGCCACACAAACACCAACACCAACAAAGCCTTATCGAAAACACAATCCAAACAAATGATAGACGAGAGAGAACAAATACCCGACCAATAGACGAAACGTGCCCGTCTCCTAGAATCCACCAGCCACAGGACCACCACCAAAACTGAACCACAACCTCGACAAACCCGCAGACCAAACGGACCCGTCACAGACCAAAACCAATCCTCAACACCGATGGCTTCCCCTCCTTCAATCGTCTATCACCGCATATAGGATTTTGCTGACAAAAACGCAACAACACCGAAAGCAACAGATCTAAACCAAGCAATCCAAAGTAAAACGAAGGAGATGAAGCAAAGAACTCGACATAGGAAGCAACGAAAACTCCGTCACCCACCAACCACCGAATCCCTCATCAACCAAAATCCACCTTTGAAATTACCCTTGAAACAAAAGAAAACGCAAACTAACAACCAAACTAAAAACAAGACAAAGATCTACACCCTCCCACAGCTCCGGCGAGAAGCCCGGCCGCCGGGGAGGTCTAATCGGAGAAATTGAAGGATGGGCGGCGGCTAGGGTATTTGTCGAGAGAGAAAAGGAAAAAAGGGGACCAGAACCTTAGAAAAGTAGTCTATATATTAGAAAAGTATTCATGCTAACGATTACGTCTAACAGAACATTTTTCTTTATGCACAAAACTAAAAAGGGTGAGTTAGCTCAGAGGTAAAAACAGAGATGCAAATTAGCGCAGAGGTAAATGACTGCTTTGTCTCCAAACATTGGAAAAATAGCTTCACTTCTCGCCCTCACATTCGTAATAATAACGAAAAAACCAGTGGTTTACATATCCATGCGAGTGGGATAACATTGTTGTCTTTTTTTGGCAAAAAAGGACGAAGCGACGTCTCTGTTTCGGACGTGATGGTTACACGGCGACAGAAGAAAGGAAGAACATTAATTATTGTGTTTTTATCAAATTGAGAAAATTTTAGCACTCTACAAATATATATTATACGATTTTAATATTTGTAAACATCTAAACACATATATGGATCAATGTATACATGTAAATATATATATATATATATAGAAAACATTATAAATATTTGTATACATGTAAACATGTACATTAAGCATTATTAACATTTGTATACATATAAACACATATATATATATACATATATATAGCGTTATTAATATTTGTATACATGTAAACACATATATAGAGCGTATTAACATTTATGTACTTGCTTCAAACATAATTACAACCATTGTAACCCAAACTATTGCACAGAGCAAGTGTAATAGTGCATCGTAATTAGACACTTAAATATCATAAGTTTCGTCGGATTTTCGATTGATTTTCACCGATTTTCATCGAGTTGTCACCGGATCTATACCGTATTTTGTCGAATTGGCACTGACTCTTACCGGATTCGATCGATTTGTCACTGGATCTTTATCATATTTTGTCAAATTTTTACCGGAACTTATATAGATTCATCATACTGAAATTAAAGTACGGATTGTCTCTATATATCTTTAACCAATTTTTCTTTGTTCGAAAATAATCGAGAAGATAGCTTCGAATTATTTATAGTCTTACAAAATAAATATATGTTAATCGGATATTATGACCAAAGAAACAAATATATAAATAAATCTACATATTTTGTTGGATATCTACAACATATTGATAATGAACATAAAAGAAAAGTCAGAAACTAAGCGAATGAGGTTAAAATCGGAAAAATAGTAGGCTAATGTTACCATTGTTTTGGTCCCGACAAGAATTTACCAAAAACTAATTATGATCCAGATCTTTACTTTCCACCTAATTATCTCAACTAAAAAATGGTAGATAAAAGAACAGTATTAGCATCAAAATCAAAAGAATTAGTCCATTCTCTTTTTGTCATACAATTAGTCCATTCAATTTTTCACTTTATTTTTCATTCATTTCTAAAATCGTCAAAACAAAATATTTTGGTGTCGACCACCCACGTGTAACAATCTCTCAACATACCACAGTCACATCACCCAACAGCAAAAGATCGAACGGTGCTTGATTCTTTGCAAACCCCAGAGAAAACCTCGATTCTAGAAATCAAACACTATTCAGTTTTGTTTTACTATTTAACTCGACATATATATATTACGTATAGGAAACCAAAAAAAGAAAAAAAAAAAAAAAAAAGATAATCGTCAAAGAAGCCGAGGATTACGGGTGTTCTCAAGCGGCCCTACAAACACACCTCCTCTTCCTCTTTAAACTCACTCTCTTTCTCTCTCTTTTGGGTCAAACAAGTCAACAAAGCAAAACCTCTTTCTTCTCTTCTCCTTTCACTCTCTCTAGATTCTCTCGTTTCCTCTGAGATTGTAACAATGGCGTCTACGACGTGTGCAAGAGAGGTGCATTACAGAGGAGTAAGAAAGAGACCATGGGGTCGTTACGCTGCTGAGATAAGAGATCCTTGGAAGAAAACTAGGGTTTGGTTAGGCACTTTCGACACTCCCGAAGAAGCCGCTCTTGCTTACGACGGCGCTGCTCGTTTCCTCCGTGGTATCAAAGCCAAAACTAACTTCCCTTCTCCTCTCTCTCTGGACCTCAACCACCTCCCTTCCCCTCCCTCCGCCGCCGCAAATAACCAACACCAACAGCTCTGGTTCGCCGCGCCTCCTCCTCCTCCTCCTCCTCCAATCTCCGACCACCATCACCAACGGATTTTTCTCCGAACCGGTGTGCTAAACGACAAAACTTCAGATTACTCCTCTACCGAAGCGCCGCTTTACTTCACCTCCTCGCCTAACGCAGCCACGTCGTCGCCTGGTTATCAAGTGGTTGGGTTTCCGATGATGAGTTCGTCTCCATCCCCTGTTACGGTGAGACGTGGGCTAGCCATTGACCTCAACGAGCCTCCGCCGCTTTGGCTGTGAAACAAACGATAAAGATGGATGTAGCGGCGCCGTTTTCCGGACTTTTCTACACGGCGCCGTTTGAGACCACTTTCGGTGGAACTACTTTAACTAGTTTCTTTTTTAGCAAATATCTTTTTGTTAGAGTTAGTAGACTTGTTTTTAAATTTAATCCTTCTTTTGTTCGTTATGTAAGAGTTGGATATCGATTGTTGTTATGAGAGATCCATGTTGCGGAAATAACAAGAAACTTCTTAATTAGCAACAAAAACTTAACAACGTTTGAACATGGATCTAATGATGTTTGTGGATTGTGTTACGACCGTCGCTTATGTCGGTTTCGAGGGGGTTTTGAAATCTTATCGTATTCCATGGCGTGTCGTGAAGTACGGACTGACTTTGTGCAGCTCTTTGCTTTGCTAGCTAGTGTCCTGTTTGACTCACGCGCCTCTCTCTATAAACACGACAAAAGACTGAGAAAAGAAGGAAACAAACAAAAGAGATAGAGACTAGTGAGAGACATAAATACAGAGTAAGCGTGTGAGTTTGGACTGGCTTATTCACTTACGGACAAGATATGTGAATTATGAGTTTGAGTTTCTAAATAGTTTCTTTTATTTATTTTGTAAATTTTTCAACAAAAGTATTCTGATAAGTTTAGAGGAAGTTTAATTATTCTATATAATTTCTCTGCTCATGTTCACCAATCTTATAAAAATGTATGTATATATATATTATTTTTTAGCGGTCCTATATACAGTAGATATAAATCAGATTCACATAATAAAATATCTTTGTTATTAATAGCACACGGCTAAACTTGGAAAAATAGGTTAAAAAAACTCTTACTTTTTCTAAAAATATATAAAAAAATTCAAACTTTTTTTATGGATTTTTAAACCTCACATTTATATAAATGGTAAAATAAATCCTACTATTAATAAACTAATTTTTATAAACAAATCATTATATGAAAACATAAATAAATATAAACAATTTAATTTAGGATTTTTTTTCTAAAATTCAAGTTTACAATATTTTTCTAAATTGAAATTTTGTAAGGCATAGTGTAAAAAGGTTTATTAATAAAGTTTATTTGGTTGTGTTACAAAAAATCATCAACGTGAACCAAACAAAATTTGTTATGAGTGATATATAAATTCTTATGCTAATCTGAATATGTATTCATGTTAATAAAGGTTTATTCGGTCTAATCACACAAATTTACTACCGTGAAACCAAATTAGATTTTATAATACTACGTAAAGTATATGAATTTCCACATTAAAATATTTTAATCTGACCAAATAAACTATATAAATATTTATTAACAGCTAACATTTATATATATATATATATATAAATTATGATATATTAAAATATAATATAAATTATATTTAACTAATTATTATTTAACTATATTTTTATCCTAAATTGAACCTCCAACTGAATATGAATTTTGTTATAATTTTGACTATTTCCTAAATCAAAACTTGAAAAACTCAAACAAACCAAAAAAATCAAATGCGCTATCCTGTAAGTTTTTGTAGTTTATATAACATAACTTTTAATAGTAACAAAATGTGATTTGTTTAATCTCAACTACATGGTGAATGAACTTTTATATCGCAAAAACCTTAATTTTAGAAGAAAAAGAATCGAAAACTCAAATTTGAAAAAAAAAAATCATAAATAAATTAATTTTGTTTGTTACTGTTTTAATATAACAAAAATTAAAGTTGAGTTTACTAGTAATAGGGTTTATTTTACCATTAATGAAAAAGTGAGAGTTTAAAAACCCACAAAGAAATTTGAAATTTTTTTATATGTTTTTAAAAAATGTGAGAGTTTTTCTACCCATTTTTCTTGTGTCTTTTCAAATTTAAATAGCACAAAATTCAGTAATAAATGAATCATGTTTGCTTCAGTTTTTTTTTTTGGTAAGGATCATGTTTGCTTCAGTAGTGCGAATCAATCTAATTTATCTCAAAAATCATAAGAAGTCTATATATCTCATTTTAAAATTAATTAAATATAGGAGATCTCATGTAGCGAAATCAAACTTTTCATGCAAATTGTGATGATTTTATGTTTATGTTTTACATGTGATTTAGAATCGAATTCGTGTAGTTGTATGAGACTATATATAACATTTTGTCACAGAACTGTTACATATGTTAGTCATCTGTAATATTGTAATAAATATATATATATATATATTGTAATAAAATACCAATTTTTATAGTCTTATTGCAAATTGTTTTAGCGTAACCATTTAATAAGCATAAAAAAAAAATTATTTGATAAGCAATTTGTAATCTAACTCATGTAGTTATTTATACCGAGAGAGGAGACAGAAAGAGTTAGCGAGAAATTTTATAATTAAATAAGTATTTATAGACTAACCAAATTTTCGGTCGTACTATAAATAAGTATTTAAACAAATGCTCGCTATGACGAACCTCTGCATGTGTTTCTGCGGTGACATGGAATTAACCAAATTTCCCTTTTGGCTCTTGCGGAGACCCCACGCGCCGTCGCATGACATCGCTTGTGTTGTGAAAAATCATTTTGGGTTACTACTTTACATTATTGTATGGGCTTAAATGTTTAATTATTTGACAAAACTAAAAGGTATATTGTAATTAACAATTTAGTGCTGTTTTACTTGAAAGTGTGGCGGCAGTGGCCGACCATCATTTTTGAGGTTTTTAATCAATGTAATGCCTTTTTTCGTGTATAAAATGGTTCGAGGATATGTCCAAAAAGGAGTCCCAACAAAAACAATCCGCGGTTTTGGAAAATTTGGTTTCTGGTTTATAATTTCTGAGTGTTAACTTTTTGTTTTATGTGAATATATTGTGCGCCTGTTTTAATTTAACCCATGAATTTAGGTCATCCGCCTAATCTCTTCATAAATCATTCATTTAGCTCAAAAAAATTCAATAGGAATTAATATTCAGTTTTATGTATCCCATTTGATTTCTTCATGTCCGAAAACCAACAAATTCGAAATGAATGATTTTTGAGATCTGATATATTACTGATAGGCTAAAAGAATAAAGATTATTCCTGTCAAAATTTTCTATAAGCTAATTGAAATCTCGTTATATAATTGAAAGACCATGGACATTGTTGACTTGCCAGTATTAATCTTTTTTTTTTTATGGGCCAAAAGAATTGATGGGCTGTTTTAGCAATCAAGGTCCAAGATCAGTTTGTGCTAACGTTGATACTTGATACAATTATGCAAAAAAAAAAATTCATTGTCTGAAAATGATATCGAGCAAGTGACCTATACACAATACACATGGACTATTCATCTAACATTTTCCCATTATTCATCCGACTTTCACATGTATGTTCACTTTTCAAATCAATGACAAAAAAAGTTCTGTCCTATAAATTTATCTCTTCTTTATTCACTTTCTTTGTTCACTGATATAGTTTAAGTGACCATGGAAAATTGATACGACCGTACATTTCCAATTTCTTATATAGGAAAGAATGAAAATTATATTTTATATAATAAGTATGGTTTTCAAAATTAATAACTCATATGATCGTGACACGTGACAAATCTATCTATCTTAGATTTTGACACGTGTAAAACAAAAAATTTCATTTTAAAATAAAAACTAAGATAATTGAAAATAATTACAAATTTAAATAATTTAAAAAATATAAAAGATAATTATAAGAATAATTATAAATAATTCATATTTATATAAAAAAAAATTTTAAAAATGTCAAAAGATAATAATAAGGAAATTATACGTTTTTTATATTCCAATTAAACAAGAAAAAAAATCAGGCAAATTTATTAAAAAGGAAACATATGTTATTATATATTAATTTAAAATTTGATATTATTTATCTTAATTTCTTTTCCAATTAGAAATATGTGATGATTCAATTAAACTAATGAGATCAATTTTTTTTCTTTTTTGTAATATTTTTATACTTAACTGTTTTTTTTTTGCCCTCAATTATGATTGTTGTGTAGTTAGATTGTTTATTTCAATTTTTTCATATTTAAATTATCAAAGATTCACATATCATCGTGTTTATAATTTTTTGATTTTTAGTTTAACTGTTGTATCTTTAAATTCTTTATTTTGGTTTCTATGTTCAGTTTAAATTATATAAGATTTACAATATATCATAGTTCTACTGATTTAAGATAGCGACATGTGTCATGATTTAAATTACAAATTTACATTATTTATGTCAATATAATTTTCTAATTAGAAATATGTGATGATTTTAAGTAAATTTTTATATTGTTTTATTTGAAATTTTTGAATATGTAAGAAACATATATGCTTCTTTTTTGTTTTTGATATTTTGAATTTAATTATACTATTTCAGAATTGTTTATTTTAATTTATATATTCATATTTGAATTACATAAGATTCATATATCATCGTGCTTATAATTTTTTAAATTTATCAATTTTTATTGATTGATCATAAAATTATTGCAATCGAGTATATAAGAACTAAACCCGAAACGTTAGCTTTGAAGGCTAATTTAGTCAATTTATCATTTTTATATTTTTAACGTGTCTAATTAAACATCAACTTTATGATGAATATTTTTAATTTTTGTTTTTCATATAAGTATATCATTAATTAGTGTTATGTGATATATCTTTCATTCGAAATAATTTTGATTTAATAATTTTAGTGGTTAAAGAAACAATGCAACAATGAAAAAGTAAATATTGTTTTTACTTTTGAAAAAAAATTTCTACTTACTATGTTAATTAATTTTTTGTTAGATTTGATTTTAATTTTTAAAAAATAAACCCGTCCATCGGACGGATCCTTATCTAGTATGTATATATATATATGACCACATAAGTAGCGATATACAAAATTCATCTTAGTTAAGAAAAAAAAATACAATAGATCTGAATTCTGGTGGATTTAGTTTTAGCTGAAAAACTTTGTGGTCTACAATAGTAAACCCAATAAAGTATAAAACAATTTAGATAGATTTGTTTTTATAATAGCAGGTTTAACATAAATGCCACCTTCCATAACAACAAGAAACAATGCAACAGAAAAATAACTTAGCAATTCTGTGTTTGACCAATAACCGCATTATCCTAATAAAAGTATTTTCTCCATTAATCTTTTTTGTCAAAAAAGTAATTAAGAATTCTACTATGTATTTCCTCAAATCCAATTGGATATGGATAAAAATCATAAGATCAACAACCATATATATATATATATATGTATGTGTGTGTTCATCAGAGAGATCAATGCCAAAACAAGGTATTATTTTAGTTGATCAGAATTATAATTAATGGTTACAAAAAAAATCAGCAGATTGGAACAAAACACGATCTCAACACTAAAAATTCTTTTAAATTCTGCTGATGACAAAAATTGGCACCACTTACATAAACTTAAAATTAAAAGCTTCTACTTTGATGATAAAATAATACTCAATTCAGAAACATTTAATTATATCTAATAATCATAATTAAATATTAGTTCTCAGTTGGAGGAGGAAAATTAAGATCCAAGTCCAAAACCACACGTCGTCCTTCATAGCTAAGATCCATCACCACCGACGACGATTCCGATTCACTCCTTTCATCAACCACCATCATCCCAGCCTTAACCTGAATCTTAGGAAAAGGGAATCTCGAACTAACAGACTCAGATCCGAGGTTGATAGCCGGAATCGATGATTCAACGGTGCTGCTCTGGCTCAGGCTCTGGCTCTGGCTCAAACTCAAGCACTGGTTGATGTTGTAATAAGGGAAATTGGTTTTGGCTTTAGCTCCACGAAACTCAATAGCACGTTTGTCGTAGGCACGAGCCGCTGCTTCAGGAGTGTCGAAAGTACCGAGCCAGACTCGTGACTTCTTGAAAGGATCTCTGATCTCGGCTGCGTAACGTCCCCATGGTCTCTTCCTCACTCCTCTGTAACGGACTCCGTTACCGTCGTTGGTTTTGACTGCCGCCGTTTTAACTGTCGGCGTCATGACAACAACAAAAAACAAAAATTGTTTATGTAAGAAAGAAAAGATGAGGAAGTTTGAGAGTTTGTTAATGTGAAGAAGTTGTGAGGAAAGAGAGAAATATTTATAACAAATGTTAGTCAACCGCGGTTTTGACTTTAAGGGGCGGCCGAGTGGCAGTTTTGGTAATTATATCCATATTACGTGGCATCTGCTTTTTGTCTCCACGAAAGAGGAAAGTGAGAGTGAAGAAGCTTTTTTTTTTTTTTCTTATTATTAAAAGACTTTTTATCTTTTTAGTGGTTTATTTTCTTAAATGTTATTTTTTCTTCTTTTCATATTAAAGTTTTTTTCTTGAATTGTTTATGATTTAATTGATTTTATTTGGATTACTATATATTGCGTGTGGTGAGGAGCCCACGCGCTTACTAGGCACGTGTCGATTTTTATTGTCTGCTACTTCTGCTTGTATTGATCAGCAAATTGTAAACAGACACGATGTGTGACAAATGATTATAGATCTTTTCTTTATGGTTCATTTGTGATATCTGTTTAATTAAAGAAAATGTAATTTAATTTGTTACTAAAAACCGAGATTTAGTATGTTGTTGTCATCTTTATTTTTTAGAGGAAAGGGTAAAAATAGTTACTACTGAATTTATATATATGGGTCTACCGTTTTAATTTTAGCCAGGCTTTGGATGGAAACAATTTATATTTTGAGTTTTTTTGTATATTGATTGTCATATTTTATTTTATTTTGTTTTGGAAAATATAATTCCAGAGTGTTTTTCTTATTTATTCTTGTTTTCTTATTGAAATAATAAAGAAATAAGAAAACAACTTTCAATTGACTTATGGGAACGAAAACTCGTTTGGATTGATAAGAAAATGATTTTTTTTAATTAAATTAATGATTTATGAATTTTTATTTAAAATAATTATTACTATCGATGATTCGTTAATGAAATTTTGAAATTATAAATAATATTTCTGAAAGAAATAAAAAGTATATTATTCATGTAGTTAATAATTCTTTTTTCGATCTAGTTGTTAAAAATAGACAATTTTCATTTTTCAAGTGTATGATTTGATACAAAATTAAATCAATTGCTTATTTTCAAAAAGAAACCTTCCTACTGTAATTATAAATGTCATACTTTTATCAACATATTAATTATTTCAAACAATTTTTATACTAAAATACAAATATAAGTAAAGATATGGAGAGTTGCATACCAAATTTTCTCTAAATATATAAATTAACAAACTTACAACATGTGTTATTTAATTATCAACTGAGAAATAATAATTATTAAATGAAATTATATAATTTTAGTATTAAAAATTTAACATATTACTGACTAGTAAAGAAAAGAAATATACAATTATTTATTTTCCAAATTCTTGATAGTTGCTGAGCTGTCACGAGAGAAAATATTTCAAATATTAATACAATCATATATTTTTACAACATATTTATTAATTGATATGTTAACACTATATATAACACACTAAATATAAATCTAATAATTTAAAATTTTATAACTATATTAATAAGCTCCAAATAAAATAATATTGTTACATATAGTATTCTGTTATATTTAATATTTTAATAAGTTTATTTTCTATATTATAATAAAGTTTTAAGTCTTGATAATCTAATCAAATATTTAGTAACTAGCGCAACTGGTAAGAATCAATTATATGTTTACCGATAAACAACCATGATATTTGTTAATATTTCTTTTCTACTTTTATCAAATTAATTCTAAACTATTAGTATGATAAATTATTTTATTACCGTCTATCTTAGTTGTCATTTATGAATTAACTTATAAATTTCTAATACAAATTTTGAAATAGTGGCGAGTGGTGTTCTGTTTAGGTGGCGGCGGCATACCAAAGGAAAAAGACGGCGTCGTAGTTTGTAGAAATTAGAGATCAAAGGGCTTTAATATATGTAAGATGAAAGAATAATCTCTTATATTTGGTTTGAGTAACATTTGGGAGGAAAACATATAAAATGCTTTGGTTTATGTCCTATGAAAGAATCTATTATCATTCTAGATGGTATGAAAGAATTGAGTGAGATCCTACTTGAATAATAAATATACACAAACAAATCATAATATACTATATTTTAACAAGTTATATGTAAATAATTCGTGTATCAAACTGTTTAGTTCTGTTTTTCCATACTTTAGTAAACGAAGTTGAGATTAAAGATTTTTTTTAATATATTAAATGGTGAATTAAAACTTTTCATTTGGTATGCTATAACTTTTAGCTATTAGGGTTTAGAGTTTTAGCTATTTGGATGAAAAGTGTTTTAATACCATGCATGTAGAATAAAAGAATCTCTTATCATTTTAGATGGTATGACTAAATTGAGAGAAATCTTACTTCAGTAAATCTATAATATAAAAAGTATAGATATACACAAACAAATTACAATATATTCTAAAAAATTATATTTAAATAATTTTGTGTTCCAAACCGTTTAATTCTGTCTTTTAATAGTTTAGTAAACGAAGTTAAAGTTGCTTTTAGCTATGAGTTTCATATATTCAAAGGAAATTTTAATATACTAAGTGGGCTTGCAAAAAAATAGAGAAATATATAGTAACATTCAATCTTTTGCTTAACTCATTTGTTTTTTGTAGATTGAACGTCTGTGTAGAAAGTAAAAATAATAATATGTTTACATACTTTTATAACAAGAAACCACAACAATATATATATATTCAGAATCGTTTATCTTTTAAAAATATTCACCCAAATTTAAATATGTGTTTATATAGATGATTAAAAAAACAACACTCTTAAGATTTTTATAAAAAAAAAAAAAAAAAAACAAACGAAAAATTTAACTCTTTTCTTCCAAAAATAAAATAAAATAAAATCGTACCCTATATTGCAAATAGTCAAACTGGTCTCACATGCGGCTGCCCGCGGATGGCTTGACGAAGTACACATGCAGCTTTTACGCTCGATAATTGGTATAACAATGAAACCATATCTTAAAACCAAATCTATTTTTTAAAAAACAAAGAATGGGTTACTTGCTTATATATCTGTTACTTAAAAACAGACACATTTTGACAGGAGCAACATAAACAATGGACAAATTGTATAGACCATAAAACAGAAATATCGGGTTGAAACCAAAGACAGATGGCTGCAAAATTGTCGGAGAACAACCACTGATGAGAATCATATTTTACATAGTTTTTTTTTTTTGGTAGGATCATATTTTACATAGTTAATCGTAGTATATAATACTATAATACTAATACTTAATACTAATGTTTAAATATGAAAAATGGGATAATGTTACCGGTTTCCAGGATTGGCCACAGTTCAGATGCAATGCATTTGCTCCACCTTGATGTCAAAGTTTGATAGATTCTTCTCCTCACACTTTCACATTATTTAATTGCATTTTGGACTTTGAGGTGAATGGTCCATAACTACTTTGGTCTTCATAGAGTAGTATTGTCTCTTAATTAATGAGTATTAAGAATTTAAATCGAAAATCGTTCTGACTACCGGCAACTAATTTATGCAATGGTTTTCACCAAAAAAATCATCAAATATAATTGAATAGTAAACAAATAGCAAGTAACAGAGGATAAAAACTGCAAAATATAAATGGTTATAAAACAAACAATATTTCTAATAATTCTTATATTTTGAAACAAAGAAACTACAAATTTGTTTACATCAGAGTAAAAACGTTGAAATTAAACCCTATATTTTAGAACTTCTCTTTTGAAATCAAGTAACTTTAGACATTTTACTAAGTGGGTGGTGGTCTAGTGATTGTGAATTCTCAAGATCCCTAGTTCAACCCCACTTGGAAGAGATGATTGATGCCTTAAACGTGGTATTATCAACGGCTGGTCTCGGGTAACAGAGAAGACTATGGGTCAAAGAATTAATACAATTTATATCATAAAAAGCTTCATACATTTTCTTTAATCAAAATTTACAATATGATATTATAGAACAAATAAATTATGAGTTTATATAAGATTTTAATATATAGCTAAGAAATCCTATATTTTCTTTCTTGTTAAAGAGTTTGTAACTAAATAAGAAACAAAACAAAAAGAAATAATCCATCCATCGTCGATCGGATTCATTTCTTTTGGACAACTTACTATTCCGAATTAGATATGTAAGAGCATCTCCAATGGTAGACATCCATAGAGTGTCTCACCAATATAATATTAATATTTTTATGTTTAATTTATTTAGAGAAACTCACACTAAAATTCTACTTCCATTGGTGAGATATCTCTATGGGTGTCTCATCAATATAATATTTATATTTTTATATTAAATTTAATTTTTCAATAATATTTTTAAACATATCAAATTATATCTTAAATATAGTCATTCAAACAAAATAATTATATTTTTATAGAAGTAAATAATATAATGATTATTAATAATTTTAAAAACATTAATTAATAGTACTATTAATTATAAATAATATATTAAAGAGATTATTATTTTTAAAACCACAATTAAACATAAATTGAATTTTAAACAACATATAAAACCATAATAAAGATATATAAATTAAACACAAAATTGCATATAAAACCATGATAACATAAATTAAAATGCAAATAAAAACATACAAAACCAAAATAGATAATATATATTTTACTCTTCACTTGATGATGCGCCAAACTTTTGCCATATAGATTTTAATTATATATATTGGACATTTTGTAAATAATGACAAAAGATAACACATTATTTATCAAAATATCAAAATATTGACAAAAAATCAGATTATTCATCTCAGATTTATTTTCTAATATTATAGTATTTTATTAACTAAAAATATTAATTTAAACTTAACTAATATTAATAAATATATAAACTTTTGTATAATGGAACTTGATATATAGATAATTTTATTTTATGAATTGTAGAAAAATAAAAAATAAAAAAGAGTCACTTATAAACTATTTAATTGATATTATAAATCTTAGAGTAATTGAATTTAAAAAAAATTGTTAAACCAATATAAGAATGACATGTGTATGAGAGAGAGAATGTCTCAAAATATCTCAAATGAGAAACTTGTCTCAAAGTATCTCAGTTTTTTTGATTAAAAAATTATTTTTTATTTATTTTTGATTTATTTTTATTATGGGTGTCTTCATGAGACACCATTGATGGAAGTGCTCTAATAACGTCTTACGCGCTCAATGTTTTTTTAATCATAACAGTGGAATATAATACTAATACAAGGTTAACGGTTCAGATTGGATACAAAACAGTGGTTTGATGCATGAATGAAACTCACATGTGTTATAAAGTATCTTTACAAATTAAAATCATAATTATGGCCAATTAAATTATTGAACTTGCCGGGAAAATTAACAAAGGAGAAGACTTCGGATATTTTGGTGTGGTCAAGATGGGGACATTGGAGACATTTGGATCAAAGCGTGTCCGTCGTTGACTAATTAATCACATATATTCGGTACGGATCATATGGTTAACTAAAATAAATCATTTAAAACACATGTTATATTAATATAATGAATCATGAAACTAAATTTAAGTCTATTACATATTATGTATCTTTCAAATAGATGATGACAAAAAGGAAAAAAATAATTCGCCTAGATCATTACTACTTACTAGAATCGAGTCTTGACCACTACTGGGCCTTGCCATACTACTGGGCCTTTATCTATTTTTGAGAATTAATAGCCAACTGATTTCGTTTCCTAGTGTATAAACAACAAAGTACATGCAAACCTCATGATCTTTTTCATCCATAAGACGTGATAAACATAAACAACTATTGAATCCTCAAATGCCTTATCTTAATTACATTATACGTTTGATATAAAACAAGCTAGTTTCATAATTACACAAAAACATTAATTCAACAAGATATGAGCTGTAATCCTTTATGTAATCTGTTTTTAAATAGCTCAAAATAGGTAGGAGCATCATGCAGATCGTAAGAGTTTTAATGATAATGCGTCTTCATGTTTCTAGCATGTCTATGGTTCTCATAACTACCTTCATGATTATCGTCATTATCTCCACCGTAATGGCAAGACCCTCTATCTCTACGAACAAATTTCAATCTCAAGATTTAGATCCTTCGTTTAGGGTTAAATCCAAGAGCTTTTTACCAAAGCTGTATGGCGACTACGGGTTTTGGAATCCAAGCCCGGTTTACGGAGGAGGTTTTCCTTATCCCGGGCCAGTTCCTCATGGCAGTCTAGGTCCAAAACAGAGACATAAGAAGCCGAAATGAAACCGGAAGACATGTTGGATATGTTCTTCGACTTTGCTACTTACGGGTAAAGCTTTTGATATATGTGTTGTATAAATAACGTAGTGCTAATTAAGGCTTGTATATGTACTTACTGCATACGAATAATGTCTTCGTTTGTGTATTGTAGTAGATACAAATAGTTATATATATATATACACATCTTGTTCCACTCTCTACTCTTTAGATAAACCATGTATGTGTAGTATAATCTTAAGAACATTGTCATTTATTCAGTTATGAGCAAAGATTGAGTTCAAGAAATATTTCTATTAAAAACATGGAGCATAAGAAGCTACGACTAAAATTAGCATGCATAGCATAATGTTATCTTCCTTAGCAGTTTCCGTACGTAACAGAAAATTTGAACACGAGACAAACGCTTTATAACCAAAATGTCTAGAATTTTAATCCTGTGACCACGAACGAGTTAAGAAAAAACGATGGAAGAGAGACAAATAAACCCACAAAAATTATCACAATTCTCACTAAATTATGAATTGTTCAAATAATCTTACTATATTCAAACTTATATCTAAAAAGCTACGATATCCGGTCTAACGCCGCAACTTTGTCAATCACACAGTAACATGCGACGAACAACGTGTAAACAATCAAAAATGTACATATATCAACTATAGTGTGGTTGACACCCAATTATACAAACAAAACCCATGTAGGGTTATCGGAAAAAATCTTACATGGAAATAAAATATTAAGGTCGATGATGTAACGCCTCTCTGCCTCACAGCCTTATACTATGAGAAAAGTCTACCAAAGAAAGTTTCATGTTACATGTTTTGGTATGAAGTCTACATGACATCCGCCAGATCATTATTACTTTCATTTTAGACTAATAGAAGGAGGAGAGAAGTGGAATTAACATCATTAAACTAACAAAAAATCATAAAAGATATAATTTTTTTTTAAAAAAAAAATTGTGTGAAAACTCAAAACATTAATCTTTAAAAAACAGAGGGAGTCATTCATCAGCATAACTGCCGAAGTGTCCTCTAATAAAAAAAAAAAATCAATAATCGATTTCTATAGTTTAGTTGCTGCTAAATCAACATTAAATTAGGTACTACAAATATTATTATTCCTTTTGTGACAATAAAACCATTCATGTTCACACTATATAATTTTATATCCGAAATTCAAACATAAAGCCGTGAAGTCAAAGTAATTACGTGTTGACTAAATATTTTCTTTCCTAAATTATTTCTATTTGAGCCATACACCGTTGACCACTTCAATGGCTTCGCGCTCGCCTTCTTCTTCTTCTTCACCACACAAAGCCACAATCTTTTGAATTTTCCTCTTCCCTTTCGTTTCATCACCATCATCATCATCTCTCTCTCCGATCCATGGCTTTTAACAATTTCACACGCCTCGATGCTCAATCCGCCGCCGAGAAAGCCGTTTCAGTGATCGGATTAGGTTACGATCTCTGCTCCGATGTTCGTTTCTCCGCTTGTAAAACCACACCAGACGGTTCTAGGTTAGTCGAAATCGACCCGACCCGGAACCGTGACTTAGTCTTCCCCGGTGGGATCGTCGTTAATAACGTCTCGAGCTCGATTAAGTGCGATAAAGGCGAACGTACTCGATTACGCTCCGATATACTCTCTTTTAATCAGGTTTAGTATATCTAATCATCACTGATTCGTGTTTTCTTTGTAGAAACCCTAATTTTGAGTTTGATTTTTTTTTTGTGTAGATGTCGGAGAAGTTTAATCAAGATATGTGTCTCTCCGGGAAGATTCCGTCGGGGATGTTTAATAATATGTTTGCGTTTAGTAAATGTTGGCCAAAAGATGCGAGCTCTGTGAAGAATTTAGCTTATGATGGTTGGTTCATTAGCTTGTATAGTGTTGAGCTTGTTAGGAAGCAATTGACGTTACGTGATGAAGTGAAACGTGAGGTTCCTTCTTCTTGGGACTCTGCTTCACTTGCTGGGTATGATTTGATGACTGAGATTTTTGAGTGGGTTTTTTGAAGTGTGATTTGGAGCTTATGATTGATTTTTGTTTTCTTATAGGTTTATTGAGAAATATGGTACTCATGTAGTTGTTGGAGTGACTATGGGAGGTAAAGATGTTATTCATGTGAAGCAGATGCGTAAATCCAATCACGAACCTGATGAAATTCAGAAAATGTTGAAGCATTGGGGTGATGAAAGATTTTGTGTTGATCCTGTTGAAAGTAAATCTCCTGCTTCTGTTTATTCCGGAAAGCCAAAGGTAAAGAAGAGTCTAGTTGTCGGGGTTTAGCTATCAGTCTCGTTGTATTCAAATCACAATGCAGCTTTGTCATGTTTTGATGGTTTTGCAGGAGGAGAATCTTCATCAATGGGGACTTCAACCGTTTGGTACCTCGGTTAGCTCTGCTGTTGTCACTCACACCAAGAACGAGGTCCTCTATTTCTTAGCATTGATGCACTGAGTGAGTCATATAGGTTTTTCTTTTTAAGCTTAAAGTAAACGTGTATTTTGCATCTCCAGGAGATTGTGAGGGTTTGTATCAGAAGAGGAGGTGTTGATCTGGGGCAAAGTCATGAACGATGGCTCTCAACAGTATCACAATCACCCAACGTCATATCCATGTGTTTTGTTCCTATAACTTCACTCTTGAGCGGTCTTCCAGGAACAGGATTTCTTAGTCATGCAGTGAACTTATACCTCCGATGTGAGTATTTTGTTCTTTTTTTTTTGCTTTTGTATCTTAGGTACTCAACGGTTCATTCAGGTAACAAGGTTGTGTAAAATGTTGTAGATAAGCCACCGATAGAAGAGTTGCATCAATTTCTTGAGTTTCAACTTCCACGCCAATGGGCTCCGGTGTATGGAGATCTCCCTCTTGGACTACGCCGCTCAAAACAAAGTTCTCCATCCCTTCAGTTCTCTTTGATGGGTCCAAAACTATACGTCAACACATCAAAGGTACACTTGTTTTTCACATTGTTGTAGGTGATATACCTTTGCTCAAATGAAACTTTCAATTCTTGAAAACTGTTGTGTAGGTTGATTCAGGTGAGCGACCAGTAACCGGACTACGCTTCTTCCTTGAGGGGAAGAAAGGAAATCATCTAGCAATACATTTGCAGCACCTCTCTACATGTCCTCCAAGTCTCCATCTCTCACACGATAAAACCTATGAACCCATCGATGAACCAGCTGAAAAAGGGTATTATGTACCTGTGAAATGGGAAATATTCTCACATGTTTGCACCTTCCCAGTTCAGTACAACGGAGCACGGTCTGATGACACCGCCTCAATTGTAACCAAAGCCTGGTTAGAAGTCAAAGGAATTGGTATGAGGAAAGTTCTCTTCTTGAGGCTCGATTTCTCACACGATGCTTCAGCTGTTACACGCAAATCGTGCTGGGATAATCTGTCAACAAACTCGCGCAAATCAGGTGTTTTCTCGATGATTAGTACAAGATTAAGCACGGGTTTAAGTCCAAACCCGGCAACAACGAAGCCACAGTCTAAGATTGATATAAACTCTGCAGTGTATCCTAGAGGGCCATCACCGCCTGTGAAACCAAAGCTGCTGAGTCTTGTAGACACGAAAGAGGTGATGAGAGGTCCAGAGGAACAACCTGGATATTGGGTTGTGACTGGGGCTAAACTTTGTGTCGAGGCAGGGAAGATCTCAATCAAAGCTAAATACTCTTTGCTTACTGTTATATCGGAAGATTCGCTGGTCTGAGAGTTTCATTCATTCAGTTCCGAAGGACAGGGAGGGGTGTCTATGTGGGGAACACAAGTGTAGTGTGTGTGTGTTGGATTTTTGCAGGTTTCAGTTTGTGATTAGCTTTAATCAGGTGTTTTTGGGTTGTGAACAAAATTTATTTATCTGTTGTTGTAAATGTTTCGTTGTATATGATGTTTATTTTACATAATAGTATATGTATTCGTGTAGAACAAATTTGAATGAAACTGAACCGGCTTCGTTTTTGTTCTCCTTCGGAAACTTCACTGAATCACAAAAGTATCATCGTTCCTTGTTGCTTCAGATCTTCTTCGATAACAGTGGCTTCAGAAACTATGAACTCAAACACGTCTGTCCTCTTCAATGCGAGAGAGGAGCAAAGCTGGACCAAAAAGATTCATAAAAAATTTAGTTAAAGACCAACTTCATCTTTGACAAAACCTAGTTTAAAAAGAAAGATTCGATTAAATGTGAATGAATATTTAACATTCAACTCTCAATTTTCTATGCAACTTTATAATGTTCAAGTAGTCTATTCCATTCCCCTTTCTGACTTTTTAAAAACTTTTTCAGTAATCACTTTGAAAAATTCGTAGCAAACACAATTTTTATTCAATACAAAAAAAAAAAAAAAGAGTAAAAACCCCAATATCAGCTCAATAAAAAAAAGACAAAACAAATGAGACAGAGAAAAACAAAAATAGAAGGAAAACAAAAAAGGCAACGGTCAAACAAATTGCTGACTTTTGTAAAACACTCAATATCACTTCCGCGACGCCGTTTTGTAACTACGTACAATCCCCACCGACCTCGACTTGCTCAGTCTCATCGCCGCCGTCGTCACCGGTCTTTCTTTCTCGATAAATATTCTCATTGTAACCACCACCTGATCACCAAAGCCGTCGTTTGGATCCGGTCCGACTTTCGCTCCCACTGATCTCGACCTCAGCACAAAATTCCGACGACGAAACGGCGGCGTCTCCTCCGGAACTATTCTCTCGTATACATCATCCACACACGTCACGTTCGTTACCTTCCGGTTCTTCCTGCTTCCTCCTCTCACAATCCTCACATGAATCTCTTCCTTTTCTTCCTCAACCCCGAAAACATTTTCCGATCTCTCTTCACTCCTCCGCCGCAGCCTGTTCCACGCCGGTGAAGCCTGAGATAACTTCCTCACCGTTTTCAAACACTCAACCACCTCTAACATATCAGGACGTTTCTTCGCCGTCGATCTCACACATCTCGCCGCCATCATCACCAGTTTCCGAATCACGGCGGAATAAGGACGGTTCTTAATCTTCAAATCACAAATCGCGGCGAATTCGCCGCGTTTGATTAACGGCACCGCCCAATCTACAATACACGACGGACTATAATTCAAATCAATGGCTTCTCTACCACTAATAATCTCCAACAACAATATCCCAAAGCTGAAAACATCGCTCTTAGCCGTCAAATCCGCCGGAGCTAAATACGACGGATCTAAGTACCCCAACGTTCCCGCCGGCGGAGTACATTTCAAACGCTCATCGTCAACGTTTCCGATCAACGCTAATCCAAAATCTGCTAATCTAGCGTTACCGTTACCGTCGATGAGAATGTTACACGATTTAATGTCACGGTGGATCACCGGAGTCTCCGCGGTGTGAAGAGCGTGGACAGCAATCGCGATCTGAAGCGCGTGTTTGATTCTCCGATTCCAACTGACCGGTAACGAACTACGAGAATGTAACTGATCGTGAAGCGTACCGTTAGGCATGTACTCGACGACTAACAGCTTTGTTTTTCTCCGGTGGTCAACGCAGTAACCGATTAAGTTGACCATCCAACGGTGACGAACTCTTGTAAGAATCTCGATCTCGTTGTCTACTTGACTCACGTTATTATTATAATTACCAGCGGGGGTGATTGTTGTTCTCTTGACGGCGGCGAGAAGTTTCCCGTCGTCAAGAACCGCTTTGTAAACTCTGCCGTGACTTCCTTTCCCGAGGAAGTTTCCGGCGGAGAAGCCGTTTGTAGCGACGGCGAGTTCGTCATAGTTGAAAATCCGAAGCTTAGGAGGACGACGTTTCTCCGGTTTTGATTTTCGACGAGGATTCCAGTTATAAGGATCGCAGATTGCAACGGCGGATTCGCCGTTGCAAGAGAGATAACCCATTGGAGAGATTTAGAGAGAGAGAAGGAGAAGAATGAGAATGGAGCATGATTGAAGTTTTTGAAGAAGAAGAAGAAGGGTGAGGTTACTGTTGAACAGCTTTGGTGCAAGAAAGCAAGAGAAAGGTATGGTGTGAAAACAAAAATCAAAGTTGCTTTAATTTCAAAGTTGCTCAATTATTTAATTTGCAATTAACATTTTACGTATGTGTATCTGTGCATGAGACATGAGTGAGTGTGTGTAATCATTAGTTTGATGATTTTCTTGAATTATTTCCGCCTCAATGTATTGTTGATTTGTTATAATGATACACTTTTAGAAATTAAGATTTTGCATGTATCAATTATTGGTATTTGATAGAAAGATCATCGCCGGATATGTTGGTGGCTGATTGAAAGAAGAAAACGTAACAAATTCGAATTTTCTATACTCAGGCTGGTTTTCGGGCATGTGCTAAATGTGTATACAAACTTACAACAAAAATAACCAAAAGATATTTTAACTTTTAAGCCAAGACACACATATACATTTTTGGTAATGGAAGACACACATATACATAAGATTTCTATTTTTTCTTTCTTTTATCCTCACATAAGAATTCTCTTTTCACCTGGGACCATAATCATTACTTTGTCTTTCACTAAAAATGTATTTGGCCTAAACTGTAGAATCTAGAGAGCCTCTTTGGGATGAGACCAAACGGGAACAAAGAAACATGTATTGTTTTTTTTTTTTTATGTTATATTTTTTTCTGTAAATAGAAATGTAGTGTTATCATCCAATATATAAATTTTTGCACACATTTAAGTTTAAATCCACAAAAAGTGGATCATCGAAACCGTCGTCATATACGGAGATCTTGCTTCCCATTTGGAAAATCAATAGAACATGATTTTTTTTATTTCCAATTTAACGACTCGTTCGTTCCCGAGTCACTGAAATCAAGGAATCAAATTGGTTACTAAATTCAGCAGTTGCAACAGTCGTGTGGACTACTACGCTCGTCACGTGTGATGTTTAGGCGTTGACTTCTTGCTTATTTGTGGTATTTTTTTCTTCTTCTTCAAACCATATTTCTGGTTTCCGATTTGAATGCATAAACAATACGATAATCAAGTTAAGTCAAAATCTAGCTGCTTGCTTTATCCCATTTTGTAACGAACCCATGTAAAACTGATTCAACTTGGATATTTATAAAGTAAAATAGTAAAAACATTTGCAGATAGGGTTTAAGAATCAACAAAAGGGGTCTTGGAACTCTTAAGATAATCTTCCTGCTTACTGCAATGGTGAGGACAAGAATCATCCATCTACAACACCAGAAAACAAACGATACATGCACTCCATTAGAAATTTTCGACTCAATTTATTGCGGTAAAACAAAAACAAAAATGCCTAAGAGACGCAACCCTGTTATTATCGCTTCTAATGGTTTCTTTCTACAAACTGCCCAAAGATCAAATTCAAAAAACCCAAAAAAAAAGCTTCATTTCACCACCACCTTGTCTTAGACTGCATGCATCGCTGACCTCTCCCCAGTAATTCATCATACATCATCATTGCAATCTGAGTGAATACAATTTTGTATCAGTGTGATTCTTATGTTGATGACAAGTGTTCTAGTCCAAGAGATTCAGAAAATGCAACAGCATGTCAAATATTTCAAGCATATCCGACCGCATTAACAAAGACCACTATCACAGAGAATAAACCACAAATGACCCATCTTTCTATGAAACTATCGCTTAAGGATCCTTATAGAAAAAAAATCTATAACCATGATGGCAAAGCCAGTAAAAAGACACAACTCCAAGACCAGAAGATAAATTGATTGACTCACATCACTCTTGTTGATGGATCTTCATCTAGTCTCGTCTAGCCCTACAAAGCAAAAAATTGAATTTTTTTCTCAATGGATTCATGACATTGGATTAATTGGGTAAAGATATGTAAAAAAGATGCCACAGAACAGAATCTGCTAAAGGATTTTTATATTTGGGTAGTATGTTTTCCTTGACAATCCAACTAGTTAAAGGCGGAGTATTCTAGTGAAACATTAGATGCCAAAAAGATTTGTCAAAAAATGAGTTATGTTCATCAAAACGTCAAAGTCTTAAAGGGAATAGACCTAAAAATTTTAGTACTAGGACAAATCCAGACATAAGGAAAGTAAAATGACATGATTGCACGAGAAACTCAAAACCCAGGATCCACAAAATTTGTGTTCAAGAAAGAAAAAGCCTAATAGAGCTACCTCCCAATCAATAATGCCCACATAAAGAAAACTGAGAGATGCCAGAGAAATTTAGAATGAACAGAATTCATGAACACATAAAAAAGCCACATTCACCACACTAAATAAAGTTAAGATCTTGTTTTAACTTTCTATGTAAAACAGAGCAACTCTAAATCTAGCACACAACAACAACCGGAATATGGGGAGATCCACAAGCATATGACACTGGATCATTACCACTATTATGCAACAAACTGAAGAATGCAGACATTTGTCTAACCAATAATCATCACTATGATTTACATCTTTAACAAAAGAGGCTTCTTCTCACCAAGCTCTCCACTAAAACATTCACACGAAAGACTACACCAAACAATCAAATCAAACTCGGTATCAATTCAATTCAGGAGACCTATCGAACTTTGTCTTGTGGCATTTTTTTGTTTGTGCATTACAATTAGCAAACAACTAAGCATGTAGCGCAATGAGAAGAGAGTAAAGTACCATCAAGGATCCAACCACGGCGTGAAACAGAGAGCATCGAATTGAGCAAAGCGGAAGCAGTGGCAGTATGGTACGGGAGCATCGTCTCCACGCAACAGCTTAGTTCTACCGGAGATCTTTCATTCGAAAACCAAAACAATTTCAGAATGAAGAATAGAACGAACTAAGAGACCAAATCAGTGTTTAGAAGATTTACCTGAAAATGCGATTTGAAAGAGGGCTCTGTTTTGGCATCCGAAACGCGGACCGTGCAGATGAAGGCATAGGCTTGGGTCCGGTGGAGAATCTAGACGCGGCGGCCGATGCTCGGCTTGCGGCGGAGCGGAAGACGGACCTTGCGGCGGACATTGGACGTTTAGGATCTTTCGATTTGGCCTTTTTTTTTTTTTTGGGATTTCTGGAGAGGAGAGAGTTTAGGGTTTTGCGTAGGGTTCTGAGTAAGGGACGGATCTGGTGCAGCTGCACGTACAGGAAGCTTGGTGAAACTGTTGCTTGCTGCGGATAAGGGACACGTGTCTATCCGTAATTTCTAGTTTTTTTTTTACATTAATTGTTTTACCGTTTTACCGTTTTACCGGAAAATGAGAAAAATATGCTCAGCTAAATACATGGATGGATGAATTTTAGATCTAAATTAGTAAAAACTTTACTAAAAACTAAAAAGATAGTTAAAGATATAGAAAAAATCTATATATACATTTTTGGATCATAATTATCAAATAAATCCTGAAGTTGGGAAGTATTTACAATGACATGCTACTAGCATTAATTATTTAGATTTATTTTATTTAAGTAAAGATTTTTAATTGAAATTCATTTCTCATATATTTAGCAAAAGTCTCTACAAAATCTTTCCTTATCTATTTAAGTAAAGATTCTGAAATCAAATATGTTCTCAACAATTTACCAAAAATTTCTACACAATCTTTTTAAAAATTTCGACTTAGTTAACTTCTGATTTTTATCTGCAAAAAAAAAATTAATTGTAACGAGTGATGTAAAAATCGGGAATGTTGATACTACAATTTCTTCTACTTCTTTTTTTCATATAATAAAAATTATCTATATATACATTTTTGGATCATAATTAGCAAATAAATCCTGAAGTTGAAAAGTATTTACAATGACATGCCACTAGCATTAATTATTTAGATTTATTTTATTTAAGTAAAGATTTTTAATTGAAATTCATTTCTCATATATTTAGCAAAAGTCTCTACAAAATCTTTCCTTATCTATTTAAGTAAAGATTCTGAAATCAAATATGTTCTCAACAATTTACCAAAAATTTCTACACAATCTTTTTAAAAATCTCGACTTAGTTAACTTTTGATTTTTATCTGCAAAAAAAAAAATTAATTGTAACGAGTGATGTAAAAATCGGGAATGTTGATACTACAATTTCTTCTACTTCTTTTTTTTCATATAATAAAAATTATTTTTTAGGGATATTTTCTTAAAACCTCTAAACAAAACAAAGGGTTTCAAAAGATAGCTTCTCTTTTGGCGGATCGATCCGCAAACCCGTAACTCTCTACGGGCTTATCCGCATGAACCTGCAACCCGTAGTGGATAAAAATATTATTCAAAAAAAATAACAAATGATGTTTAATTTTACGGGACGGGGTTATATGGTGCAACGGGTTTAGATCAATATTAATATTAAACAATATATTATGGATGAAATCCTACAATTAAAAATCAAAATTTAATTATAAAATCAGAAACACTAAACAAAATAAACAATATTAACAAAACAAATACAACTTAAAATTTTGCAAAATAATTTTTTAGTTATAAAAAAATTGATCCGCGGTGTACCACGGGGTAAAATCTAGATTTAGAAGTTTAAGGAGAAATTTTTTTTAAAAAAATAGCTCCGCGGTGTACCGCAAGAAAAATCTTTCTCCTAAACTGAGGCAAGAAGAAGAAGAAAGCCAAATGTCGTTTAAGTGTATATATAGATATACCATTTAAACCTAAAACACAATTAATATACTCAAAATTATTAATATAGATATATGGATGGTACATTTATAAAATAGGTCAAAATATTATATTATATACTCTCTATTAATAAACAAAACTAATTATATTTAGATTTTTTAAAAAAAATTATAGCCCCGCGATGTATCGCGGGTTCAAATCTAGTTAATTAGTGTATACGGTTACAAAACTATTGGATGTTCTCTTATTTTCTACTACTACTAGATTTTTTTTTTTTTTTTTTGAATAACCGCGGGTCTCACAAAGGCTTTCTAGGCCCAAAGACTAATCCCACGAGGCTGACAATTCTCTTATGTAAACCTGTCAGTGGCCGTGCCTCGAATCCTGGTGGCGGAAGTCACAACTGTGACCCCTTTACCACTAGGCCACAAGGCCCGGTTGCTACTACTAGATTGTTTCCTACTACAGTACAATGGTAAAATATACAACGGAATTTGCACACGCAACACCAAAATTCTCCTTTTGTGTTTGGCTAGCTTTCCACAACAGACTTTCTACGGAAGACCGCATGATCAAATGGGCTACGGGAACATCGGTTGTGTTCTATGCAACAACAGTATTGAATCAAGAGATCACCTCTTCTTCTCTTGTAATTTTGCAGCTGAAGTATGGGAGGCTCTTGCTAAAGGGATATACAAAGCTAAATTCTCAAACAGCTGGTCATCTTTAATCATAAGCATTTCTGGTCCATGGCAGAACAGAGTACGGAGACACACCGAACTCTACGGCTCGTCTCATCAGCTGGATCGATAAACAAATCCGTAATAGGCTCTCATCAATTCGAGAAAGTGGAGATAGACGCTACGATACAGGTCTCCAAACCTTGTTTGAAGCGAGGCAATAATACACACTTATGTTTCTCTAATCTCAATTTCTAAATTTTTCTATCATACGTTGCACATGTTGTAAATGAAAAACGAATATTTTTTCTTTTGAGTATAATTTAACATTCTATTCAAAAAAAAAATATATATATATATATATATATATATATATACAAATTCAGTTTGAATCAAAATGTACCCTTGTAAAGTAGAAAGTTATAAATATTGTAAAAATTGTTTTAGTGATTTCTTCAAGAGAGCTAGCCATCGAGTTTAGTTAATCATGCGCTATATATGTAAGAATGATACTTAAATATATATATGTTGTCCGATCTATATAAGTTCAAGGCAATCAGCCAATGCAGAATTCAGGAATAAATGGATTATGTAAGGCCTCATATCATATTTTTGGTATGGAACATATTTGCATGTTGGAAACTCAATCTTTGATGTTAGGTGAGAAATATTAACAAAATTTGATTTTTAAGAGTATCGGATATGATTATATCTCGGATACGTAGGAATTGATACTGATATGTCAGATTAACAGCTGGATTGTGGAATAACTGAACACAAATAGAAAAATTACACGTCAGCAAGGGAGGCGATAGCAAAGGCGATTAGGGTTTCTGTCGTTCAAGTCACGCAAGCAGTTTCTAGGCGGTCAGCCGCCGGAGGTTTTTCAACGATGGAGGTGCAGGGTGGTGGTAGTGATGTGTCTGTGGCAGTGTCAAGTCAGTCAAAGGAGGTTTCGGGTCCCAAGTCGTATGCGAATGTTGTTGGAAGTAGGCCAAGGCTTGCTAAGTTAGATTTTGAAGTGTCAGTGATCGACGGCAAAAACACGGTGGCTGTGCCAGATTCAATCTTAGATGATTCCGTTCCACTATGGGAGGATTTTCTAATCGGTCGTTTTACCTCAACTGCTCTCCATGTTGTGAAGATTCATGTCATAGTGAATAAGATTTGGAACTTGGGAGATAAGAATATCAAAATCGATGTCTACGGTGTCAATGATACTACTGTCAAATTCAGGATCCATAACGTGTCTGCGAGGTTGCGTGCGCTACGTAGAGGCATGTGGAACATCTGCGAGCAACCAATGATAGTTTCAAAGTGGACTCCAATCGTGGAGGATGCTCATCCGGAGATCAAAACTATGCCTTTGTGGGTCATCATTAAAAATGTACCACATTCAATGTTCACGTGGCAGGGACTTAGCTTCCTTGCTAGTCCAGTGGGAGAGCCAAAGAGACTTCATCCAGAAACTGAATTGGTTTCTAACTTTGAGGAGGCAAAATTTTTTGTTGAGGTGGATCTTTCAAAAGAACTCCCAAAAACATATTTTTTCCAAGTCAGAGGGAAAGAGGTTCGTGTGGAATTTGAATATCCTTGGTTACCTCATCGTTGTGGCATCTGTAGGAAGTGGGGACATTTTGATGATGGATGTTTGTTAAGTTTGACAAAAGCTGCCTCTCCTAGAAGAGGTTCTTGTTCTCCTGCTTCTAGGCGGGAGTCACATGTTGCTGCGTTGAGATTGAATACTAGTAATGTGGCTGTAGTGAGTTCTGGCGATGCTAAGGCTCCAACCTCGGAGGATTTAGATTTAAACCAGAACAGAGATTTGACCCTTAGTTTGAATGGAGGGGATGTCTCAGTCAAGGATATCTCTGGTAAAGAGGCAGAGTCTCCTGTCTCTCCGGCGGGGGAGCAACAGGCTGATTTAAACAAAGGAGAATGGACGAAAGTCACTGGTTCATGAGGTAAAAGTGCAAAGTCTAGTCCAAGATTAATTTATGGGCAAGTGCGTATAGTCTCTCCCTCTCGTTATGATGCTCTCCGAGATAATAGGGAAGAAGGGCAGTTTATCCCATCCGAAGTTTTGAATGTAGAAACAGAGTCTTCCGTGATCCCTATTCTTGCGAAGGAAGCAGAGACAGGTCAAGCATCAGAACCGATACAAGATTCAAGCAAGGAGGTGAGTGCTTTGAGAGTGCAACAGCCCCGTAACTCAAAGAATACTCACAAATTCCTATCAGATTCTTCTAAAAGAGCAAAGGACCATGTCCCTAGCAAATTCAACAAAAAGAACTCCAAAGCTAAACATTAATGTCGGGGTTTTTTTGGAATATCAGAGGTCTAAATAAATCCAATAAGCAGAAGGTAGTAAGGGAGTGGGTTCGGAAAAATTCTTTTCAGTTTGGGTGTATTCTTGAAACAAAGGCCAGGGAAAACAGAGTTGGTAAGGTGCTGGATAAGACTTTCGGAGATTGGAGTTTGGTTACTAATTATGAATTCAGCAGATTGGGAAGAATTTGGGTGACGTGGAATAAACAAACTAAGATGCAAGTTGTTTTCAAGAGTGGGCAGATGATCACCTGTGCGGTTCAGCTGCAGGGTTTTGAAGAAGAATTTTGGTGCTCTTTTATTTATGCTCTCAATACAGCGGAGGAGAGAAAAGAGCTTTGGCGCGATATTAAACAGCAACATGACCTTGCATTAATCCGGGGGAAGTCATGGTCTTGTTTTGGCGATTTCAATGAGACAATTGATTTAGAGGAACACTCCCATTCTGATTTTTCTCCCATGGTGACTTCAGGGATGAGGGATTTTCAGGATGTAATTCGTTACTGTTCATTCCGGGAGATGCGTGCTCACGGTCCATTATTCACTTGGTGTAATAAAAGGGAACATGGCCTAATTTGTAAAAATCTTGACAGAGTCCTTCAGAATGGGGATTAGTTTCGAACCTTTCCGCAGTCTTACTATGTGATGGAACCGGGAGGGTCTTCAGATCATCTCCGTGGAAAGCTGTTCTTGTCCTCAGAGTTTCAGAAACCTAAAGCTTCTTTTAAGTTCACAAATATCATTGCGTCGCATTCAGAGTTTATCACTAAGGTTGAAGAATACTGGCGTGAAACGCCGGTTCTGTTTCAGTCCACGTCTTCGCTGTTTCATTTCTCCAAGAAATTAAAACTGCTCAAGCCAATCTTACGTGAGCTAAGCCGCAGAGAATTAGCTAATATTTCGCAACGTTCAGCTGAAGCTTATGAGGAGTTATGCTCAAAGTAACTAAGCTCCTTGTCCAACCCTACGCCACAAGAAATAAATGCAGAAGCTCAAGCTCATGAAAGATGGGAGAAAGTGGCGGGGCTAGAGGAGAATTATCTAAAACAGAAGTCTAAGCTCCATTGGTTGCATGTTGGTGATAAAAACAATAAGGTTTTTTACAATGCGATAGGCGAAAGGCATTCCCAGAATTTTATTCATGAGATAATTGATGAGAATGGCAATTGTTTAAAGAACATGAAGGATATTAAAGCTGAGAGAGTTCGGTTCTTCTCTCATCTTTTATCACATCAACCGTCAGATTTCACGGGTATTTCAGTTGATGATCTTCGTGAGCTGCTGACGTTTAGATGCTCGCCGCAAGAGCAAGAACAGCTCCTCGTCGACGTCACAGAAGCAGAGGTGAAGCAAATCATTTTTTCAATGCCTTTAAACAAGTCTCCGGGTCCAGATGGTTACACCGTTGAGTTTTTTAGAAGTACTTGGACAATCATTGGCAGCGACTTAACAGTGGCTATACAATCGTTCTTCAAGTTCGGCTTTCTTCCAAAAGGTGTAAATGCAACAATTCTAGCCCTCATTCCAAAAAAAACTGATGCAAGTGTGATGAAGGATTATCGACCTATTTCTTGTTGTAATGTCCTGTATAAGATCATCTCGAAGATTTTGGCCAAACGTTTGAAAGTTCTTTTGCCCAGTTTCATTGCACCGAATCAATCGGCATTCATAAAGGACAGGCTATTGATGGAGAACTTACTCATTGCCACGGAACTTGCAAAGGATTACCATAAAGATAGTGTGTCTCCTCGATGTGCAATGAAAATTGACATCTCCAAAGCTTTTGACTCGGTGCAATGGCCTTTCTTGTTGAATGTGCTTACGGCTTTAAACTTACCAGAAAAGTTTGTTCATTGGATCCACCTATGTGTTTCTACGGCTTCCTTTTCAGTTCAAGTAAATGGGGACTTAGCGGGTTTTTTCAAAAGCGAAAGAGGTCTTAGGCAGGGTTGCTCTCTCTCTCCCTACCTTTTTGTGATTTGTATGAACGTCTTATCATCTCTCCTTGATAGGGCTGCAGCTATGAGGAAATTTGGTTACCACCCGAGATGCAAAAATATGAAACTTACTCATCTTTGTTTTGCGGATGACATAATGGTTTTTTCGGATGGAAAGATCACGTCGATGGAGGGTATTCTACAGGTTTTTAACGATTTCGCAAAGGCTTCTGGTTTAAGCATTAGCTTAGAAAAATCCACTTTGTTCTTGGCTGGTGTCTCAAACCTTTCCCGAGAAGTAATTTTAACTCGTTTCCCGTTTGAAGTGGGATCTTTGCCTGTTCGTTACTTAGGGTTGCCCTTGCTAACCAAGCGCATGTCACTGGATGATTGTTTGCCGCTCCTTGAGAAAATCAGAGCCCGTATTAGCTCCTGGAAACATAGGCTCTTGTCTTATGCAGGTCGCCTACAACTTCTAAGCTCAGTGATCGCAAGTCTTACAAATTTCTGGATTCTGCCTTTCGATTGCCTAGTTCTTGTGTCCGAGAAATAGAAAAGATTTGCCTGCCTTTCTTTGGTCTGGCCCTGAGCTTAGTCCAAGGAAAAACAAGGTAACGTGGAAAGATGTTTGTAAACCAAAGAGCGAAGGTGGACTGGGGTTAAAATCAATTGTGGAAATGAACAAAGTGAGCTGTTTCAAGCTGATTTGGCGAATAGTCTCTTGTACTGATTCTTTGTGGGTCAATTGGATATGAAGAGAGCTAATTCGCTCAGCTTTGTTCTAGTCGGTTAAGGAAAACGCAAATAAGGGGTCGTGGATGTGGAGGAAGTTGCTTAAATATAGACCACAAGCCAAAGAGTTTCATTCAGTGGAGGTTCGTAGTGGGCTACAAACTTCTTTTTGGTATGATGCATGGAGTCCTCTTGGTCGTTTATATGAGAGGCTTGGTGATAGAGGTTTCATTGATTTGGGGATCTCCTCTGACGCGACTGTGGCTTCAGTAGTTGTTAACCACAGAAGCCGGCAGCGTCGACTTCCTCTTCTAACTTCAATCGATATGGAGATTGCAAAGATCAAAGAGAAGGGGCAGAATTTGGGACATGACATTGCATTGTGGAAGAGTTCTGACAACAAATTCAAGCCGCGGTTCGCGTCGTCAAACACATGGCAACAGATTCGTCATGCTGATCAAAAAGTAAGCTGGTATAAAGGAGTGTGGTTCTCTGAGTCAATCCCAAAATTCTCTTTTCTTCTATGGCTTGCTGTGAGGAATCGACTTTCTACAGGGGAGTGAATGTTAGCTTGGAACAGGGCAGTAAATCCATCGTGGGTTCTCTGTAATGCACCCATGGAAACTCTTGAACATCTATTTTTCGCATGCTCTTACTCTTCTCAGATTTGGAAGGCTTTAACCAACCAGCTCCTCACACGACACTACTCTCTTAATCTTTGGGAGATCCTTTTGTCACTTTCAACTCCAACATTCAAGGGAACAATCTGTTATATCCTGCGGCTAGTGCTTCAAGCAACCGTTCACTCCATTTGGATGGAACGAAATAGACGCAGACACGGAGAGCTTTCTAGCTCAGCTGAGCAACTTATCAAACTCATAGACCGTATCGTGCGTAACAAGATATCTTCTGTCCAGCTTCTTGGCTCCCGCATGCTAGAGGATGGGCTCCAGATTTGGTTCGCCTCTCGGGACTAGATTCTTTTGATCATCTCATTTCAAATCAAATTTTAATACAAGGACGCATCTAATGTACAAATGGTCTTTTTTTGGTTGAATACAATTTTACATTCATTCAAAAAAAAAAAAAAAAAAAATAAATAAATAAACTGAACACAAATGTTTTTAAAGAATCAATAGGACAACAACAATTTTAATCTGAACACAAATGTTTTTTTTTTCTAAAAAAATTGAGATGTCCTTTAAGTCTATTTTAATTAAGAAAATATTAGCTCTAAAAATAACAATCTTAAATCACAAACGGGTGGAAGCCCCTTTGGCCCATTGGTTGACCAAAGGTTGATTAATGCTTCTACACCAAGAGGTCTGGGGTTCGAGTCCCAGGTATTGTGATTTATTAACAAATTTGCAGATTAATGGAGGCAAGTGTGCAAGAGATCTCCAGCGATGTACAATTATAGCCGTTCGCCAGGATTCTACGCAGGGATGGAAGTGTCGCCAGGTCGTGGATCATTGAAGGTATTCATCAAGATTACGAAGAAAGAAGTATAGTATGTCGTGAATCTAGTAAGGGTCGGAAAGAATTGTCAGTTGTAGAATCGTCTATGTAACAGTTCTCATAATTTGCAATTAATAATAACTCTAGACGACAAAAAAAAAAAAAAATCCTAAACGGAAAACTTATACACACTGTTGTTTTAGCATTTGATTTCACGATTTTAACACACCAAAACACAAAATATTATATATATATATATATATATATATATATATATATATATATTACATAAATATTTTATCTGCATGGTGGTAAATGGTAATATACTAATATTCATTTAATAATTCTAAATATTTTTAGAAAAGGTAAACAAATCCAGAAAAGGAAAAAGAGGTTTCCAATTTGTCCTTTATGTTGGCCGTGATTAACGGAATGGGGACTCTTCTTTTCCTCGTAAAAGACTTGAGAGTTGGATTCTTATTGCTACGTGCCTTGGAAGTGTCGTTGTCTTTTACTTGTCCCGGCGTTTCTGTTAGTCTTTTCCACCCATATTACCACCATAATGGTGGCACCATTACACTAAATTCTTATTGTATAATTAAAGTTTTTTTTTCATACTTAAGGACTATATACTAGTATTTTTCTATAAACTATTTTTTTTTTTTTGATAATCCAGATATCCGGACCGAAACCCGACTAACACCAAGGCTTGAGGCCGGTTCCCTGTCGGACCGTCCGAGCCCAACGCTCAGTGTGTTTCCTGGAGGTCCGAGGGGGCCAAGTGAAAACCTCGGTGGCCAACGGAAATCGAACTGCGGGCACCATATTGGGATTACCCCCTCAAGTACCACTAGCCCAACCCACATTGGTTTTTCTATAAACTATTGATGCCAAGAAAGCAAGAAACGCGATAACAAAGGCTTAATGTATCTATCTCAAGGCTGAGATTATAGCTAACATTCAGGCACATCTTTGAGAAGATTGTTGTGGCATAGACAATATTTCGATTTAATCCAATGGAGAGTATATGTTTTCTAGATCCATAAAATTAAATATTTGGTGTGCAAGTAATATAATTATTACTTTCTCTTTTGCACTTACGCAAGGAGGAAGAGGCATCTTCATGTCCCCCATTATATAAATCATTATAAGCAGTCACGTTTGGTCCCATTTATAGTAATGGAGATCCATACAGTCTTTATCTAATTTTTTTTTTAACAAATTAACCAAAAAGTGATTAATTTAACATAAGCTAAGAGAATAATAACATAAAGTAGCACCATATATATAAACTATCTTTCTTTTCACCGAATAATATATGCAAATGCAAACATCAAAGTTCAAAAACCCATAAAAAAGCAAACCCACCTCAACTAAAAAACACAAATCCCTTTCTCTTTTTTTTTGTTTTTGTTTTCACTTTTAATTTGTTGCAATGATAACAACGATATAGTTTGACTAAACAATAAGTAATATAACTTAGTTGAAATAAAGAAAGAAAGTGCTTTTAAGAGTGTAGTAGTCTTGAGAGGAAATCAAATAACAATCTTCATCAAGGGTTGAACTTATTAGTGCCTTGCTCCTCAACAAACTCTTCAGGCTGTTCATTCATCAAGTTCTTCTCCCACTTGGAGTTGTACGGATCCTTAAAACTGTTCTCCTCGTTGTTGTTTCCGTACGAATACGATTGCTGCTCGTAGTTAGTCTCGGTTGCGGGGGATGAATAATAACCAGCGGGGCTTTTGCTGTGAGACTTTCGGTAGTAATGGCCGTGGTTTCTGTCGTTGTAAAGGTCGTAGTAGTAGCTACCTTTCTCCATGAACCTTGTGTCACTCATGCCTTGTCTCTCCAAGTTGTGGCTGTAACCTTTGTACGGTGTTTCACGTTCTAGCTCTGTCCCGTAAGCGTTAGAGTTGTAGACGTTTCTCTTGTTGTCTTCATTATTCTCGGGGAAAGACTCTTCCTTGACGTTTGCATCGTACTTGTAGTTGTTGTTGTTGTTGAACTCTTCCTTGGCGTAATTCTCATCGTACTTGTTGTTGTTGAACTCTTCCTTGAAGTTTGCATCGTACTTGTTGTTGTTGTTGTTATTGAACTCTTCATTGTTGTAACCGTTAGTGCCGTAGGTCTCTGTTGTCTTCGGGTACTTTTCGTCGTAGTTGTTGAAAGACTCCTCGGTCTCGCTCAGGCTTGGAGTGGAGAAAGTCTTGCTGTTGACTTTTTCATCGTACTTGTTGTTATTGTTGAACTCTTCTTTGTTGTCGTTGTTGTTATTGTAGGTGGTCTCGTGACCATACAAGCCATAGCCGTTTTCAGACTCGGGGACAAAGGTAGGATCTTGTTCTTGCTCTTTCTTGTTGGGGACGGATTCTTCTACGGTGGTTTTCTCGCTAGTCTCGAGAGGGATGAAACTGTTAGGGTTTTGATCTTTAGGGGATTCTCTATGGAATTTTCCAAAGAAATAGCTGTCTCTTGCATGGATTTGAGTGGAGAGAAGAACAAGTGTAGTGAAGAAGAAGAAGAGGGAGGTTCTAATGGAGAGAGCCATGATGTGTGAAGTATAGTGTGATAGAGAGAAGAGAAGGGACAATTAGATATAGTGGGTTTATTGAGAGCTAGTGTGAGCTTATATATATTGAAAGACTCTAAGCTCTCTGTGGCTTTTTTTCTCTCTTCTTTCACTTTTTTCTTTAGAAATTGTGGACTTTTTTAATGTGTTTTAATTTGAAGTCGTTAGGTGGAAACTGGGACTGGATAGGTGATAATGGTTGATGGTGGGTCCATTAGGATGAGATGATTTTTCAAAGCGGTAGCTCAGCTTTCTTGCCTATAAGATTAGTTTATCAGAAAAGGTTATTAACCATCCTTTTGGTTTGTTAACTTTACCAAATTACAATTGTCGACTAGTTTAGTCGAGATGAGAACATGGATCGTATTTTACTAGTCTTGTTGAAAACAAATATGGACAAGGAATAGATAGAGAGGCTTTTTTTTTTTTTTTTTCCATTCATCCATATCATACATACTGTCATTGTTGCTTAGCAGCTTAGGAGTTGAACCAAATTCAAGTCCTATCATAAAAGTTTTCATATTGGTAGCAGTAGCTGGAAGCTACATATTTTTAAGAAATATAAATACACTTGTTATTATTTAAATTGCAAAATATTAGCATTTTTGTTAATCCTATCCCTTATCATACCGATTTCTCATAATAGTTGTTAAAAACTCCTAACTGCACCGCCAATATGATTGTTTAAGAGCCACACATATAAAGTGATAGTTAACCAAAACATGAATCAATCCACTAATTCATATTTTTCACTTGAAATTTTACATGATAGTATTTCAACCAAAAATTTAAGTGTAATATACATCTAACATGAATCAGGAGTCCAAGTTTATATCTTACTGCAATTTATATAATGAATCATACACCATAAGAAATTTGTGATGCATCACACTCAAAATTTTATAATTATATAATATAATAAAGCTGATTTATTATCTTAATTATCTCAAATTGCACTAGGCCAATCCACATGGTTATTGCTAACAACATTTTAAATATCTTAATTATAGTCCTAACTCCTAAATAATACTCTCTCTGTTTCGTTTTAGTTGTCGTTTAAGGTTTTTTCACACAAACTAAGAAAAACATTAAATTTTCTGTTTTACCCTTTATTAATATATCCTATAAATTTTTTCATTGGCCAAAACATTAAAACAGTAGTGATAATACTGGAATTTTTACCAAACATTTGCATTGAAAACCTAAAACGAAACTAAATTTAAGTACTAAAACGACAACTAAAACGAAACAGAAGAAGTAAAAAAAATTTTGTATTTGTTTATAAACATTATTCTTCCTAATTTTTCCCCTTAATAAATCGACATAACAGTGTCGTGTTGATCATTGAATAGCCTCGAGATGCTTTTCTTATGTAAAAATCACTTTATAGTTATGTCTCCAACTTTCCCGATCTTCAAGCAAACTTATAGCATTTGATTATTTTGGATGGTCAGACAAAGCCACACTTATATAAAGCTGATTTGAAATGCACCAGTAAATTCAGTAATTTTTATCATCATGTGCTACTCGTAATCATTCTGGCTTTATAATACGAGCAAACAAGAATAATAGATGTGTGTTTTCTAAAATACTGTGTTATCAATGAATAGATATGTAGATAGTTGTGTGTTTTGTTTTCTAATAAACTGCGTGATATTGAATAAAATAACATGTTATTAAAAAAAAAAATTATTTGTTTAAGTTACAGTGTTACACACTAGTTTTAAAATATAATTTGAGGATTTAATTACAATCAAGTATTAGGTTATTAATTATAAAATGAATAAGATCATTGACGTAATTAATGAAAAAATGTAAGGTTCGTTAGTGCATATACATGTTTTTTACTGTCTTTTTTCTTTTGTGGAAAAAAACCGTGTATTTTGTTTTTTACAGTCTTAAAACTTATTTAGTTAACACAAGAAGTCACGGCGAATCGCATAGTTTTGCAAATATTTTTGTTTTTCTATAAAGCAAACTAAAACTTTGTCGTCCTTGTCCTTCCTCTGTGGTGTGGTTTCACTTTGTCCAAAAAAGGAGAAAGAAAATAGGATATTAGAAAGAAAACAAAGAGGGAGAAATTGAGAGGCGAGTAATAATGCGAGGATTGAGGGAGGGTTAGTGGGAATTGCCCCAATCCCACTGATCACTATGGAGACACCAATACACATATCATGTGACTCTAGTCTCTATTGTGAGTGATTAAATTTCTTGACTCTATATTTCCTCATATATATTTTTCAATCATAAAGAGATACACGTCTAAACTTCTAAGATATGCACTTACAAAAATGTATAAATGATCAAATTTTGTTTCTCGACAATGTAGTAGATAACTCATATGAACATTTTTTTTTTTTTTTGTCAAACTATAACTCATATGAACATAATACTAGAATTTATAGAAAAAGTAAACAAATAAATTATCAACAGAAAAGGAAAAAAGAGAGCTAGATGTTACAATTAAATTATAATGTCAAGCAACATTGAGTAATTCGGGGATGAGTATGAGAGAGTAGGTATTTTCACGTTTTCAGACGTTGAGACATATTAATAACATACCAACCATTTGAAAAGCTAAAAGGATTTAACAAAATAAAAGCTGAAAGGAATATAAATGAGAAGACTAAAGTGCATGTATAGTGTATTTGTTAAATAAATAAAAGACGGATACAATGGAAAAGAAAAAGAAAAAAAAAAGTGTAGAAGAAAAAACAAATTGGAAGATTTACTAATGGTTTGACCCAGAAAAAAAAAAGTTAATGCAATATATCAATCAAAGACAAAGACTCGAAAGTGTTGGGGAGATTTTGTGGCGTGACTAGCGGAATGGGACCGACAAAAGAGAGGTCGTGTGGTGGGAGTAGTCGAGCTTTGTAGGACCGTTGCATCAACAAATCAATCTCTCGAGAGACATTTTGTAATTTAAGGCATACTAAAATGTAGTTTTCCATGCTATAATAACTATTTATATTAAGTTTTTTTTGGAAAAAAGATACTCAGCTACACGAAGTATGACGGAATACATGGCTACACATGCCAAGTTTAAAAATGTACAACAAACTACACGAACTAAATGTATTGCATGCCCACATATACCAACTATATGACGACATGTGCTTAACATCACGAACATTTATTCCGGTACACTAATCAACGAAATCCGGCGTTGACCATTGTTGACCGGCATTGACCAACAAAAATATTCAAAAATTTTTTTAGTAATTAGTTAATTTTTTTAGTATTGACCGGTAGTGATTTTAATAATTAGTTAATTTTTTTAACTTCAAAACTAAACTAAAAGTAAAATGAAATAAATTTTATTATTTTTTAGAAAAATTGAGTATATGACTCTTTAATCTAAAGTTTGCATGTTTAAAAAATATTAAGTTTTTTTTGCTAAAATCAAAATCATAATACATAGTTAAAAACATAGAAAATTTTACATACTCTTTAGTCTAACTTTAATATATTATTAATTTATGTAATTAAAATTATTAAAAAAATTTTGTAATAACGGATAAAGAACAAAAAAGTTCGTAATTTGTTTTTTTTAATATATAGCAAATAAAAAATCTAACGATATTGATTTTAGCAAAAACATTTATAAAATAAGAAGTTAATGTTTTTATTGACAATGTAAAAATAAGGAATTCGCTTAATTATTTTTATTTCACTTTTATTTTAGTTTTGAAATTGAAAAAACTAACTAATTATAATAATCAATTTATTAAATATATATACAAAATTTATTTAAGTTGAATATACTATATAGAATGTGTTTTCCTCTTTAATTATACAATACAATAAAAGATTTAATAGAATAATTTTTTGTTTTTGTTTTTAATATTAAAATATAAAAAAAATTGAATATTTTTGTTGGTCAATACCGGTCAACGATGGTCAACGCCGGATTTCGATGATTAATATACCAGAATAAGATGTTCGTGATGTTGACCACATGTCGTCATATAGTTGGTATATGTGGGCATGCAATACATTTAGTTCGTGTAGTTGGTTGTACATTTTTAAACTTGGCATGTGTAGCCATGTATTCCGTTATACTTCGTGTAGCTGAGTATCTTTTTTCCTTTTTTTTTTTAATTAGATAATGAAAAAGATCAAACTTCCAAACAAGTTAAGAAAATTATGCTCAAAATGTATGAATTAACCCAAGATGATAATAATGAACGAGTGATCTCAATCTATTGTACTACAATATGGAATTTCTGAATTTCTTGCAGAGAGAATGTGTAAGGAATTTATTACTCAGTAAAAGAACTTTTCATTTTCCAATAATGTGGTCTTGTATATAAAAACTTTCACTACAGTACATGTAGTAAAATCATATCACGTTAAACCCTAAAAAGGCTACTCCTACTTAGTACTTACGACAAACATCATCTAACGTAAAACAACGAACAAGGGACTTGACTTTGTCTGCATCTCTTTGGGTTTGTCTCTTTTTCCAAAAACAAAATTCAGTCTCCAACAATTGAACTTGGATACAACTGTGCACCTTACCCCATAACAACTGGTTTAAACCACTGATTAACCGGATTTTCGGTTTGTTCACGGATGCAATAGATCCTACTAGGATCCTCCTACGGATCTCAAAGCTTAAAACTAGACAATTTCTTGAGCAATGAGAAGCAAAACCAATCTGAACATTTCTGATGCATCGGTTGATCATGTCATCCAGAAACCAAACTAGGAAGAGAGTAAGATCCAAGCTCCAAACACTGGGAAGGTAATCAGTGCAGATGCCTGGAGATTTCATTTTTACAGATTTGATTGAGGATCAGACAAATCAAACATTGGTTTAAACCATTTGAAGATCAGGAAAATATGAACTGACATACCATGAAAAACACCACTTCTCTGTTTGCCAGAGCCGCTGTGATCTCGGTTCTTTCCATTTCATGCTCGATGAAGCCTTGCAACTATAAATAATCAAAGCAAAGTGCGGTTACCGAATAATTCGATCTAAATTATGGAGATTGTGAAAATGTGATTATTTGAAACAAAACCTGGTGGTGATATTTGGTAATAGCTGCCCAGAGGCTTTTTAACTGTGACAGGGCTTGTGTGAGATACGGTTGCACAGAGAGAACCTTCTTTCCTTTCCAGTGAATGTCAAATGCTTCATCAACTTTGGGCAGATGTTTTCTTTGGATGTCGCTCATGAGCTAGAGACATATACACAAAGGAGAGATAAGAGGCTATGAGGTGATTAAAAGACGGTTTCAGTGTATATTCCTCTGATTTCATATCACTGTGAGTCTAACCGCTGGATTTGAATTTTACCTTCACGAACGGGCATCTGCTAGGTGTGTGATGCCTTCGGTTATTGAATTCTCTCATCTTCAAGATGCATTAGGAACAGAGAAAACCATCATCAGTGGCGTGAATTTATACCCCACTTGGTCACAACTCACAAGATTCAACTGCATTAAGCGAAAGAAACTTAAAAGCAAAAATTAAAGACCTGCTCAAGATGCTGAACCTGAATCCACTGCTCTGTAACAACTTCTGTCATCTAAAAATGATAGAGAAAGTAGGTCAGTCAGAACCAAAAGAGCTTGAAGCATTTCGTGAGCAACAATCTGAAAACTCATTTACATACAAACATATCAGAAATAGACAGATTTCATTTGCTACCACATCAAAAGGACAAACATAAACAAGACAAGGACAAAGCCAAACAAAAGTGGGGTAATGTGGACACATGAAAAATTTAGTTACATAGATTATTAGATGCTTAAATACCAAACATATTTAAGTTACATTCAGAGTTTAAAGGAGAAGGTAAGAAAGAATCAATCGATAGAAATAAATATGAAGTGAACTAAGAGATGATTCTGATCTACAAAGAATAGTTCATAATTTCTGCTTTGGATAGAAAATTAAAGGAATGGGTGAAGTAAAACAAAGCCAATAATAACCTGTTCAACTTCCAAAGCCTTAGCTTTAAGTTTATCCTTAGCTTCTCTTGCTTTATCCTCTAAAACGTGAAGCTCAAAGTTGGTTGTTCTCAAGGCAGCCCATAGGAGTTTAACCTAGCATTGCCAACCCTGTTCTTTAGATTAGTGGAGTTGAAGAAAAAGTAAATTGAGCCTTGGCAGAACACGTTTGGGAAATAAACCAAAAGAAAAAACACTTAAAGGAACTGAATAGCCACATGGCTGAACAGACCTCTTCTTCCAACTCGCTTATCCTCTTTTGAACCAAAGGTAAGCCGCTCTGAGATCAAATAGCAAGTGTCAGCAATGCAACTACCATCACAATAAAGAAACTGATTATAAACAGAAACAAAGACCCTAATTCAAGAGCAGCAACATAATTAAACTCAATAATATGCTTTTAAGGTTTATAAACTGATTCAAATACACCTAGAATCAAGTGCTTATCCATACAATTAGGCAAGTTTTCGTATCACCAATACTTAAACATCCTACATGAAAGCCTTTTAGCTAATTTTACTTAAGATAGCTAAATGTTCAATACATTCTCCTTAGAGAACCAAACCAACCTTGTCAATGTATGAAGCAGCCTGCAAATCATGGATCTGACTTTCAGCAACTTGAATCAACTTCTCACGCTCTTTCAAGTAAAGGGTCTTAGCATCCAGCTTCTGTATGGTCGCCTCAAGAACAGCTTCTACACGATCAGAGCCAATCGATTCACAGAAAACAAAACAATTAGCAAAAAAAAAAAATATCCATTTTGTGCTAAACCCAAAAGCACTAGGGACAAGAAGAGACAAAATTTTACCCAATTGAGGTATTCTGAGCTTAGCTGCGTCCAGATCATTGACCAAGTTCTGATTAGAACCGATCTGCTGGACTTCAGAGGATAAAACACAGAGTGGTGTAATAATGAAAAACAGAGCAGCCAAATGCATCCCCATTCTCTGTTCACCGGAGTTCAGACGTCCCCGGCGCCGGCAACTAAAGACAACAATTTCGTCTCTCCTCTTCTTCTTCAGCGAGATTTCGAGTCAAAGCTTCCTACTTTGAGTCGAATCGTAACTCTCTAAATTCAGGTTCTTTCGATTTTCTCTGCCTCTGTGATTAATTTCAGGGACGAAAACTGAACCGGGTTTGAAAAAAAAAAACTGAATTGAACCGGTTTAAAAACGACAAGGATTGTAAACTCCAAAACAATAAACGGCATGATGTTTACTCTCAAAACAAGTGGTTCCCAAAAAAACTGGGGGATATGGATAATCTTGCAACCTGCGGATCTGAAAGACAAAAAACAAACACAAACACGAGACCAAAGCTCGTAAAGCCCTTCCAGAGTTGTTGTATTAATTTAGTTTACCAATTAATAAAATCAAATACTAATTAATAAAATCAAATACTAAATAAATAAAAAGCCAAGAAAAAGGAGGAAGATTTGTATCATAAAAAGCTTGATAAACACATCAACGGCAGAAACACACATAAGCACGCGATTCGCTGTAGAATCCTCAAGTTTCGATTTTTTTTTTCTTTCATTTACACAAAAAAAAACTTTTTTTTTTTTTTAATAAGAAACAAGATTTTAATTAGAAGAGAAAAAAAAAAGAATATGAAGAAGGTTGAAATTGAGATGAGTGGTACGAGCCCTGTTGTTGTTTTTGTTCCTTTATGGTTTTTATCGATTTTACTATTATTATTGTTCTTCTTCTTCTTCTTCTTCTTCTTACTCTTCTTATATATTCTACTTGTTTTATTTTTACGTTTTTCGACAATTATAATTTGGGATCAGGGTTTGTTTGTTGAAAGCCCTAGTTTTTGTTTTTGTGTTCTTTGATTCTTGCGGCCGTTTCTGGGTTTCTTCTTCTTCTTCTCTTCCATGGAGATGGGTTCTGATGGCGAAGAAGATCAGATCAGGAGCGTTGGTGATGTTGGTGGTAATCATCTTCATAAGAAGAAGAAGATTGATAATTCCTCCTCCAAGGATGGTGGTCGTGTCAAGCCTAAGCGTCAGATGAAAACTCCGTTTCAGCTTGAAACCTTGGAGAAAGTTTATTCAGGTTCTTCTGATTCATCTCAATTATTTGATTCTTCTTCTTCTTCTTCCCTTTGTTCTTAGTATTTATGTTGTTGAATTGTTCCTTGTTTCTCTGTTGTTGTTGATTTCAGAGGAGACGTATCCTTCGGAGGCCACGAGGGCTGACTTATCTGAGAAATTGGATTTGTCAGATCGACAATTACAGATGTGGTTTTGCCATAGACGGTTAAAGGACAAGAAGGATGGTCAGTCCAAGAAACCCGCGAAATCAGCGGTTCAATCGTCTGCTTTAGCGTCTTCCGTTCACGAGTTACCGCCTGCTGGATCGGTACCTGAGCAAGATTCCAGATCTGATTCGGGCTCTGAGTCAGGTTGCAGTCCTTATTCCAACTCAAGGAGGAATTTTGCTAGTGGTAGTAGTAGTTCTCGAGCTGAATTGGATGAATACGACACAATGGGAAAGGCGAGTTATGAGTCACGCTTGTCGACTATGGTGCGTAGAGCTATTGTCTGTATTGAGGCACAGTTAGGTGAGCCATTGAGAGATGATGGACCTATTCTTGGTATGGAGTTTGATCCTTTGCCTCCTGGTGCATTCGGAACACCTATAGGTATACATTACTTTCTATGTTTGCCGTGTTTTATGACTTGTATAACCAATGGCATACTTGATGTTAGTGTTAGTATTACAATTCTTGTGATAAGTAACTCTCTAACTTTGTTTTCACTGTCATTGCAGGGATGCAGAAACACTTAGTTCATCCGTATGAGAGCAATGTGTATGAGCGATATGATGCCCGACCTCAAAGAGTTAGTTTTCTGACTAAATAGATATGCTCTTTTTAGTTTCTTTATTCTGAGCTATAATGTGCCACCTATATATCTCAAATTGACCAGTTGAAGAGGTTACCATAGACTGATGGTCTATGAATTTTATGGTAGGAGTAGTTTTTAGAGTTCTCATTGCATAGAGGTTAACATATTAGTCTTATGGCAGTAGTAGTCTCTCATCATTGTCCGAAAGATGAATTCCGCATTGCTGTTTATATTTTCTTTCTTGTCCATTCATGTAATCATAGTTTTATTATATTTTCTTTTTACTACTTTGCTTAACTTATTTGCTTTTGTTGATTATAGTCTCATGCTGTTGCCCGTTCTTTCCATGAGCAACAATCTCTGGATGATCCGTCTTCTTATACACCTGAGATCTATGGACGATACTCTGAAAATCATGCACGTGGTATGGACTATGAAATTGCACGTTCTAGGAGTTCATCATTTATGCACGCGAATGGGCCTTTACCAAGGTCCTATGTTACCCCTGGACATGCGTCTCGTAACTGTTCTACATCTCAACAAGCCATGCCAATCCCCATTGAATCAGCTCATCGTGGTGATAGATTCCTGCTGGAAAAGGATTCATCAGTCCTCGGTACAGAAGATCCATATTTGTTGCCTGATGGGGTGCGTAAGAGTAATGATGTGCATCGGAAGGGAAAGGTAGCTTCATGTGCCAACTTTGATTCCATCCGTTTTTGTTGACAAGATGTGTCTTTGTTGTAATGTCATTTTTCTATGTTTACTCTCACAGATTAACGATGATAGACTTGGAAGAGGAAGTGAAATCCGAGAGAATCATGGACCAAAAGATCTTGAGAAGCTAGAAATTCAGAGGAAAAAAGTATTTACTCTTCATTTATCATCTTCTTACTGATTATTTGGAAAGGTCTTATTGTCTTTTATTAGTATCATAACATATATATTGATGAGTTGATGCTTGTGTCCTCAGAATGAAGAACGCATGAGAAAAGAGATGGAAAAGAACGAGCGTGAGAGGCGTAAGGAAGAAGAGAGGTTGATGCGTGAAAGAATAAAAGAAGAGGAGAGGTTACAGCGTGAGCAGCGTCGTGAAATAGAAAGAAGAGAAAAGTTCTTACAGAGAGAAAATGAAAGGGTAAGTTTGGAAAACTCTGCCCAGTTGTTATTCTTTAGTATTTTTTATTAATCCTGCTGAGATTGAGCAACTCTTGTGGCAAGAGTTGGGAAAGTGAAAATTATCTTTTTGTTGACATGTTAAAGGCGGAGAAAAAGAAGCAAAAAGACGAGATTCGTCGAGAGAAAGACGCTATTAGACGCAAGCTTGCCATTGAGAAGGCAACTGCACGTAGAATTGCCAAGGAGTCTATGGATCTTATTGAAGATGAACAGCTAGAACTGATGGAATTGGCTGCTATTAGCAAAGGATTGCCCTCAGTATTACAGCTTGATCACGACACATTGCAAAATCTTGAAGTTTATAGAGGTATGGTCTCTCAGATTTAGTTAGTAGTGGATTACTTAGTTTTTAGGCTTTACAATCAATTATTTTGGTAATTTATTATTGTATTTTTCCTCTCTGAAATTTTAAGCTTAGTATTAATTTTTACGTTCTTAGTTTGGTACATGCTATGGCCTTGTCTGGAATATTCATATTGATGTAGCATGTTAGAACACTGCCAAGATTTATTGTAATTGCATTGCTTTCTAGGTTGTGTAGTAGCTTTTGTATTTGCTTTCTCTTATAAATCTATCTTCTTCATATACTTACCGAAATCAAGACAGTCAAAGTAATTTGCTTATACCTTACTCGAGTGCCTTAGCTTTATTACAGTGTTGTAATTTATTTCTGGATCTTGCAAGTCATCATAGCTACTCTACTTTTTCAGATTCTCTTAGCACATTTCCACCAAAGTCTTTGCAACTAAAAATGCCGTTTGCCATTTCTCCATGGAAAGATTCTGATGAAACTGTTGGAAACCTTCTAATGGTATGCTGTATTGATCTTCCCTCTCTTCAGCTGCTACCTCATTTAAAATTAGTATTATGATCAGAATAACTTAGAGACCAATTTGGAATCAGTTTGGATTTGTTTTTTCGTGTATTACGCCACCCCTTGTGCACATTTCACATTGCTTATATTGTGATTGCTTTTCAGGTTTGGAGATTCCTGATATCATTTTCTGATGTTCTTGACCTATGGCCTTTTACACTGGATGAGTTTATTCAGGCTTTTCATGACTATGTAAGTCTCTCTTTAGTACCTATGGCATGTTTTCTCGTGTTCTATAGTTGTTTCTTTCATTTCATTGTTCTTGCTCTGTATTTGATATAGATTCTATTGTAGGACTCAAGGTTGTTGGGGGAGATACATGTTACTCTTCTGAGATCAATAATACGAGATATCGAAGATGTTGCTAGGACACCTTTTAGTGGAATTGGAAATAACCAATATACTACAGCCAATCCTGAGGGTGGACATCCGCAAATAGTTGAAGGGGTAACTTTCTTCGTATGTTAATATGCTTTTCTCTTGCTGGTTTTGTTCAGTGGGCTTCATCTTTCATATGTTTTTTTTTTCTCTTTTAGGCTTATGCATGGGGCTTTGACATTCGTAGCTGGAAAAAGCATTTGAACCCACTAACGTGGCCTGAAATACTGCGACAATTGGCACTCTCTGCTGGATTTGGACCTAGGCTGAAGAAAAAACATTCCCGATTGACCAATACTGGTGATAAGGATGAGGTACTTATTCACGTTTGTGTGCCCCCTAAATCCTAACGAGTGTTTACTCAGGAGGTGATGGTAGTAGTATATATGTAAACAAAAAAATGAAATCCTGGAAGCTAAGCGAGGCTTTTGACATAAAGATGGTTTTAGTTTATTCTTAAACATTGTTTTGGTTTGTTGTGTATGCAGGCTAAAGGTTGTGAAGATATCATTTCTACTATCCGAAATGGTTCAGCAGCTGAAAGTGCTTTTGCATCGATGCGGGAGAAAGGGTTGCTCGCCCCTCGCAAGTCAAGGCATCGGTTGACACCTGGAACCGTCAAATTCGCAGCCTTTCATGTACTATCTCTTGAGGGAAGCAAGGGACTGACAGTATTAGAACTTGCTGACAAGATTCAGGTAAATATATAATCTATATTTATTCTGCAGTTTTCATCGTAACTGAAAATATTTCATTTACATCGTTTTTATGGTTTCCTTTGAAAGAAATCTGGACTTCGGGACTTGACAACAAGCAAGACACCAGAGGCTTCTATTTCTGTTGCATTGACAAGAGATGTGAAACTCTTCGAAAGAATAGCTCCTTCGACTTATTGTGTACGAGCTCCTTATGTGAAGGATCCTGCGGATGGAGAGGCAATACTCGCAGATGCCAGGAAGAAGATAAGGGCATTTGAAAATGGATTTACAGGTCCAGAAGATGTGAATGATCTTGAAAGGGATGAAGAATTTGAAATTGATATTGATGAGGATCCTGAGGTTGATGATTTAGCTAGTCTGGCAAGTGCATCAAAAAGTGCCGTTCTAGGTGAAGCGAATGTTTTGTCAGGAAAGGGGGGAGATACTATGTTCTGTGATGTTAAAGCTGATGTAAAGAGTGAGCTTGAGAAGGAGTTTCCATCTCCTCCTCCAAGCAGTATGAAGAGCATTGTTCCACAACATAGTGAGCGGTTTAAAGATACAGTGGTTGGCTGCGTGGATAACGTGGTTGATGAAAGCAACCAGGGCCAATCATGGATTCAAGGTCTTACGGAAGGGGATTACTGTCATCTAAGTGTTGAAGAGCGCCTTAATGCCCTTGTTGCTTTAGTCGGCATTGCCAATGAAGGAAACTCCATCAGAGCTGGTCTTGAGGTAAAGTCTGGGTTTTCTTTTATCAGCTTTCCTCTTGAACAGAGTAGAACTTGACCTTTTGAGTCCATTATTGGTTATCTGATTTAAATTTATTCACAGGATCGTATGGAAGCAGCAAATTCTCTTAAAAAGCAAATGTGGGCTGAAGCACAGTTAGATAACAGCTGTATGAGAGATGTACTTAAGCTTGATTTTCAAAACTTAGCAAGCAGCAAAACCGAATCAACGATGGGTCTACCAATCATCCAAAGCTCTACTCGTGAGAGGGATAGTTTCGATAGAGACCCTTCTCAACTTCTAGATGAAACAAAGCCCCTGGATGATCTTTCGAACAATCTTCATAAATCATCTGCTGAGAGAGCACTTATTAATCAGGATGCCAATATAAGTCAAGAAAATTGTTCTTCCCAACTTGGATATGCTTCAAAGAGATCACGCTCACAATTAAAATCATATATAGGCCACAAAGCAGAAGAGGTGTATCCATACCGATCTTTGCCGCTTGGACAAGATCGGCGCCACAATCGTTACTGGCATTTTGCTGTATCAGTGTCTAAGAGTGATCCTTGCTCGGGGCTCTTATTTGTTGAGCTACATGATGGCAAGTGGCTCCTCATTGATTCAGAAGAGGTAATATAACAACCTTAGCAATTTGTTATTTTTTTCTAGCTTTAAGTTTTTTGATTGCTTTTTGGTTTGCCTTCTGGTTAGATGGAGATTTAACCATGCCTTCTGCGAAATTGTTCTGTGTAGGCTTTTGATGTTCTGGTTGCATCGTTGGATATGCGCGGGATCAGAGAGTCTCATTTACGCATAATGCTGCAGAAGATCGAGGGATCATTCAAAGAGAATGCTTGTAAGAATATAAAGCTAGATAGAAACCCTTTCTTGAAGGAAAAGAGTATTGTGAATCATTCTCCTACAGATTCTGTGAGCCCGTCCAGTGCTATATCAGGGTCAAACTCTGATTCAATGGAAACTTCAACTTCAATTAGAGTTGAGTTAGGTAGAAACGACACCGAGAACAAGAATTTATCAAAACGGTTCCATGATTTCCAGAGATGGATGTGGACCGAGACGTACAGTTCACTACCTTCTTGTGCTAGAAAATATGGGAAGAAGAGATCTGAGCTGTTAGCAACATGTGATGCGTGTGTTGCTTCTTATTTGTCTGAGTATACCCACTGCACTTCTTGTCACCAGAGACTGGACGTGGTTGATAGTTCAGAGATATTAGATTCAGGTTTGACTGTGTCTCCTCTTCCTTTTGGAGTCAGGTTGCTCAAACCACTACTTGTTTTTCTCGAGGTATAGCATAAATGAACTTTGTCGACTTAGGCGCCGATTCTTTGGGTACCAACTCTTGACAACTCAATTTTTATTGACAGGCATCTGTTCCAGATGAAGCTCTTGAATCATTTTGGACAGAGGACAAAAGAAAAATTTGGGGGTTTAGGTTGAATGCTTCATCATCACCTGAAGACCTTTTGCAGGTTCCATCATCTTGTTTTTCTTTCCGAAATTAATGCAAATTGGAATGATGTTTTGATTTTAAACCCGATGTCTTCCTTTTTTTTGGTTTTGATAGGTGTTGACTTCCTTAGAGAGTGCAATCAAGAAAGAATCTTTGTCATCCAATTTTATGTCGGCAAAGGAGCTTTTGGGAGCTGCTAATGCTGATGTTGATGATCCGGGATCAGTGGACATTCTTCCATGGATACCAAAGACAGTATCAGCGGTTGCTTTGAGACTTTCAGAACTTGATGCATCCATTATTTATGTGAAGCCAGAGAAACCTGAGCTGATCCCTGAAGATGAGAACGAGCAGATTGTAAGTTTTCTAGACCATATTGGTTCAAGAATTGTGGAAATATTTTTCTACTTTAATCTTTTGGAAGTTATTTTTATGGTTTTGGAATCTTATTTTACCCACGTTATGCAGAGCCTTTTCCCTGGAGATTCCCCTTTCAAAGGCAAAGGACCCAAAGAGCAAGGAGATCAAGACGAGGTTGTTCCAAACTCGGGTAACAGACGTAATAAACGTGCACGGGTAAGCTTGGGATCTGGATCAAACAGAAAGGTGAAGAGGAAGAAAGCGCAAAGCGGTCTTAACAAATTTGTCGTGGGTAGGAGAAATGTTGCAGTCAATAGTAACTTAATGACCGTTGAGTTGAACCACCAAGTCCCTGGAAAAGGAAAGAGGACGGTTAGAAAAAGACCAGAGAGGATCGATGAGGATAATGACCACCTAGTCAATAGAATGGCTAATATTGTTAGGCCTAAAAGCGAAGAAGTTGAAGAAGATGAGGAAGAAGAAGAGCAAACATTCAGAGACATTGATGAAGACTGGGCAGCGGGTGAAACTCCTAGAGAGATTGATGAAGACTGGGCCAACGAAACACCCAACAGAATGATGACACCGATGCAAGTGGATGATGAAAGTGACAACAGTGTAGGAGTTGAATCAGAGGATGATGATGGTGGTGGTCAGTTTGTGGATTACAGTCAGAGAAATAAGTGGGGGTTGGATTGGAATAGTAACCCAAACGAGGCAATGGAGGAAGAAGTTGTCGGGGTTGGGAGGGTGGAAGGAGAAGATGACGCCGAGATGAGTGAGAGCTCTGAAGATGATGATGCTAATAATGCAGCAAACAATTACGACAGAGAATCAGAAGGTTACAGCAGCAGCGATTCATGAACTTAAGATCTAGTAGCTTGTGAAGAGGGAAGATTACATTCTTGTTGAAGATATATATATATATATTTTTATATAGGAGAAAAGAGAGATAGTATCAGAATAGGTTTTCACCTAAGAGAAGCTATAGAAGAAGAACATTTCTGATTAGTTTTGGTGCAGTTAAAAGCCAAGCCAAGGCATGTATTTAGCAAATGCCTTTGTTATCATAATTAACCATTTCATTATTTTGTTAAGTATAAGTTAATGATTTATGTGTTAATCTCCCAATGCTTAAGGGCTCTGCCTCTCCTCTCTTCTACTGGTTTAAAGTTTTCGATGAACAAGAAATGATTCTCAACAATATGCATGCGAGGGTGTGATTGTGATTTCATACATTTCTTCCGAAGGAGAATCACTAGTCCTAGGATTCATGCAGAATCTCACCATTAAATGTCAAAAGGTATATGCCAAAAAAACATTTTGTATCAAAACCAAAAAAAGAGAGACAATTTGGAGAGGACTTGAAAGATTTGTGTTGTGTGTTTTTCTCAAATTATTGCCATGTGTATTAGCAATGGCCTGAACTTCTTCGGCTTCGATGTCTTAAACTTTTTTGTCTTGAAATTCTTTGGAAAATTACAATTTAAGTTTTGTGTTTTGTATATTAGTTATTTTAAAGTAAAAGGTACTTTCACTAGATGGTCCAAAGTCGAGAGAGACCACTTTTATTGCGTAGTGATCCATTTTCTTAAATTAGTATTACAGGTTGAAAACGAAAAGAAAAAGGCATTTTTAGTTCTTTTGAATCTTCTATACAAAACAAGAATTTTTCATTTGTATATTCCGTAATATTACTAGTGATATGCTGTGAAATTTTTATGACACTGCTACAAAAACCACTCAATTTCTTGTACATAAGAAATATGTTACTCCCTCCGTTTCAATTTAGTTGTCGTTTTAGGATTTAAATTTTGTTTCATAATAGTTGTCGTTTTAGGTTTTCAATGCAAATGTTTAGTGAAAATTCCAGTTTTATCCCTACTGTTTTAATGTTTTAGCCAATGAAATTTTTATAAAATATATTAATAATGGGTAAAACAGAAAATTTAATGTTTTTCTTAATTTGCGTGCAAAAACCTTAAACGACAACTAAAACGAAACGGAGGGAGTAGTAAATACTAAATACTAACTAATTAACATTTAAGCTTCAAAATATAGATATTGAGCAGAAATATAATAGCCAAAAAGGGTGATAAAGAGATGTTAATGTGATTTAGAGCGTCAAACTCTGCAGTAACTCTGCCATATGAAATTTATGATAACACATTTTTTTCTAAAAAGAATTGAATTTGCCAATCAAACCGCTTAATTGTCACAAGTTACAATCGTTATTGAACTATTATATCTTCCTCTCCCTTATTGCTTGTTCTCCGAACATTACAAGCCTAGAGACTCTTTACCATGCCACCAATCAAAGTGGTAAATCTAATAGGAGTATATACTTTATTCATATACTACAAATAGCTTTGTAAGATGGAACATCCATATAAATTTATTCGATGATGACATTAAAAGATCTTTGCAAGATGACATGTTTGTATGAATTTATTCAATCAGCATATTATTAATTAAACTTGATGTGTTATATTTATCCATATCTTAAGGCCATAAGCTACCTACACAATTTTGAACAAGACACATATACGGTAATGATATATTACACATACTATATATGTATATGCAAGCATAGAACATGTATGAAAAATAGAGAAAGTCGAACTTTCGATTGGACAATACAACAAATACTGTATAGAATTTCAAATGGAAACTAAAAAAATCCGAAAATAGTTGTTAAAAGACTTCCTTTTTATTTACCTTGCCAACCAAAAGGAGAAGAGGAAAGTGGGAGAAGGTGGGATGTGAAATAAACTCTAATAGTATTCTTAAAGCTTAAAATTAAAGTGAATGATTAAGCTTAAGGGAATAATTATGATTGCAAGGTAGGAAGATGATCACCAAAACTTGGACAGAATAAATTGGACCGCTGACTCTTCTTCTCCCTGCTTCTATCTTCTAGATGCTTATTGTTATTTATTTCTTTTGCTCAACTTTTTTTCATATTTTAACCTATAAACAAAAACATATTTAACCACGTAGAACCCACAACTACTGTTGTTTTCATAAATTAAATGAATTATTGGACCCATCAGTGCAGATAAATACTAATATAGATCACGAGAAAGCATACGATTCATCAGCTCTTTCTCAATATTTTGCGGGAATTCGACCATTATAATACAAAAGTATATACCTAGGGCTTAACTCTGCTGCGCTAGTAGTTGCTAGGTTTTTCCAAAGAAGGTTGAATCTTATGACTCTTAAAATCTTATGATTAATACATCTCTTGTAATTGGGTATCACACTTGTGACTTCTAACAAATTACAAATTTATAATTTGGAGAGGAAGTGAAGAGGTAATACTAGAGTCTCCAAGATATATGATTAGAAGGTGTATGATTAAATATTCCCTCAAAGTTTGCAAAAGTGCCACTTTCTGATATTTATATGGTCCCACAGATCTTATGGCAAGTGGGATACTTGGGAAAAAGTTTGGGTACAACCACAAAAGCTTCTTTGAAGATTTCACCAAAAGCAAAAGAAAGTGAAAAGGAAACGCCTTTGAGAATAATATATCTAATAGTGAACAAAGTTTTCGTTTGGCTTATTAATATTAGTACATCTTTTATGACCCGAAAAAGATAATGGTTGTGCTAATCTCCTCTATATCTATATAACATTTTCAAAACATGTCATTAACATTTTATATCAAGAAATCAACTGTATTAATTATTATAAATGATTTAATAAGATGGATATGATGAAGAGATCTTTGCTTTTATAAATCTTTTTCTGTAAGGATATATTTTTCTAAACATTTTTATAGCTAAAAAAGAACAAGTACGCATATAGAAAACAGCTTGGGATTACAAGTTGTAACATGCATGTGGAAGCAGAAGGAGTTCATAAAATGATGGGTTGTCCAACTACTCCTAATAACCGTTTCCCTAACGGTTACAATGCGTCGCTCGTGATCTTCATGATCCAAATAACCCTCACACCAATCTTGCTAGCACTGAGTTAACGCTGGCTCTAAAGGTTTAGAAAATACAATTAACTTATAATATGACTATTTGCTTTGCGGATAAAAAAAAGAAACACAAAAAGACCAAACATGCTGTTTTAGTTTGATGTTTGATCTCGTGATATTTGCTTTGGTAAAAAAAGAAACAGACATCGAGATTTGCATGCATGTTTATTTGGTTTCAGCCAGGGCCGGCGCAGAGGACAAGCTACTGAAGTCACCGATTTGGGCCTCAAAATTTGAGGGCCTTTTTATCTAAAAATTTATTAAGTTTTCTTATAAACAATAATTTTTGTAGGGTCTTTTAAAAATATTATGGACGTTTAGAGACAACTACAATATTCTTTTTAATGGTAAAAATTTAATTTAAAATATTTTTTTTTATGGAATTTAATTTTGCTTAGGGCACTCAAATTTACCGGGCCGGCACTGGTTTCAGCAGTCCCTATAGATGGAAGAATGATAAGACGACCGACGCGATGTTTCCAACTTTGGCTTTGTCTCGGGAATACATACATATTTTTCTTTTCTCTTTTCTTTTTTGCCTTCTCTCTTCTCGATTTTTGCACCTCTCTCTTTTAGCAAAAACCCAAAAAACAAAACGTGACGAATGTGATATTATTTTGTTTTTTAATGATTAATTTGTTGAAAAATGTTGATTCTTCTTTCTTTAGTTAGTAGTTACTGATTGAAATCTGAAATACAGTACTTTATTTGATGGAAACTTCGACCCAGTGGTTAAAGATTTGAGGTGAAACCCCAATTTCCGTCATAATTAATATGGTTTTAACTCTCTCTTTATTAATGACAAAATTCTGTAAAACATTTGTATGAGGGTCTAAAATAGGAAATAGTTTTTTAAAAAAGGAATAACGAGGACTAAAATGAATGTGATAATTAATGGTACAGATATTCAGGAACTTAATGCTAATAAAAGTCTTGATTCTATGATAATGATGCTACTCTTTTAGTCCATAACTTCAATTGCACGCTAAAAGTATCACAATCCACTATGTTCGGTTTGTGTTTCCTGTAATTACGAGTTTCTTTTGTCTAATTATGATTTACGTAACTCTGAGTCAATATTGTTTCTTCCTGTTGTAACCCATATATAGTAATTTTCTATAATGGACTATCTAACCACCTAATTACCTCTAACCAAGAGAACAAAAGCTTCATAAAATAAGTTAAAAAATACGAAAATTTGATATGCAATGGAAAATACTACAATGGAAAGTTTCACACAAAAAAAAAAAGTGTGATAAAGACATATATGAGTGTGCCGGGGTTATATGGGGTGGTGGTGGTTTAACATCAAATTTCGTTGGAGGTGGGATAAAATGATATTGTTATCTTATGTAGGGTCTGCGTTAGATAACATTACATTTAGAGTTACGTATAGGACAAAACAAAAATTGGAAATGCGACAAAAGATAAGACAAATTTGAGTGTGTATTGAGATTGGCATGCTATTTTGATATGATAATTACTCCACATATTATTATTCACTGTCGGTCATCAAACATTTTGATCTCATCTATTTTCTTCTTTATATATATTTTTGTGGATGAACTTATTTCATGTTTGCTTGTTCATAAATCAAAATCATGAATCGTATTCATTACTGTATGCGTACATACAAATAACAAATCTCATATACCACATTTATTATTTGTGGATCTCGGTGTTGGGAGAATTGAACCATTTATTATCTATCATAAATTTCACTGCAGGATGCCATTATCTGAATAATAGGTATATTAAATACTTAGCAATGATTTGGTTATTTTACTAATGGATGAAACCTTAAAATCAAAACATGTGTATATGTTAAAAATTTATTTTTACTCTCTCCGTTTTTCAAAGAATGTCGTTGTAAAATTTAATTTTAATTTGTTTCACAAAGAATATTGTTACAAACTTTCTAAATCTCCTTTATTAACGCTTATCATTTTAGTTTATTCATAAAAAAAAAAGAAAAACTTATTGATGATATTGAAAGATATGTTCAAGCTATGGTAAGTTAAATGTAACAACCGTTAACAAAAATCAAATGAGAAAACAAATATAACAATCCGTTCGGTGTGGACTCCTATAAAGTATTAACTCTCCTTTCTTTTTTTCTTAATTGATGATGTATTTTGTTTAAGTAAATTTACTAAATATGATAGTACACAAATTTAACCAAAGATCTATGTGATTTTCATAAATAACTTAACATTAATATGAACATAATAAAATACAATAGTATAGGGAAAATGCATTCAACAACATCAACGAATGCAAAAATAATGTATATACCATAGGGGTGCAATAACGATCTTTTGAACCTATATAGTTATATATTTGTAAATTAAGTGAAATTTTGAACTCACGAATTTGAAATTTGCATATTAGAAGATTCATGATTTATGATTCGAGGAATAGGAGTGCACTTAAGGGGATGAGCCAAATCCAAGAAAAATCTTAATCCTGAACCTTCTTCCATGTTGACTTTATCTCCTTCGATCTCCCAGTCAAAGCATTGCACCATCACTCCAATTGTGGTTTCTACTAAGGTATAACCAAGATTTAATCCAGGACATCCTCTCCTTCCCGCGCCAAAAGGGAGGAACTTTAGTGTTTGCTCTTTTTTCTCTTCCTCTTGTCCTGATCTTGAAGTAGTTAGAAACCTCTCTGGTTTAAACTCATTAGGATCTTCCCAAATATCAGGATCTCTCATTATAGAATAAGCATTGATGACAAGTGATGTTCCCTCATGTATATAGAACCCTCCAATGTTACAATCTTGTGTAAATTCTCTTGGCAAGACCGCTCCCACCGGGTGCAATCTTAGAGATTCTTTGACGACTGCTTGCAAGTATGGAAGTTTTGGTAGATCACTTTCTTGAATCAACCTTGTATTTCCCACCACTAAATCTATTTCTTCTCTCAATCTCTCAAAGATCTTAGGGTTGTTGAAGATTTCTCCCATTGCCCATCGTGTTGTTGAAGAAGAGGACTCACCGGCTCCAAAGAATAGCTCCTAAGTATTGCAAATTATTATTTAGTATAATGGTACTAATCGTTTGGATCTCAATGAAATATTATAACCAATGATAGGATAACCATTTACCGCTAATAATGCCTTGATATGGTTTCTAGTGATCTTATACTCTGCGTTTTCGTCTCGATAAGCTGCCAATAATGCATCCATGAATTCAGTACTTTGATGGTCGTTCATTTTTCCCTCGTACTTCACAAGAATATTTTCTAGCAACTCCTCAAATTTATGTGAAACATCCATAATCTGCTTCTTTAAAAGAGAGATCCCCACCTTCTCTAGCGGCTTATGAAATATTTGTGCCACACAAAACATTTGAGACAAATCAGCTAACTTGATAGAAAATTCTGAGACTTTTGTTCCATCATTGTTCTCTACTGAAAAACTACTTCCAAGGCTCATTTTTCCGAGGGTGTTGTTAACGAGTATCCTTGCTTCTTCACCGATCTTAAGGCTTTGTTTTTTAATCGCCTTATCGAGTATATTTCTATGAAACCTTTCTAACTCAGCTACACGAACACCACGTGTCCGCTCTAGCGCTTGGGGTCCAAGCGCCCTAGCCATGATGAGCTTCCTCATGAATTTCCAGTAATCTTCAGATGGAGCTCTGAAATATCCAGAAGAACCAAACACAATGCATTCATCGATTGCAACATCACCTCGATAAGAGACTTTAATATCGTGTGCCTTGAAGATATCGTAAGCCGCTGAGGCAGAGGACACAAGAATAATGGGGACATGGAAAATGCGAAGATGGAGAAAAGGTCCGTATTTGGATGAGATTTTTTGAAAACACTTGTGGATTGAAGCAAAGAGGAGAAGGTGAAGATGACCAATGATGGGAAGAGAAGGAGGGCTTGGAGGCAAATCAAATCCATCATTTGTTTTTTTATAGAAGAAAACAAAGAGAAAAAGAGTTGAGATGAGGAATATGAGAGTAAAGATGAAACAATTTAGAAGATCAAAGCTAACCATTACTGTGATTGTTGCTCATAAGCGATGAGGAGGGAAATACCTTAAAACCATTTATATAAGAAGTTGAAATATCTCAAAAGTATATCAAATGTTGCTTCTATATACAATACTCGTGACAAATTTATAGTTTTATTAAATAATTCAAAGGTGACATTGTTGTGAAATTATATATAAGAGGAAATCAATCACACGTAATGGAAAATATTTGATGGTTTCTCTTTCAATCAACTAGCAACAAGTTTTAGGATGATAGAGACTTGCTTATAGCGATTTAAAGGCAGAAGTTTGCCGCTATTGTAGACTTGTAGTGTACGTAATATTTTAAATGTCGATCTTATAGGATACACCTATCGAAATCCGTTTAGTTTACCATACATGATTTCTAACAACTTGCATTGTGTGTTTCGCAAAAACTATTAGAGAAGAGAAGACTGCTTGGAATCCATCTCCAAAATATCACTCATCTATCTCTTTAAATATCATTCAAAGGGTATGTTGATTAAAGTATGCTTTTCTCAAAACCGATATACATGTTAGAACATACGTTTTCTAACACATATGTAGGCAAAATTTGTGTTGTTCTTTTACGAGTTTATTATTTTGTTAAATTAATATTAACTAAAATAAAATAAAATAATTCCAACTGATAAACTAATATTGAGATTATGAAAGTAAATGTAATGATTCTCATAAAACTGTGGAGATGGATTGATTAACGGACATGAAATCCAAATTGTAAAAATAAAAACAAATATATACACACAAATTTATAACTAGATTCAACAACGTATTCATGTTTTCAAAAAAAAATTCTTGAAAACAAGTATAGTTAGTGCAACTCTTTTTCTCATCCTATAAAATAGCTAAAGATGTCGTTTAGCCATAAAAACTTACGTAAACCAAGTTGTGAAAATAAGAACACAAGTGTACACACAATTTGTTTCGAACGATACATTTTCACGTCTTCAAATTTTGTTTAGTGCATCAATCTAAGATTTAAAAACCTCAAAGAACTCTTCTTATTTGACATCAAAACGTTTTTAACACTGTGAGATCTCTAAGATCGATAAGCAATACCAATATATATACTCATGACTCATGACTCTTGCTTGAGAGGTACTAAAGGAGAGCCAACCAAGCTACACCATTAGGCAATATGTTTGATGTTTCCTTACGTTTTAGGGTTGTTAATTTTTCTCAACCCTTAACCATACAAGTTTGTGCCATCTTTCCCTTTGCAATACTAACAAAATTCGTAATTGCATTAGAAAATATTACAATTTCATCAATAACTCAATATTTTGATATCTTATTATATCTTCCAAATATTTTCATGTTTTGTTTGCAAATTTTTGTAAATATTGTTTCTCGTGCCCACACAGCTGTGGTCCAGTGGTTGTTGAGAATTGGGGAAAAGATTGAAGGAACTAACCCAGGTTCGATCCACGCTGGAAACAAAAAAACACATTTGTGTGGGAAGTCTGGGCTTGGGCCTTTTACCTGGTAGTGCAGTAACAGGCGATCTGGCTACCCTTGACATTAGTCGGAAAACATTCCAAACTCGGGACAGGCATTATGGTAGCTCTTCGGAGAGAAGTCCACTCTGAAGCACTTCGGTGCGTTTCTACTGGGGCTGACCGGATCAGCCGATAGGGTTTATAAAAAAAAAAAATATATATTGTTTCTTGTATCTTCAAACAAATTATACATTTCAGCAAAATAAAATATTTTCACGTTTCTACATGCTACCTTATATTACATTCTCTTAATACAATGCTCCTAATACTCTTTAAGACGTGCATAAACTTTTAAAAACTGAATTAGAATTACTTTAATTCACATCGACTTTAGACTACGTTTCAAGTAAATTAACTTCCAATACATTCTGTTTTAAAAGTTTTGTTATGTTCTAACAATATTTGTACTTACTTTACAACTTTACAAACGCCGATAATAAATATGACTGTCGGAATATTTTGTCATGAAATTGTCTCCAAATACAAGCAAAAATTTCCGATATCTACTGTCTACATTTCAAATTTAATGTTTTACCGAAACTTCTTTTACCCTTGCCATTTTAAAACTTTCACATTTACTCTACTAATTAAAAAAAAAACACACTTAATCTGCTACACAACAAAGTACCAAAAAAGAAGATTTCCATAGGGCTATTTAGCTAAGACCATCATTATTGGTAACATTCTCTTTTATAATCAGCATAATCTTAAAACAGATAAACAGAGGATAATTATACAATGTTGGAAACTCGACATAGATACTAATAATTGCAAACGAATAATTAGAGAGAATCGATATAGAAAAACAAAACAAAATAAATGATACTAGTAGAAAACAATGTTTTTTATAGCATTCTCTCAGTCAGAGTCACGATAATTCACCTGTCTCCGGTCAACGCTTTTTAGACTCTCTCCTTCTTCTTATTATTCTCTTCTTTCAAGAGAAGCACTCTCTTCTTCATACTCACTCTCTCTCTCTTTCTTTCCTCAACACAACCACCGTCGCTTCACCGCCGGAGAAGAAGAAAGATGTATCTTCTCTTTCTCTTCTTTCTTTTTCCCACCGTCTTCTCTCTCAACCAAGACGGTTTTATTCTTCAACAAGTCAAGCTCTCTCTAGACGACCCTGACTCATATCTCTCTTCCTGGAACTCCAACGATGATTCTCCTTGTCGGTGGTCCGGCGTTTCCTGCGCCGGTGATTTCTCCTCCGTCACTTCCGTCGACCTCTCCGGTGCTAATCTCGCCGGACCTTTTCCTTCCGTCATTTGTCGTCTCTCTAATCTGGCTCATCTCTCCTTGTACAATAACTCCATCAACTCTACTCTTCCTCTCAACATCGCTGCTTGTAAGAGTCTTCAAACTCTCGATCTCTCTCAGAATCTCCTCACCGGTGAGATTCCACAAACTCTTGCCGATATTCCGTCCTTGGTGCATTTAGATTTGACCGGTAACAACTTTTCCGGTGACATTCCGGCGAGTTTCGGCAAATTTGAAAACCTTGAAGTTCTCTCTCTTGTCTACAATCTCTTAGACGGGACGATTCCTCCGTTTCTCGGCAACATCAGCTCCTTGAAGATGCTGAATCTTTCTTATAACCCGTTTAAACCGAGTCGGATCCCGCCGGAGCTCGGAAACTTGACGAATATCGAGGTTATGTGGCTCACTGAGTGTCATTTAGTCGGACAGATCCCTGACTCGCTGGGTCAACTCAGTAAACTCGTTGATTTAGACCTTGCGCTCAACGACCTTGTAGGTCATATTCCTCCTTCGCTCGGTGGTTTGACCAACGTCGTTCAGATTGAGCTATACAACAACTCGTTGACCGGAGAGATTCCACCGGAGCTCGGGAATTTGAAGTCGTTGAGACTTCTCGACGCGTCGATGAATCAGTTAACCGGAAAAATACCTGACGAGCTTTGCCGTGTGCCGTTGGAGAGTTTGAATCTCTACGAGAACAATCTAGAAGGTGAACTTCCGGCGAGTATAGCGTTATCTCCGAACTTGTACGAGCTGAGGATCTTCGGAAACCGGTTAACCGGCGAATTACCAAAAGACCTCGGTCGAAACTCGCCGTTGAGATGGTTGGATGTTTCGGAAAACGAATTTTCCGGCGAATTACCGGCGGATCTGTGTGCGAAGGGAGAGCTAGAGGAGTTGTTAATTATACACAACACTTTCTCCGGCGCTATACCGGAGAGTTTCAGCGATTGCAAGAGCTTGACACGTATCCGGTTAGCATATAACCGGTTTTCCGGTTCAGTTCCTACCGGTTTCTGGGGATTGCCTCATGTTAACTTGCTTGAGCTCGTCAACAACTCGTTTTCCGGTGAAATTTCAAAGTCCATTGGAGGTGCATCAAATCTCTCGCTGTTGATTCTCTCCAATAATGAATTCACCGGATCGTTGCCGGAGGAAATTGGGTCGTTGGACAATCTTAATCAGTTGTCGGCAAGTGGAAACAAGTTCAGTGGCTCGTTGCCTGATAGCTTGATGAAGCTTGGGGAATTAGGTACTCTTGATCTTCATGGTAATCAGTTTTCAGGGGAATTAACTTCTGGAATCAAATCTTGGAAGAAGCTTAACGAGTTAAACTTAGCCGATAACGAATTTTCGGGTAGAATTCCAGATGAAATCGGGAGTTTGTCAGTCTTGAACTATCTTGATTTGTCTGGTAACATGTTCTCTGGCAAAATCCCGGTTTCATTGCAGAGTTTGAAGCTAAACCAGCTGAATCTGTCGTATAATCGGTTATCGGGTGACTTACCGCCTTCTTTAGCGAAAGATATGTATAAGAATAGCTTCTTTGGGAACCCGGGATTGTGTGGGGATATCAAGGGATTGTGTGGCTCTGAGAATGAAGCAAAGAAGAGAGGCTATGTGTGGCTTCTTAGATCGATTTTCGTACTTGCTGCGATGGTGCTTCTTGCGGGTGTTGCTTGGTTCTACTTCAAGTACAGGACTTTCAAGAAAGCAAGAGCTATGGAAAGATCCAAGTGGACTCTAATGTCGTTCCACAAACTTGGGTTCAGTGAGCACGAGATTCTCGAAAGCTTGGATGAAGACAATGTGATTGGAGCTGGAGCTTCGGGTAAAGTGTACAAGGTTGTACTCACCAATGGAGAAACTGTTGCGGTTAAGCGTTTATGGACAGGTTCTGTTAAGGAAACTGGAGATTGTGATCCAGAGAAAGGTAACAAACCTGGAGTTCAAGATGAGGCTTTTGAAGCTGAAGTTGAGACATTGGGTAAGATTAGGCATAAGAATATTGTGAAGCTATGGTGTTGCTGTTCCACAAGAGACTGCAAGCTCTTGGTTTACGAGTACATGCCTAATGGTAGCTTGGGAGATCTGCTTCATAGCAGTAAAGGAGGAATGTTGGGATGGCAAACAAGGTTTAAGATTATCTTAGATGCGGCTGAGGGGCTTTCGTATCTTCACCATGATTGTGTTCCTCCGATTGTGCATAGAGATATTAAGTCGAACAATATTTTGATCGATGGAGATTATGGTGCAAGAGTTGCTGATTTTGGCGTGGCTAAAGCCGTCGACTTGACCGGAAAAGCTCCGAAGTCGATGTCAGTGATTGCTGGTTCATGTGGTTATATCGCACCAGGTTAGTCTTATGATTCAACTTAAATGTGCTTTGATTAATCAACAGTTTCGCTTAAGGTAGTAATGATCATTTGTACATGTTGCACGGAGATTCAGATGGAACCACATTTAAGTTTTATTAGTTGAGACTTAAATGAGCATTCACTATCTATTGAGACATGTCTGAAATCATGGCTCCACAACTTCTCACTTGTCCATTAATGGAATTTGAAACTTTTTGTTTGTTTGTTTGTTTCCCTCCATAACTTTCATTTCAAACTACTTGCAGAATACGCATACACGCTTCGTGTGAACGAGAAAAGCGACATCTACAGTTTCGGGGTAGTGATCCTCGAGATAGTGACTAGGAAACGCCCGGTTGATCCAGAACTTGGGGAAAAAGATTTGGTGAAATGGGTTTGCACAACATTGGACCAAAAAGGCATAGAGCATGTGATAGACCCGAAACTCGACTCTTGTTTCAAAGATGAGATAAGCAAAATCCTCAACGTTGGACTCCTCTGCACGAGTCCGTTGCCCATTAACCGACCTTCCATGAGGCGTGTGGTTAAGATGTTGCAAGAAATTGGCGGTGGAGACGAGGAAAGCCTACACAAGACAAGAGACGATAAGGATGGCAAATTAACACCTTATTACAACGAAGAAACCTCAGACCAAGGAAGTGTAGCTTGAGACACAAATGGAGAAAGAAAAGTGTTTTTGCCCAAAAAAGCTCTCTCAATTTTTGGTGCTTGAAGCTGGGAATTAGGGCATTGAATCAAGATTCTCTCCCTCCCTTTTTTAGGGTTTTGGTCTAAAAGAGAGAATCAGAGAATGTTGAATTATATTTTTATAATATATGAAAAAAAAAGTTTCTAATTCAGTGTTTCAGTTTCTCCACTGTATAAAGCTATATTAGTAAACTCTGGTTTTGTAAGAGTTTTTATTTTTAGTAAATGCAAATGAAAAAAGAAAACGATTTTCTGGCGTTAACATGAATTAAAATAGTTTCCATATTTGGGGTAACAGATTCAAGGTTCTTGTAGGAACATGTCTGTTTGAATCTTTTAAAGCATTGGGCTCTCTCTCTCGTTTTTAGTGAACTCTTTGGAGGCTCGTGTACAGTTTTATGTCACTGTAGATTCACATGGCTCTTAAATTCTCAACTTTTTCAAACCAACTTTTCTATTTTCTTAAATTTCAGGTTGTGTTATTTTCCTTTACTTACTCTCTCCGTACATGAGCCTGAGCATCAGACTTGACTAATATCAACTTTCCTGCTAAAAGATCTCTAACTCCCGGATACTTGTGTGAAGTCTGATTAGTACAATAAACTACGTATGTATTTTTGATATCTCATTCTTTAAATTCTTGGAGTTCGACAACTATTTTTAACAAAGATATATAATTCCAAAAAGAGAAAAAAAAAAAAAAGTAGTTAAGTCATCTAAATCGACCAGTAGTGATTATGTAAACGTTTAACTTCCTGATTGCAATTAAGTTATGACATTAAAAACTAAAAGCTAACTTCTATTGTTTGAGTACAAAACAAAAATATTGACATCTGACTACATTACCTAAGATTTATCTAAGTAGAGAATTTACATTAAGGTATTACTTATTAGTTATTACATACATAAATAGGTAAAGAATCTAAATATGAGCTGTTGGGTGAGGAAATTAAAAGTGGGTCCAATAAGCATTGAAGCCAGCCCACATTGTTATCATTCAATTAAGGGACATAGACACCTCACCTTCATCTTTTGCCTTGTCTCTCTGTCTCTTTCACTCTCTAAATCATTTCTCAATTTTGTTTTCTTTGTTTTTGCATTTCCTTTTTGTTTATTTTGTTCAACTTGTTTCATGATGAGTTTCATAGAGAGATTCTACATAACTTGTTTGTTTTTGCTAGAATAAGTATCACTCTTTTTCCATTCTATTTTGATAGTTTTGTGAAGTTTCTTTTATATGTGATGCAACTTTGTTCTAGTAATTTTGGTATAGTAGTCTTGCTAGTGGTTGGTATAATATGAGTAAGATAGTTCGTGGGTGGTATAATTATTTAGAAGAAACAAAGTATTATAATGGAAAGCATAGTAGGGACTAAGGGACCAAAGTTCAATAGATAAGGTCAGGATTGCGAAATGATCATGTACATCATTAATACATATGAGAGTAATTGAGTGTCATTATGACCCACACCACACGGTACACACTCGCACCTTAGGGTCATATGGCTTTTAAATGGGCCTATCGGACCCACATTGTTTCCACATTTTTGAATAAGTCTTACATAACGACTATTCATTCTCTCTCAATTCTCTAATTTGTCAAAGGCCCATTACAAAGACTAGGAAAGACAAAAGACGATTTTGGTATATGTTTAAAATTGAAGATAATATATGTATGGGATAAACAACAACTTGTCAAGCTTCTTAAGAACTTGTAAAATGTTTGAAAACTAGTAAAAAAAGTTTCTGAAAACTTTTCGGATTTATAAATATTTTCACAATTTTTAAGAATGTTAACAATCTATATGGGTGGTATAATCCACTATATAATATAGTGAATTTGGAATTACAATAAAAATTATATAGTGGATATTATTTATCATGAGTTTGTTAGTCTATATACCACAATTTATATAGGTGGTATATAATTTTTGTCACACATGAATTTGTTAGTTTATATTGTAATTCCGTAAAGTAAGAAAAAAAAAATTAGTTACTAAATGAAATAATATAAATTTTTAATGTTATCTACCTAATTCCCTTATGCTTTATTATATTTAATTATTTCATACTACGTGTGTGAAAATTAAAAAAATTACACTAATGGTAAAAAGTATAACTATTAAGAATTACGGACCAACAATTTTAACTCAGAAGTTTTTAAAATAGGATTAAAAAACTTACTACTTAATTAAAGAGAAAATCACGTTTTTAACCCTCAATTAACTAAGGAAAAAAAGAGAGAGAAAACGTTTGACTTACTAAAAAAATTATATATACTCTATTTTTTTAACTAAGAAAACGTCTATCGGAAGTTTTTACCATTCGATATTTCGATTGATTCTTTCTAGGATAAGTGAAATTGTCGAGTAGAGTACTCGCCAAATTTTCTAATAGACTTCAAATTTTGACACCATTTTAACTAGAATGAAGTGAATTAATAAATTTCGCGATCGAAGAAAATTTATTTCTGTCCTAAACCTACATAATAACTCCTCCTTAAATAGAAACCACTATTGCTACCATTTAGTTACGCAAATAAACAGAATTTCCATAGCATTAACAAAAAATATTTGATACTTGCTAGGACATAACTTTGGTCTCACCATTTTGCCATTTCGAGAAGTTATAGTAATACTATAATATATAGTGTAATGTGTTAATTTTGATAATAGGATCTATGTTAATTAAATATTTTTCTTATAAAACATTTAAAACAATAAAATCGATTGATTATTTGATATTAAATTCTAATGACATATTTGTAAATAGAATACAATTGAATAGAAGTATAGTATATACTGGATGAAAAGACAGATCTATTTGAAAATTAAAATGGATGAAATATACAAAATTAATCATTTCTAAAAGCTTTCTCAGTAAGCTGTTTCGTTTCTTTGCATTTGTCTTTTTTCATAATTTACTTTTGGGCTGAGATTATTAGTTTCTTGTTGAAGAAGCTTCGCATCTCCATCGAGGATCATGTGTAAGGACTCGACTGCTTACGCAAATAAACAGAATTCCCATAGCATTAACAAAAAATATTTGACCTCCTCGTAAACATTTATCGATGGTTGTACCATTCTAATTAATTATAGATCGTTTCAAAATATTGTGGCGAGCTTAAAAAAATCAATATTAGGGCTCCGTTAAGACAAGATTGAGAAAAATATAAGTTAATAACTATTGGTGGAGAATCCATTGTCAACGAGCCAAAATATGAGAATTTTGGGTATAGGTTACTTGCTTAACACGAGAGTTTGTTCTGTGCGTGAAGATATGGTCTTATGGCTTCACCAAGTTGGTCCAACATATATATTCAAGTTTCTATAAGTAAAATGATAGGTGGTGTATATGATCTAACATTTTATCTTCAATCTATTATATATTTTGTAAATGATAATCGGGCGCATAACTTAACGTTTTCCATTGCATAATTCATCACACGATCTTGTTCTTGGATTTTTTTTTTTTTTTTTAATATAATCTGTTAAAGGATCAGTCAAGATCATGTTATGGCATATCCGCATATGATATCTTGAAGAAAAAAATAAATAAAATTGGCAAAAATTAAAATAGTAAGTATTAGGGATAATATTATCCCATATTGGAAAGGACAAGGGATCTTGACTAGTATATAAGATATATGGGCCTCTCCAATGTGGGATAATATTATCCCAAATATGGGTTTCCAACTCAAAACCAATTGGCAATGAGGAGAGGCCCATACATCTTATATACTAATCAAGATCTCTTGTCCTTTCCAATGTGAGATAATATTATCCCTAATAGTAAGGACAAGAAAATGAGTTTCAATAACGACACTCCATCTTTCGTCACCTTTCTTGATTTTGAAGAGATTAGCTTTCTCTTCTTTTTTTTTCTTTTATAAATTCCATATCTTTATTTAGTTTAATATTCTCTTGAAGGGGTTTTTCCTAATTGTGGTTGGATCCCACAGTTGAACAATTTTTCACCACTCTAGCTAGCTATAACACATTAAATATTTCAACTGTGAAAACTAGAAAAAGTTAAAAATGATTCAAAATAGTCATAATCAAAATTTTGAAAAATGTAATTATTAATTATTTGTTGCAAACGTATGTATATACACCATTCATAAACTTGACGTCCACGCAACCTCCCAAAAATATTATTTTAGTACACCATTTTAATTTAATATAGTATAATTAAATTTTAGTTCCAAAACTTAACATTCACTTGCCCCTCTTTCTATATCACCTCCTCATCTTTAGCTCTGTCTCTCTCTCCCTCTCTCTCTTGATTCTATCGTTTGATAGTTCTGATTGTAATTAGATTTTGTAGGTCACTGTATAGAGAGATCAGTAAAATAAGAAGGATGAGTTGGTGTGATGGTTCAGATGATAACTACGATCTTAATCTTAAAAGAGTATCAAACATTGATCATCCATCGGTTCAACTCAAAGACCAATCTCAATCATGTGTCACGAGCGGTCCAGATTCCAAATTTAACGTTGAAACTCCCATCATGAGTTCTTGTCCTTCTTGTGGACACAAGATCCATCACCAAGACGACCAGGTTACATATGTTATTTCACCTAAATGTTCTCTAGTTATTAATATGATTACTTTAGATTATTTTGACATGTACATATAAATGTGAAAATAAATGAAATTTGATAAGGTTGGTGGCATCAAAGATTTACCAAGCTTACCGGCAGGAGTCAAATTCGACCCGTCGGATAAAGAGATCCTTATGCATTTAGAGGCGAAGGTATCATCAGATAAGCGAAAACTTCATCCCTTGATCGATGAATTTATACCTACGCTTGAAGGAGAGAATGGAATTTGTTATACGCATCCTGAGAAACTTCCTGGTACGTAACGCTCTCTTTTTGTAACATCAACACAGAGAAAAGAAAAAAAAAATAGAGATAAATTAATACTATTGACGATTTTTTTCTTAAAAATAACTCAATTGGCACCATGAAAAACAAGGAGAATTGTCCAAAAATGACAATTTGGTTATTGTGATTTTCATTTAAAATTTGGGTCAAAAGTAACACATGTTTGCATACGGATTCTACACAAACACTCTTGGCTTTACCCGTTTATATTAGAGTTTTCGGTTTTAAAGAAATTTGTAGAGACACATATATTTTGGTTTAATTACAAAAAAAAAATGATTGCTAGATTTGATAAAATGTAATATTTGTTCAGAAGTGTAAATGTTGGTTTTCTCACAAAAACAAATGATCACATGAATTAAGTAAAGTTTTGTGAAATAGCATTGTCTCTAAAATTTTGGTTTAGATTATAAAAGTGAAATCATCAAATCCAATGTGATTGGTGATTAGATCAACATATGCTTAACTTAAGTACATCTTGTCCCAAGTAGGAGTAAGCAAAGACGGGCAAGTACGGCACTTCTTCCACCGGCCATCAAAGGCTTATACGACAGGAACACGAAAACGTAGAAAAGTTAGCACAGATGAGGAAGGTCACGAAACAAGGTGGCACAAAACGGGCAAGACCCGACCCGTTTTGTCTCAATCAGGAGAAGCCGGTTTCAAGAAGATCCTAGTGCTCTATACCAACTATGGCCGCCAGAAGAAGCCTGAGAAGACGAATTGGGTGATGCATCAGTATCATTTAGGTAGCAGCGAGGACGAAAAAGACGGTGAACCTGTCCTCTCTAAAGTCTTCTACCAAACACAGCCTAGGCAATGTGGCGGTTCGATGGAACCTAAACCGAAAAATCTCGTAAACCTAAACCGGTTTAGTTATGATAATATTCAGACGGGTTTTGGGTATGAACATGGAGGTAAAAGTGAAGAGCCGACGACGCAGGTAATTCGAGAGTTGGTGGTTCGTGAAGGCGATGGGTCATGTTCGTTTCTTAGTTTTACTTGTGATGCAAGTAAGGGTAAAGAAAGCTTCATGAAGAATCAATAGAACATACTATATTTAAATGGAGGTGCTTTGTTGGAGTAAAGATGAGGAAAAGAATGAGAGAGCACATATTCTTTGTGTGTAGGTGTTGGGTAACTATCATAGTAATCTTTCTCAAAGCTTTTGGGAGATTTTAGGATTTAACCTTTTTTTATGATTAAATTGGGGGCGTAACTTTAACTTCGAGACATTACAAATCTTTGTTTTTATTTCTTTACTTCTAGATAAAATATGTCAAAACAATATATACTGTAATAGCTCTTCCTTCAATTATTGTAACAAATGAAATTATGAAACAAATAAAATATATGAAATTTGGAAACCGGAACTCTTGGTCTAGTAATTTGTTTTATTATTAAGAACTTGTATTAGTTGTATATGGATTTAAATCCGATGTGCTGCAGTATGCAGCTCGAGAATTATTTTTTGTGTAAAAATTAAAAAAGAAGAACAAGATTACTAGTTCTTATTGCCTGCAGGATAGGCAAATATAATTAACCACCACAATATTTTTCATTGTTAAATTGCAAATTATTTCCGTGATCTAATTTTAAGACCTATATATATAATATCTAATTTTATAACTATTTTAAAATAAAAAAATTTATTTTCTAAAATCTAAAATTATTCTAGTTAAGTAAGCTTTCCGTACTAATGTTTTGTTTAGTGTGAACCTTAATCAATTTTTTATTTCTTGAGTTTGGAAATCAACCTTAATTTTGTTTTATTTTCTCGATCGATCTTTAGCATTTGCTTATACCAAGAAGAGCAAAGATCCAATAAATTTGGAGCAGTGAGGAATTTGGGCGTGGCGTTACACCGTTACCAATTCTCACGTGAGCAGTGAGATTAATCGTGTGCATTAAATAGAAAAAGTCTTTGACAAAGAGAAATTAGAAATGTATTGAAGCCCGAAATTATGTCAACTAACTAAAAAAAGTTCTAATTGCCAAAATTTCGCATGAAATTGATATATAAACAGAAATTATTATGAGTTTAGCATGAGGTGTATTAGGACATAATGTTCCACATCGGAAGTTGGAAGGGATCCTAAGTAATATGGTATCAGAGCCCGATCCACACATGTCCAACCCGATCCGACCTAAAGATGGTCCAATCATCGACAAGGCCCAAAATTGATGCCGTCGATCTAAGCCCGAATATTCCGAGATTAATGGCCAAAGAGTCATCATCTCGAAAGGGCGTATTAGGACATAATGTCCCACATCGGAAGTTGGAAGAGATCTTAAGTAATAAGGTGTTTAATTTATTTATATTTATTTTAATTCATAAGATGACGAACGTACGACATCAACATGTGACTCAATTGCTTTTTCCTGACATGCTTTTATTATGGTAACTATGATGCACAAGATGTTGAAATTAAACCGTCAATTTCAAGCATTAACGAGTATACGTATTCACCTTTGTTCCAGCAAATCCTACAATGACTCAACTTAAGCTTTACAAGGAGAAGAAGACATACAAATTAAATGGATCGAAAGTAAAAGCTTGTCGCCTTACCAAACACCATGATCCCAAAATTCATGAATCTAAGATTGATCAAACACATTTAAGTGTCTAATTCAAACACATCTTGAATCTAAGATAGTAAAAAGATTAGAATGAAATATATTAATCACTATTTTACAATTAATCTCGTTGCAAATACATCAGTACTGTTGATACCTTCTAGCATTTTTTTTTTCTTTTTTTTTTTGCTAAAAGACCTTCTAGCTTTTCTTCATTGTCCTCCTGAATGTATTCTTTGTTGTTTCAACTCAGCCTAATTCAATCGTAAACATGCTTGAGCTTTAGAGAATCTTGATTCGTTCTCTTTATTGAATACTGCATGGGTGCACAAAAAAAAAAACATTGATGATACTTTTCCACCATGAAAGACTATGAAAGTTGTTATCTCCATTTTTTTCACTAAACTCAAAATTAGTAGACAGATCATAGTACAGTATTATCCAATAATTGGCTTTTCTGTTATTATCCATATCGTTTCATGAAACCGCAAGAGGAAACTTAACCTCTGTTTTTATTCATCCTCATAATTAATATTTGAGTGTGTTGACTATTTTTTTCCTCTCTATCTTCCATCTCTCTCACTTTTTTCAACTCAATCCAAGGGGTCTCTCATATTTTGGCATTTGTGATTTCTCAAATCTGAGAAACCACATACCCCCAAACAGGAGCATTAAAGTCACATTTAAATCACTATCACCTAAACAGTGAGTCAATGAGACCAATTAAAATTAGTGGGTACCATTTTTCTACAAATTAACTAGTACAATCTCTAGCGAATTTCAACTTAAGATTTTTTACGTTTTTATTTATTTCTTTATATACATACACAGTAAACAATCCAATTATAAAACTAAACCGATTAATAACCATTACCGAATCAAAATTCTTAAACTAAAAAAAATTTGATTACAATATTCACAACCACAGAGCCCCAACCTCCTTAAGAATTGGAACTAACTCACCGGAGATATGAGTGGCCATAACCCTATCTAATCCTCCAAACAACCTCCCTCCTACATAAACCGCCGGTAACTTCACCGTGTCTCCGCCGCCAATCCTCTCCAACTCACGCAAGACTTCCTCTTCCCTCTCCTCTTCAATCTCAAGAACCGCCGGATTCACTCCAAGTCCAAGAAGCAGCCTCCTCACCACGTGACACATGCAACATCCTCTCCGTCCAATCACGATCACCGCGTTCTCCTCCACCACCATCCGAACGCTCTCGCCGTTTCCTTGAGTTTTAAGCGGTAGCGGCCGCAGAGATTCCCCGACGGTGGTCATGTTATAGTTTCTTGCACAAGAAATCGTTCCTTGCATTTTCAAGTATGTTTTAAAGATAGATACCAATTAGGAAATGGAAGGTTCTGTTATATATAGTATAGAAATGAAGAAAGAGAGACAGAGAGAAAAGTCTAGCGTCAACGATGGTTACGTAAGGATCTGCGTCACAAGAAGCTATGAGTGATGCTGTTTACGTCACCGGATTGGAGTGGACTTAGTCATAGGACCGTGTCGTTATATCGTATCACATGTTTCACGCTGACTTTTTGGATCCCACTTTATTCTTTTAACAGAAATCAGCACGTTTTTTTATTTTGTTTCCTTTCTACGTGTTTCATTCATTACATAATTTTTTACTGTTTTTCATATCAATAAAAAATAGGATCAGAATCGTTCTTTTGGGTCAAATTAACAGAATAGTTTATTACTATTTTTGTTGTTGTTTTCGATAGATGGTTGTATACTTACAAAATATTCGCATGTGACCACATAGTGGATGCTTGCTTCTTTGGATCTCGACCATCAAAATAGAATCACAGGACTATATATAACAATTTTGGTAATCTAATACTATAATTGTATAAACACAATTTTATTTTGGAGTAGCTAAATATACTATAGAGACTAGAGAGACCTAATTATCTAAAATTTCGATATTTTCCCATTTTACCATTCAAGTTTAAAATAGCATTTAGATGAAAAAGTGAATATATATGACACTCTAGCTAGGACGAAAACATTTTGAGTGGTACATAATCTAAACATAAATTTAAAGAAAAAATACAGATACTAAATTTAAAGTTAATGTAAAGCGATCATGTCAATAATGCACTAAATCTCATCAAAAGTTTTGCATTGGCCGTGTTTGGATGAAAGTAGTAATTATGAGACGTGATTAATTTTGTGTGAAGTACTCGTGTTGGATCCTTCTTTTAAACAATAACTAAAAATAAGAAAAGTTTGACATTATTGTCATATTATTTGTACTCGGAATTTTCCGGGTAGTGGAGCCTTATTAATTTAATACACATGCCAAGAAAGAACTGAGAAGGTCATTTACAAAGAACCATCGTCGTCCGATATATGGACGGTGGAAAAGTCGGTATACGTCAGCACCAAGCTACCAACTTATTGGTTGTTTTAATGGAATCATGACGTCCTTTCTTCTTTAAACTCACGTCACCCATTTCTTCCTAAATTAGGACTATTATATGGGGATTGCATTTCTTTATAAAGTCATGTCATCCTTTAACCTTATAAGTTCTTCAGGTTCCAAAGCCTTTTAATTGTATCGTTCCACCAAATCCTGAAATGGAAGTTCAACATCCATCATCGTCCCAAAACGTTATTTTTTTTTTATAAAAAAAATAGAGTGTGACAAAAATGCATGACCGATATAATTTTCAACAAAAGAATGTTAATTAACCACCACAAAATGATCAGTAATATAAAAAGTTTAGAAATGATAGTTGTAGAAAGATTCAAGAGAGAAACGAAGAAGATAACGAAATTCTGTTATACTCTCTTAAGAAGTTTGTTACAATGGAACCCTCTATTTATAGGGGAGAGTTCCGGTTAACTGAGATAACCACACTCGGTTATCAGTTTACATTAAACCAATCTTATACACTAATATCCTCCCTCAAGATGAGATGTATATGGAGAGAAGACTCATCTTGCCTATAAGAGATTGGAAAAGAGCAGGATATAGTGGTTTCGTAAGAACATCGGCGATCTGATTTGTAGTTTGCACATGCAAAGTCTTCAGCAAGCCTTGGTCTATCCGATCACGAGTAATGTGGCAGTCATTCTCTACATGTTTCGTACGCTCATGGAAGACGGAGTTGTTGGCGATGTGAATTGCTGCAGTAGAGTCACAAAAAAGAGGAACAGGTTTGTTTTGAGGTACCTGAAACTCATTGAGTAACTTCACAAGCCAAGCTATCTCCTTGCTTCCCATGGCCATCGCTCTATACTCAGATTCAGCAGAAGAAGCAGAGCATACATCTTGTTTCCGAGATTTCCAAGAAATCAAAGAACTTCCAAGGAACATACAATATCCTGATGTAGATCTTCTGGAGTCTTGACATGAATTCCAATCAGCATCAGTATATGCCTTGAGACACAAGTCTGAAGTAGCAGAGTAAAATAAACCCAGTCCAATGGTTCCTTTTAGATAATGAATCACTTTGTAGGCTGCCTTTAAATGTGAGGCTTTAGGAGCTGATGAGAATTGACACAATCTATTGACCGCATATGTAATGTCAGGTCTTGTAATTGTCAAATACATGAGCTTCCCAATCAATCGTCTATAAACTTCAGGATTCTGTAAATCTGGTTCATCACTGTGAAGAGCTAATTTCACACTCGGTTCCATAGGAATAGTGGAAGGTCTGCAACCCAATAAACCAGTCTCTTCTAATAATTCCAGTGTGTACTTTCTCTGACAAACTGAAATCCCTTTCTTCGATCTAGCAATTTCCAGGCCTAAGAAATACTTAAGAGGACCTAAGTCTCTAAGCTTAAAAGCCTTTGCTAAATCAATCTTTAATTCCTCTATAGCAACATCATTATTCCCAGCAATAACAATGTCGTCAACGTATACTAGTAAAGCAGTGTAGATATTACCAGATATACGAGTGAATAGAGTATGATCCGCATGTGATTTCTTGAAGCCAAGATTCATCAATGTTGAGCTGAACTTCAAGTACCATTGCCGTGATGCTTGCTTTAATCCATACAAGGACTTTTGTAATTTCAATACTGCATTCTGAGGTAAGATTCCTCCCTGCTTCATAGAGTATCCTGGAGGCAAACTCATATAAATCTCCTCATTTAAATCACCATTGAGAAAGGCATTCGAAATATCCAACTGATGGAGACTCCATTCCTTAGCAGCTGCAACAGAAAGTAGTGTTTTCACTGTTGTCATTTTGGCCACTGGTGAGAAAGTATCACCATAGTCTTCACCTTCCTTTTGTGTATACCCTTTAGCCACTAGGCGTGCTTTGAACCTCTCTAGGCTTCCATCAGCATTAAGTTTTACTTTGAAAACCCATTTACAGCCAATAGGTTTCTTACCATCAGGGAGAGTGCAAACTGACCAGGTATCAGTTGATTCCAACGCTTCTATCTCTATTTCCATAGCATCAAGCCACTCTTTGATTTTCTTAGCTTGTGCATAAGTACAGGGTTCTGGATACTTATTTACTGCACAAATATAAGCAGTGAATTCTTCAGAGAGCTGAGCATAGTTAATATAGGCTGAGATAGGATACCTGACATCTTTCTGTACATCCGGAACTGCATTACAATAATATTCCTGTAAGTAACCAGGTGGTTTTGACTTCCTTTTAGACCATATGTCCACAGTTTCATTAGAGGAAGGTACAGATTCCACTGTCTTACTATCAACAGACAAGGATTCTTCTGAAATGTCATGAGGGACTGTAGTAGACACTGATTCATCAAAAATATCTTGAGGAATGTGTTTCTTATCAGCAAAAGGATATATAGCTTCAAAGAAAACAACATGCCTTGAAACGTGAATACTATTAGTTTCCAAATCAAGTAACTTATAGCCTTTATACCCTGCAGGGTAACCAAGAAATACACAAGCCCTGGCTCTAGACTCAAATTTGTGTCGCTGATGAGTACTTGTTGATTGATAGCACAAGCATCCAAAGACTTTAAGCAGAGAGTAATCAGGTACCTTGTTGTGGAGAAGTTCAAAAGGAGATTTGTTTGAGAGGAGAACACTTGGCAAACGATTGATCAGAAACACTGCAGACAATATGCAATCTACCCAAAACTCCAATGGTATACAAGACTGAAACATCAAAGCTCTTGCAACATTCAGTATGTGTTGGTGTTTTCTCTCCACAACTGAATTCTGTTGAGGTATCTCAGGGCATGAATGATATGAAATAATCCCTTTATCTCTGTATAATGAGTCAAATTTCAACTCAGGGGCATTGTCTGACCTTACTGCTTTCACATTAATCTGATACTGAGTCGCTACCATCGTAAGAAATCCAGGGAACAGAGTTAATACTTCATTCTTAGCCTTCATCAAGTATACCCATGTTGCCCGACTATAATCGTCTACAATAGTCAAGAAGTACCTGAATCCTTCAACAGTTGGTGTTGCAAACGGTCCCCAAGTGTCTATATGAACCAAATCAAAAGCATGCTCAGACATGTTATTCTTAGAAGGAAAAGTAAGACGCTTTTGCTTCGCTTGTTGACAAACTGCACAATGAACAATCTCATTTTTATTTCCTTTTCTCAAACCAAGTACATTGTGTAGTACATCAATCTTTTCAAAAGAAGGATGTCCTAATCGGCTATGCCAAAGAGCATTATCAACAATAGCATTGCAATTCGCATTTACTGAAACAGAGGAGCTATTATCTAAACTAGAACATTCAGCAGGACTAGTACTCAAGACATATAAGCCTCCAATTTGTTTCCCTTCACCAATCTTCTGCTCCTTGATAGGATCCTGAATTACACAGCAACCCTCATCAAAATATACTTTTGATTTCAAATCTTTAGTCAATTGACTTACACTGAGGAGATTAAGTCGAAATTGAGGAATATATAACACATTGTATAGTGTGATATACTCATTCAACTTAATAATCCCTACTCCTGCTATCTTGACATTAGAACCAGTAGGCAATGTGACTTCACTACGCAAATCATCAGATAGGCTTTCAAACAAATTTCTATCAAAAGAAACATGATGAGTTGCACCACTATCTATGATCCAAGTGTTAACAGTCAACATTTTCCTAGAGGTTGTCAAAACACATAGCAACCACAGAGTAGAGGGAGAGAAAGAAATACCATTAAAAGCAGAACCATCATTATTACTAGTGCTTGCAACAGAGGCAATAGTAATTGGTTGTGCAGGGTTATGGAGTTGTTTACTGAAATAGGCAATCACATCTTGTATTTGGGTCTTTGACATGTTTTCTACCAATTCAGCAATACCATCTGGTCCAATCCCTTTAGTATTCATTGTTTTTCCATCAGTCAAAGCGAGATTAGCAACAACGGGCTTTGATTTCTCTGGTGGTGTAACATTCTTCTGCTTGTGTTTAAAATCCAATGGATAACCGTGAATCTTGTAACAAGTGTCTTTCGTATGTCCAGTGTAACCACAATGAGTACACTGTACTTTAGGTGCTTTAGGAGGATAAGAACGAGTAGCATTCACAGCAAACTGCGCACTAGTAGAAGCTGCAACTTGAAATGCAGATGCATTAGTAACAGTAACCATACTCCTTTGACTATGATCTTGGTCCAAGAGGTTGTAAATTTCTGCTAAATCAGGTATTGTTTTCTTCATGATGATCTGACTGCGTATAGTTGCATAAGATTCATTCAATCCTGCAAGAAACTTCACAATTTTGGCATGATCAGCCTTAGAAGCAGTAGCTACACAACATTTGCAATTCTGGCAAGTATCCGCACAACTAGCACCATCCAAATCATCCCATAATGTTTTCAATGATGTATAGTACTCAGAGAGACTCATAGATCCTTGTTGTAATCCCCATATCTGCTGAGTCAAATGATAAGATCTAGGAAGATTCGTAATATGAAATCTTGTAATCAAATCTTTCCAAATTTCTGCAGCATCATTGAATCGCAATATACTTTTGTAAATTTGTTTGGTGACAGAGTTCAATATCCACGACTTAACCATACTGTTACATCGAGACCAAACGCGAAAGCTAGGATCGAATTCAGGAGGTAGTAACCGGCATGCTAAAAATTTAGTAGTCGTTTAAAAAATTCATTCAAGCAATTTATGAATAAAAATTTTGTTTTCTAAATTCACAAGGCTTGCTTTATTGGATATTTTACATTTGCAGTTGCCTATCGTGATAATTTTGCATAACAAAACAAGTCACAATATATACCATTCTTTCGTGTAACTGAAAATCTATAAAAGTTAAAACCTTAATTGTGTAAACCTAAAATTTTACCATACAGTTTTGAATGAGAAAATAATTATTTGTTTTTGGTGAAACAATCCCGTTACTAGGATTAGTAACAATGAGAATATGTGGTATCGAATTTTTTACGGACTATGAATCTTCTCAATAGACGGACGTAATTCAAATTTCGTTATGGCATGAGTCATGTCACGAAAAACTCAGCAAAAGTGGTTTCGTCTTTCGAAATGAAAAAAAAAAGTTTTCTATAATCATTTGATCGTTTCCCCATTTTACAAAACAGAATTTTGTAACGTAGTATAGTTTTTATTAGTGTCGTAGATTTGTCATAATTTATTGGGCTATGTGGTTTGTTATTGGGCTTTGTAATATTTTCCAATTTAGCCCAAAATTAAACTTTCAGCGACTCTCAAAGCCAACCGCGGGTGATGCGTTTTGCTATGTAAGAGAGACGAATCTCACGCCGGAATCCTTTTTAGTGCACCGTCGTTTGTTGTTGTTCTTCTTCTTCCTCGATCTCCGTCGCGTCACGTTTCGATTAATTCCTTCACAAGGTAAGAAGCTTCTTCAATTTTCCTCTACATCAATTCTGCTTTCTCATTGATCCCTGTCGTTATCGTCTCTAAACGCAAGCTTTTTTTCCAAGGTTTGTGTCGATCTTAAAGTACAGAGACTGATAAAGCCGTTCCCGTTCTATTGAAGAAAGTTCTAACCCTAGATTAGCCAGGATTTAATCGGAATTTTTCTGGATCTAATAGTGTTATCGAGTTGATCATTGTAACTTAGAACTCTAATTATGCAATCGTAGAATTTGCGCATCTCCAGAACAATCCCTGCCAATGAGTTGAATTTCAAAATTCTGTTTCTGTAACTAATTCTGCATAGGAACTTGTTTGTATATCTTAATCAGCTGTATTATTTGGTGTATAGGGTAGCACAATTTTGTCGATTTTCCGGGATGTCTTCTGCTCAAGATCCATTCTACATTGTTAAAGAAGAGATCCAGGATTCTGTAAGTTTTATTGTAATGGCGAGAGATGTTTTTGTTTAGATTTAAGGACAGTGATTGATGTTGTGGGTTTTTGGTTATGGATGCTTTGTTAGATTGATAAGTTGCAATCAACATTCCACAAATGGGAGCGTATCTCTCCCGACATGGGGGATCAAGCGCATGTGGCGAAGGAGCTTGTTGCTACTTGTGGAAGCATTGAGTGGCAGGTACTCGTATTTACTCACGGTCTTATTCACCTCGGCTTTTTATATAATTTAGCTGGCGTGGAATATGATTTGTGTTTGTCAATGGATTGTGTTTTTTCTTTGTATTAATTGTTGAATAGGATGATGGATACTGAACATAGCTGATGTATTGGCCCTTATTTACATGATTAGAAATCCAATAGATTAAGTAAGTGCAACGTTCGAATTAGAGTCCTTTCATGGCTATTGAAGCTGTCTTTACTGATAGGAAGGTAGATGAGCTGGAAAAGGCGATTACTGTTGCAGCTAAAGATCCTTCATGGTATGGTATTGATGAAGCTGAGCTTGAAAAACGGAGGAGATGGACTAGTAATGCTAGGACACAGGTATGTCTCTAAGTTTGTTATGAATACTGCTTTACAGAGTGGCATATATTTGTTGTTAGTCGACTTTTGCAAGACAATTACGATATTTTTTATAGGTGCGGAATGTGAAGTCTGGTGTTTTAGCTGGAAAGGTTAGTTCTGGAGCTGGTCATGCAAGTGAAGTGCGCAGAGAACTGATGAGAATGCCAAACTCGGGTGAAGCAAGTAGATACGATCAGTATGGAGGGAGAGACGATGACGGTTTTGTACAGTCAGAATCAGATAGGCAAATGCTGTTGATAAAGTATAGCTCTTTCTCTGTGTTCTACATTGTTTTGGAGTCTTTTCTTTGCTTCTGAGTTTATAACGATTATAGACTGAAGATTGTAGCATAGTTTTGTCAAAAACAGAGTAGTGCCATAACTTAACATCATTTTGTCACTTCAGGCAACAAGACGAAGAATTGGATGAGCTCAGTAAAAGTGTACAGAGAATTGGAGGAGTGGGGCTCACTATACACGACGAACTCGTTGCACAGGTTAGTAATATGGGAAGATGATTTAACAGTAGTACATATCAGTAGAGATCAGAAACATCAAGTTTTTGTTATTGTGCGTGTTCAGGAGAGAATAATAGATGAATTGGATACGGAGATGGACAGTACAAAGAACCGGCTGGAGTTTGTTCAGGTAAACCCCTAAAGGCCTTGTTGCTGTATTGATTGAAGTGTAAAGAAAGTAAAACCTGAAAGAATGAAAATGGCATTGTGACAGAAAAAAGTGGGAATGGTAATGAAGAAAGCTGGAGCAAAAGGTCAAATGATGATGATATGTTTCTTGCTCGTCTTGTTCATCATCCTATTCGTTCTTGTCTTCTTGACCTAAAGACGGAGCCACTGGATCTTATAGATGGGAGTTTAATGTCTTACATTATCATATGTTTTTGGTGAAACAAAAGGAATATTTACATAAGGTTGTCTGTTTTTTCTTCTCTTATCCAATCGCATATCTAATTTTGAACTTTTGGCTGTGAGATCTCAAGAGAAGCTGAAATTAAACAACAAACCCATGACACACATGAACGTACTTCCAAATTAAATCCCACGGCTAAGTTCCTCAAACATTACAAATCAGTCTGATCAAAAGTAAGCTGTCAAAAACTTCCCTATAGAACAAGTTTCTGCAGTGGAAGCCCATAAAAGAATCCACCGGCTGGAATATAAGGGCCATTATATATCGCCTGGATGGATTAAAAACAAGAAAGAGCACCCACACAAGGAGGCGGAGGCGGAGGAGAATATGACGACGGAGGATTGTGAGTATTTTACGGCGGAGGAATATTCCCGTCATGTGAGAGAATACTGGCGTGCAGTGGCGGAATCGGATGTAATTCTCTCAACTTCTTCTTCTTCTTTAGAGAATTTCCATGATTGTGATATATGTTGAACTGACATAATTATTTTACCCTAACCCTGATCCTAGTTCTTAATAGCTTGTAGAACACTAAATATAGATTCTAGTGTTGTTTACTAATTGATTATTTTGGTTAATTAGGGTTTCTATCGCTTTTAGGGATTGCTAACTGATTATTTTGTTGAATTAGGGTTTCTATCGCTTTTAGGGTTGTTGTTGTTTATGGGATTGCTAACTGATGGGTCTTAATTAGGGTTTTGATATCGAGGAAATTGATAGTCCAGTAGTACTTACTGGACTGCTTTCCTACGACTGTCAATCTGGTCATCGTTATCCTGAGCCTCTCTTGGTCAATCGATATGCTTTGTTGGGGCTTCATCTTTACAATATTTTGCAGGTAATATTTTAAAACTATATATAGTCTCATCTCTCTCTTTTGGTGCTTCATCAACATGTCCTGTACCACGTCCAATTTTCTTTTCATCTGTCAGGGGACAAGTTTCGAGCTCGCTACCTTACAAAAATTCAACAAGACAATGAACCTTACGTCTTCGTACTACATTACTCTGCTTGCACAAGATCCACCATTGCAGAAAACCTTTCAGGTTCGAGTTGATGAACGAGCATATCACAGTTTGGATTTGACAGTCGCTATTGCTAGACCTAAAAAAGATCAAAATGAAGGTGACTTGTGCTTCATTGTTCAATTTTTTTTTAATACAAGTCAAAGAGTATAATCAAATCTCACTTGCTGATTAATAATGTTGCATAGCAGCAGTGTCCACCAAGGAGCCCTTCATACCTCACTTTCATGGTGGCGCAGTGGCGGATGGTGTCTTCCAAGGTCCATTGCCTGATTGGCCCTCAGATGGTGCTTTTCATGATGATAGAAGCCGGTTTTACGCGGTAAGATTATTATTACTAAGACACATCATCAGTTTTTTTTTGCTCATGATCATTTAAGTAGTGATAAGTTTTTCTTGCTTTTGCAGCTAGAGAAATCAGAGTGGCAAGCCACTGGTTGGATTTCTCTATATTTGGAACTTTTGATTTTAGCAAATGATAAAGGGATGTTTGGTGTAAGTTTTTTTTCTTTTGCATATCAATGACATACCATGACTTTTGGTAATAATTATTAACACCAAAACTGTTGTTGCTGCAGATAGTGCAGACTGGTCTGCCCCAGGTTCAGATTCTGAAAGTGGTGATTCAAACTCAGGAAGAAGATGAGAAGCCCCCGGATGAGAGACTCAATTCCAGAAGGGCACATGTCTATATAACTTTTACGGGCTTGGCCAAGTCCCCACGTCTTGTTGAGATTGGTGAGCATGTTGCACGCAAAGCTATCATTAGAAGAGTTATCGATGATTCAGGATACTTGACTCTTCAGGGTAAGTTTTGGAGTCTCCAGAGTGGAGAAAAAGCCGAGAGTTCTCAAAAACGACCTCGCTCAAAAGGACCTCGCATTTTCTAGGTGTTTAGCCATGGCTGTGTCTGCGTAATGACAAGATCCATTTGAAGATGTTTTTCATCACCTTGTCTTTCAAATTCAGTAAACATTTGACTTGTTAGAACAAATATTGTTAGTAGGTAGCAGAATTCGGTAAATGTTTTGCCTATACGTCTAATCTTCTATATATCGAATGAACTAGACTTTGATTTTTCCAAAATGCATCAAATGTTTACAGAACAATGCAGAAACTTAACACCTTGCAACTGTTATACACAGTACCGGTCCGGTCCGGTAAAATTCGAGGCCAAATACGAAAAACATTTAGGGCCTCTTTAAAAAATAAATATTGTTAATTTTTGTTTTAATAAATTGTGAGATATTCATAATATTCATTTATTGTTTTGAAAAAAAAAATTGGTACTTTATTTTTTAATTACGAGACTTTTTTACTAATTGTAGAATATTTTTTGTTAATTTTGAATTTTTTTTTTGCTATTTTTGGGATATTTTTTTTGTATTTTGAAGCCTAGAAAAAAAAAAAATTTCTCAACAAAATGGGCCTCAAAATTTTGAGGCCCAATACAAATGTTTCTTCAAAATTGGTGCAGGGCCGGGCCTACATGTCTACACATAAAATGACTTGAGGAAATAACGCACGTATTTAACTGTCTCTGGATGTCTGATGACTTCACCTGCTTTTGTTTGAGCTTAGCAAACTCCTCGACTTTGGCAAGATAAGCTTCCTGAAAACAAAAATACGAGTAAGAAAGCCATCAGCTTGACTACTCTAACCCTCATTCCTTGAACCAAGCCAGTACATTAGTTAATTTGGTATCAAGAGATCTGAAACACAAATAGCTATGGAAAACAAACTAGTTGCCAGCCATGAGCCATGCCAAGACCATGTTACAAGTAAGAAAGAGGCTTTGTATTTGCATTTGTAAAAAAACTTTGACTGTTTTTGCATACGGTCACCAGTTCTTTACCAATTCTCTCAAGAAATGTTATTATCACTGAATGATATCCTTGGAAAAGAGAGCCATGTGTTTTGGGACCGTAAGAAATGATTTTTCCTGGTGTACCCATCCCTGAGTAGTGAATTAAGTCAGCTCCTATTGGCTGCTTGGGTAGCCGTTGGAAAGCCTCCTCCAACGTATTGATGATTCGAACATCTTTTATCACTTCTTTATCCATCAAAATTTCATCAACAATGACAGGCTCGTGATCAGTGCAGTTAAATTTGCTGATTCCATGTCTCTGGATGTGGAGTAAGGCCCCCTCCACTCTTCTTCATGTTTTTAGGACTTTCTAGATCACAATATGAGGAGAGGTACCAAGTGCAGAGCGGAGAATACACCTAGTCCCACTTGTGCAGTTGCCTCGCGACACTAAATTGGTCAGAGGCGGCATACGCCCAACAGAGTAAGTGATATATCTGATTTCTAATTGATACATATAATTTCTTATTTCTAATAATTTTTGAAATATAGATTAATTATGCATAATGTGCAATATAAAATACTATTTGTAGTTTTGTTTATTATATGTTACAGTATGATATTTAATCATATGTGTATTATTGAATTTTAATAAATTATCTATATTCATCGGAAGAATGTTCAAAAATTGTTTTTCTTCTAAATATTAAATTTTCAAGTCTAAAACTACCACAGTTATAGCATCCAAAGCATTACTTTTATTTAGATCAAATTATTTTCTCTCTATGTTTTTTAAAAAAAGTTTTAAAAAGCAAACAAAACTCTCTATAAATTAATAAATATTAATTTACAGTCTAAATTAATAATTAAGAATTTATAGATAAACTGATATCACTATGAATTAATAAATTATCATGGTCCCAACATTATTAATTTATAGAGGTTATAACACTTTCTAATTTCAATGTGGGCAAGATGGAAACAAAATTGTGAGAATATGAGACAGTCTATATCCACATCATGTAACTTTACTTGATAATATGAGAAATTCTAAAAACAAATAGACAAATTCATAAGGAACTAGAGAATATGCACTATATAACCTAAGACTTAAAAAAAATTAAGAAATAATATTAACTAAACAATGTCTATTTGCTATATGGTTTTTGTCAATTTTTGACCCATATTACTCATGAATTCTTCTTTGTCTATTTTTTTTTCTCGCCGGCGAGAAGTCTCAAATCTCTCTTTTGCTCTCATTAGATTTTTCTTAATTTTGCTCGATCCCCTCTTTTTTTTTTTCTCTCTCTCTTGTTGGATTTCTTCACCATAATTTTTTTCTTTTTCCATATCACTATTTCTCTCCTTCGTTGGGCATCACCACTGAGTTTCACTACTCCGACCTACCAGACCACCACCACAACTGAATCTCACAACTATCACAATCATCATCACCATCAATACTAGATCTCGCTAATTCCGACAGACCACTTTCATCTATATTTATCGCTTCCACCACCAAACTTGAACCACCGTCATCAACACCAACACCACCGTTACCGCATCTTCCCCTCTTTCCCCAACTACTCTAATTTCTCCACCTTCTTTATCTTCTCTGACATCGGGTCGAGCTTCTTCGACAAAAACTCTATTTTTTGTCAATCGCCGTTCATAATTCTTAATTTGCCTCTATCTCCAGATATTCTTAATTTTTCAATCTATCTATTTGTTTATTTATAGCGGTGAGTATTTATTTATTTTTTTATTCTAGGATTAATAATTGATTATGTAATTTCTTTATTTATCGTACTATACTATAAGATTGTATAATTTCATAAATCTATTTTAATTTTAAGGAAAAGGTAATATTTTTCTTTTAGAATTAGTATCTTTAAATTAGAATTAGTAAATATTTTTTTTTTAATTTCTATTTTTATTTAATAAGATACATATAGTTTCTTTATAATTATCTTCTTTACTTTTAAAAAATTGTTTTTTGTATGATATATATGTATAGTTGCCTTATATTTTTTTTTCTTGGATTTTTATTTTCATTTCATAAGATACATCTAGTTTCCTTATATTTATTTTTTTAGATTTTTTTTAATATAAGATATATAAGGCAACTATACATATATATCTTACAAATATTTTTTTTCTTGGATTTTTTAATTTAGATTTTCTCTTATAAATTTTTTTCTAAACAAATTTTTTTCTGGTTTTACACGTTGATAAATTTTGATATGACACGTTGATAATTTTCTTATAATATTTTTTAAACAAATATTTTTAGATAAATAAAATGTTTTTTTTTTGTTTAATACGTGTTAAATTCTGAGATCAATAAATTTGATACATGGTACGATCCTTAAGTTACTAACTTTAAAAACTATACTTTATATAATACTAGATAAGGACCCGTCCGATGGACGGGTTTATTTTTAAAAAAATTAAAATCAAACCTGACAAAAAATTAATTAACAACGTTGTAAGTAGAAATTTTATTTCAAAAGTAAAAAAAATATTTACTTTTTCATTGTTGCCTTGTTTCTTTAACTACTAAAATTATTAATTCAAAATTATTTCGAATGAAAGATATATCACATAACAATAATTCATGGTATACTTATATGAAGAACAAAAATTAAAAATATTTATCATAAAGTTGGTGAATAAAATCAAAGATTCAAAGTGATGTTTAATTAGACACGTTAAAAATATAAAGAGGATAAATCGACTAAATTGTTTAGCCTTCCAAGCTAACGTTGCGGGTTTGATTCCTATATACTCGATTGCAATAATTTTATGATCAATCAATAAAAATTAATAAATTCAAAAAATTATAAGTACGATGATATATGAATCTTATATAATTCAAATATGAACATAGAAATTGAAATAAACAATTTTGAAATAGTATAATTAAATTCAAAATATCAAAAACAAAAAAGAAGCATATATGTTTCTTACATATTCAGGAATTTCAAATAAAACAATATAAAAATTTACTTAAAATCATCACATATTTCTAATTAGAAAATAATATTGATATAAATAATGTAAATTTGTAATTTAAATCATGACACATGTCGCTATCTAAAATCATTAGAAATATGATATATTATAAATCTTGTATAATTTAAACTGGAAGTAGAAACCAAAATAAATAATTTAAAGATACAACAGTTAAACTAAAAATAAAAACTTATAAACATGATGATATATGAATCTTTGATAATTTAAATATGAAAAGAAAAATTGAAATTAACAATCTAACTATACTATTATCATAATTGAGAACAAACAAAAAAAAAATAGTTAAGTAAAAAAATATTACAAAAGGGAAAAAAAAATTGATCTCACATATTTCTAATTGAAAAAATAAACTCCAATAAATAATATGAGGATTAGTTTAATTAAATCATCACATATTTCTAGTTGGAAAAGAAATTGAGATAAATAATATCAAATTTTAAATTAATATATAATAACATATGTTTCTTTTTTAATAAATTTGCCTGATATTTTTTTTGTTTAATTGAAATATAAACAAACGTATAATTTCCTTATTATTATCTTTTGACATTTTAAAATTTTTTTTTTGTAGAAATATGAATTATTTACAATTATTCTTATAATTATCTTTTACATTTTTAAAATTATTTAAATTTGTAATTATTTTAAATTATCTTATTTTTTATTTTAAAAAGGAAACTTTTGTTTTACACGTCTCAAAATCTAAGATCGATAGATTTGCCACGTGTCACGATCATATGAATTATTAACTTTGAAAACCATACTTTATATAATAAGATAATAAGATCTCATAATTTATTTCCGAATAATCCCTATTTTCAACTTGCGAAAAGAAGAAAAAACAAAGAGAAGGGTCGATTCGCACAAATAAAATAAAGTTGTAAAAAGACGACCCAAACAAAACGACTCAGCTTCTTCTTTCTTCTTCTTCAAATCGGATCCAAGATAAACCTGGATTGATCCCAATGTCGATTTCTGTGCTCACCTAATTTAGCTCCAAATCTCTCGCACTCAGATTCTTCAAAGCTTTTTTGGAATAAAAAAAAATGGTGTTGCCGTTGATGAAACTGGGCACACTCGCCGTCAAAACCATAAGTAAACCATTGGCTAGTCAGCTCAAGCACCAAGCTAAGGTTCATCCAAAGTTTCGTCAATCTATCATCAACTTCGCTCAGGTCTCTGATTCTAAACTCGCTTTTGAGATTCGTTGCTTCTCTTGATCTCGATTTTTGAACTTCCAGAATCTAGTAGGATTTGTTGCAGAGAAAGGCGTGGTTTAGGTTAATAGTTGTTGGAATTTGATTGTGTTGTTGGATTATGTGAATAGAGAAATCATCGAATCACGACGCAAATGCAAAGACGGATATATGGTCATGCCACTGATGTAGAGATTCGTCCCTTAGATGAGGAAAAGGCTGTTCAAGCTGCTGTTGACCTCATTGGAGAGATCTTTCTCTTTGGGGTAACACTCTTTACTCAACTTTCTTTATGCAGTGAATTCTCTTGTGCATTCTCACCAATTGGTTATGGTTTATGTGAAATGGGTTATTGTGACCTTGAGCAACTGGATCATGGTTAACATGTTTAGGGGATGGAGGGAAACTTAACAGCTTATGTGATAGAGCTCTTTTGATGGAATGATTTGGTTCTACTCAATCATAGCTTGTGATGCCATCTAATCAGACTCTAGTCTTGTTTCAGCTATCTGTAGGTGTATTTTGATGAGTTACTATCCACATAAGCGTTGGAGAGTTTTTAGATACAAAATATTAAAGTTTTAAGGGAAATCTACCATATGATTGATTATTTCTTGCTCTTGTTTGTCTGGTAGCACAACCTATGCTAATAAGTTAACAATTGTTAGTTTCTTCCATATGTCCCGTATCAATTTAGTGGATATCTTGCATGGTGTCAAAGTCAGATAAATTATATAAAAAAGCTGGTCTGAGTGTCATTCTTCTATGCAATTCTCAATTGTTCTGTAGACTAATAGATTATATGTGCAGGTCGGTGGAGCCGTTGTTGTTTTTGAGGTGCAGAGGAGTTCACGGTCTGAGGCAAGAAAAGAGGAAGCACGTAAGCAAGAACTAGAGGTACACTGAATACTTTTGGAAAATAATTTTTGCCTCATTAAGTGTAGACTCCCATGTGCTGTTCAGGATTTAGCATTGTTACATACTGACACTGTTAGTTAGTAGAGAGTGGGTTGCATATTAATTCATCAAATATGAATATCAACATGCTCAGGGAGAACTTATAATATAAACTCGCATAGATAAATGGTTTTAAGGAAATGGTGGTAATGTTTTCAGATTCCCAACTCCAGACTTCCTAAAAGTTGCAGCCTGTAGAATTGGTTCTCATTCCTTGAAGCTTTAAAATATCCGTCTTATTTGAAGGAGCTTTGTAAACATTTATAAACATGGTTACATGTTGTGCCATAGATGAAAACAATTATCAACATTCGTATTCAATGTATGTTCACATTAGCTTGAAATCTGCAGTAACAACTAAACAAAATAGCATTACACTAGTTAAGAGACCGAACAAACTTGTGTGCTTGTTCTAATAAGATAGACTACTCAGAAATATCAATGTTGAGGTTTGATTATTGATTTGGTTGAGATTTGTGAATCTCTTGGTTTTACAGGATTTGAGAATAAAAGATGAAGAACTAGAAAAGCAAGTGGCGGATCTCAAGAGCAAGCTAGAGGAGCTTGAACAACTTGCTAAGGCACGCGGGTTGAGCGGTATTTTCCAGTTAAAACCACAGCCCGGTACTACGGCTAGTGGGAAACCAGACAAATCCAGTTGAATCATCATCACCATCTTATTCAATCTACAAGACTCAAACCAAAGTTAACAATTCGGTAATGATTCTTTTTCACAAGAGCTGAGGAGTTTCTGATTCTCTCCTCCACATTCATGTATCATCATCAAGAACTATCTGCTTTTTAATAATCAAATTAGGTGACAAATCAAAACAGTTTTGATGTTGAGGTTTTGTCTTTTCAACATTAGTTGCTTAGATTTGGTCTTTTGAGACCAATGGCTCGATTTTAGGTAATGTTGGATAATGACGAATTCATTGTGAAAGCGACCTTGAGAGATATACCAAAATATTTCTTTCTTCACATTACAAAATCTACATCATATTTATCCATGATCTAATAAGGTCAAAACTATAGCGACAACTAGTTTGGTTTTGTGGTAAAAGGCGATCAATTCTTACAAAAGAATAATGTCTTTATCCCTAAACGATTTCATTTTAAATGAGAGACGAAAGGAACCTATGGGTATGTCGTTCTGTTTATTCCACAAAAAGTCTCGATCGGTGTTCTTTTTTATTCTTTACTTTAATGCTAGAATGAAAGAAAAATTTAGTATATGAAAAAGTGAGAATAGCTTTTGGTGGTAGAGAAAGGGGATAATAGGGGGAACAATCATTTGGGCAAATGCTAAGAAATTCCTTAAGAAGTTTCTCATATTTTTTTATAACGACAATCAAAAAGAAAAACAAGACATCGATTTATAGAAACGCATGCTGCTTATGATGAGCTAATTATAAAGTTAAGTACATAGTATGTTGTATAATATAATCTTGGGAAAAAGATGGGGGTAATCAAAATGGGCTAACTAGTCGTTAAGCTAAAGTAATTTATGAATTATATTAGTTCAATTCATTTATATTAACTCGAATATATACCATAAAATGATATATCTTACTATTTAATATTAAAGATTGATCCATTTATTGGAAAAAAACTTTAATAGTTAAAAAATTACAAATAAATTAGTTTTGGAATTCTAAATTCAATCCAACGCACAAGAGTGAAAATATAGAGATCTAAAGTCATGTAATGATCATCTAAATAGTCTAAATTTATCCCATTTGAGAGTTTTAAGCAGATTTAAGAATAACACATTAGTAGTAAGTTTAATTAATAAATCTATTGGGGACGAACTTTCCTATTTACCAGACGGTTGAATCGTTAAGGTGATGTTCTTCGAAACACATCAATGTTGAACTCATTTTTTTGTAGATAATTTATCCGCGAGAGTGTAACAAGTTGATAAATATCATTTTGTTCGTTTCCAACATGGGAGGACACATGCTTTCTTCTACCATTAAAGTATTGGTTCGACGTTGAGCATCATCTAGTGGAACCACTCTTGTCCCTAGCTTCTTTTGTATTCGCGATGGATGTTTTGTCACACATGATATAGAAGTTTATTATGGTGAACACAAAAGATCAAAATTTATTCCATCGACTAGAGACATTCACCTTAGAGACCTTTAAGAAAAAGGAAAAAAAAAATCTGTAACTTTATTCACCTTGGAGACCTTTTGTATGAAAAGAGAAGAAATTTAGATTCAGCAAACCATCTCAACTCTATGATCAAAAAAATAAAACCTATACTTGTCCACTGTTACTAATTTGGTCCCGGATTTAAGATAAAGTGAAGTGGTGGACCGATCTATTCCAACCAGGGATATGATTGATGTAAGGAGCATACTATTTTTCACTTATACACACTCAAAGAAAATGTTGTCAATATGGCTATTTAACTGTGATTAAAATATAATCGTATTCAGTCAATAATTTGTATGTTTAAATTAGTGAGATATTATTTTTTATAACCTAATTAAGAAGATGAATTTGAGTTTGTTTTAGAGTTCATACGACGACCGATATGTATTTCAAAATGAGAATAATACATAAAGAACGATAGAATATGACCATTGATGAAATTGAAAGTAGATGAAAATTGATGAGCATCACAAAATAGGAATATGGAAAAACATAGTGGAGAAAAGCTAGTTATATTCCTTCCTTGCCAATATCTCCTTCTTTTCTCGTAAAAGAAAATAATTTTAACTAGTATTCACAACACTTGTCCAAATTCTCTACCCAAGATTCCTTTGTTTGCTTCTTTGCTTTTCCTCCAAAAGTAATGCAAGTCCTGCAAATTTACATTAGGTACAAAAAAAATTCTCATTAAAAGTTCTTTTGTTAAAACTCATTGAAAGGAAATAAGAAAAACAATTTGTTTAGAAATGACCAATGTCAAACGCAACCAAAATTACGGTTATCTATCTATCTAGTTGACGTTTTCATGAAAATACGTTACACTTTCAATATTCAAAAGTCTTTATCGTGGTTATACTACGATACTATCATAAAGTCTATGTCAATTTATCAACAAACTATTCTTTCTCGAAAGAAAGGTTATCATGAATGATGAATCGTATTTATTTATTTTATTCATACGACTACAAACTATGCAAAATTGCAAACCACTCCCCTCCCTACACATTGGTCTTAACATTTTCTAGTTATTTTTCAAATGATATATCTTACATTTTCTTATTAGGTGTTTGTCTTATTTTTCCCGCATGCATAAATTTTGTTTAGCTTCAGATTAAATCTTGGATTCAATCATCGCAGGATTACTATTTCTTATGGATCGTGATCCAAACTCTGGTTTTAGAAAAATTCTTGGCGGCTTCCCAAATGTATTACGACAGTCTTTGTGAAACGGAAAGAATAATTAAACTCTAGTTTGTTTAGAAAACAATAAAAAACCATAAATAATTATTTATACAACAAATAATAAATCTTAAATGCTCATTTAGTATTTTCTTAATATAAATGCCATAAAAAGAAAACATGAACAATAAAAAGAAAAGAATCCATAATAAATACAGTATATAATGTTTTCGTATATATACAGTACACAGGGCAAATTTTCCAAAATAATGATTAATTATCAGAAACTTTCCCCAAAAATTGATAATTTTTAGCTCATAGATTAATTCATTGAATTTAGCTCATAAAAAAAAAAGGAAAAAGAAAAGTGGAGGGTGAGAGAAGAAGAGAATCCAGCAACGTTTCTCTAATTCTTTTTGTGAATTTTTTTTAATTCATTTTGTGTGACACTCTCTTTCATTTTTTATTTATAATTTTTACTCTCTCTTCCTTTCTTCATTACTATTCTTCTTCTTTTTTCCCATTCAACAAATTTCTCTTTGCCTTTGTTGTTTGCTACAGAGAGTAAGTTTGATTTTCTGGGTTCCTCCAAAATTTCTTGTCGTTTTTTTCTTGCTTCAGAATCGATTAGTTCTTGTGATCTGTTGTTTCTTTAACTCTGTGCATGATTCAATTTCGTGTTCGTAACCTGTGTTTTTGCTGGGTGTTTAGTTCTATTAACCTCGAAGATTCGCTATGAAAAACTTGACGATCCTTTTGATTCTTCATCGTTTAGCTAGGGCTTTTGTTGGTTCATCGATTTTTGGAATTTATTTTACTGTAATCTAAGCATGTGTCAGTGATTCAAATTGGTTTGGTTAGAGTGATCAATGTTTGTTATAGAAGCAGAACTGATGTGAAAGTGTGTATTTTGAATGTTTTACAGAGAATCTTGTGTGAAGGAAGTTTTTTTGATTTCTTATGACGGGGAAGCGATCAAAGACTAATTGCAGATCTGCTTCTCACAAGCTGTTCAAGGATAAGGCTAAGAACCGTGTTGATGATTTGCAAGGCATGCTTTTGGATCTTCAGTTTGCGAGGAAAGAGAGTAGGACTACTGATGTTACTCTTCTTGAGGAGCAAGTGAATCAGATGCTTCGTGAGTGGAAGTCTGAGCTCAACGAGCCCTCTCCTGCTTCTTCTTTGCAACAAGTATGGTTGCCTTTGTTTCAAAGTTGCTATCTTGTTGTGACTTGCATGAGTGGTTTTTGGTCTGTGTGTGTTAACTGGGTTTATTTTCTTTGTTGTTTTAGTCATTGTTAGTTGTGTCCTTTTGTTTTGCTTAAGCAGGGTGGTACTCTGGGGTCTTTCTCATCAGACATTTGTCGGCTGCTGCAGCTCTGTGATGAGGAAGATGATGCTACCAGCAAATTAGCTGCACCCAAGCCCGAGCCTGCTGATCAGAATCTTGAAGCTGGAAAAGCTGCTGTCTTCCAAAGGGTGAGTTGCTCTTTACAACCAATTTCTTATGGTGCTTTAGTTGTGTGTGGAGTCCATTATTGTGTTGAAGTACTGAGGTTTTGGTGAAATTTTTCAGGGATACAATTTGGTTCAGGGGAAGTCAGAACATGGATTACCATTGGTTGATCATTGCAAAGATTTGTCCTTAGCAGCTGGTAACAATTTCGATGGAACGGCTCCTTTGGAATATCATCAGCAGTTTGATCTGCAACAAGAGTTTGAACCAAACTTCAATGGTGGTTTCAACAATTGTCCCAGTTATGGTGTAGTGGAGGGTCCTATACATATCTCTAATTTTATCCCGACTATTTGTCCTCCACCCTCTGCATTCTTGGGTCCAAAATGTGCTCTTTGGGATTGCCCTAGGCCAGCTCAAGGATTCGATTGGTTCCAGGATTACTGCAGCAGCTTCCACGCTGCACTGGCTTTCAATGAAGGGCCACCAGGTATGAATCCGGTGGTGCGTCCTGGAGGTATCGGCCTAAAAGACGGTCTGCTTTTTGCTGCTCTTAGCGCAAAGGCTGGAGGGAAAGACGTTGGTATTCCCGAATGTGAAGGAGCTGCAACTGCTAAATCTCCATGGAATGCTCCAGGTAGGCTTTGCTCTCTTGGAATTCACATATATGTTTAATTGATCACCATTCTTGTGCTGATCATACTCAAATCTTGAATTTCTGGTGTGACTGTAGAGCTCTTTGATCTCACGGTTCTAGAGAGTGAGACACTAAGGGAGTGGCTATTCTTTGACAAGCCAAGGAGGGCCTTTGAGAGCGGGAACAGGAAGCAAAGATCTTTACCAGACTACAATGGTCGCGGTTGGCACGAGTCACGCAAACAGATCATGATCGAGTTTGGAGGGCTGAAGAGATCTTACTACATGGATCCACAGCCTCTGCACCATTTCGAATGGCATCTTTACGAATATGAGATCAACAAGTGCGATGCTTGTGCCTTGTACAGGCTCGAGCTCAAGCTTGTTGACGGGAAGAAGAATTCAAAAGGCAAGGTTTCAAACGACTCTGTGGCTGATCTACAGAAGCAGATGGGAAGACTCACAGCTGAGTTCCCTCCAGAGAACAATACCAATAACACCAACAACAACAACAAACGCTGCATCAAAGGAAAACCAAAAGTGAGCTCAAAAGTCGCCACCGGGAATGTTCAGAACACAGTAGAGCAGGCAAATGACTATGGAGTAGGTGAAGAGTTTAACTATCTCGTCGGAAATCTAAGCGACTATTATATCCCCTGAGAAGAAAATGAAAAAATCAGGTTTGAAAAGCTGTTGCTTACCATTTAACTACAGCAGCAGAAGAAGCTTCTACATACCGTAGGGCAAAGTAATGGATTTTCATGACTCGTATATTTCTTTTCTTATATTATAGTTCTCTCTATCTATGGAGATTGTGTATATATAACAAGAAGGGGATGCTGAAGACTGTCCTGGAGTTAGGAAAAGTAAATGTGACAAAGGAGACTGCTTTTTAAGATTCAGTCTTTGGAGGTGAAGACATATTTACTGACATTCCGGTTTATATATTTTGATGCATTTTCGACTCTCTTCTGCGATATAATGCAGATGACAAATTATGTAACCGATGCGGAATACAGTTTGAGTATCAGTGTTGTTCAATGAGATCATAGATCGTGATCTTCCTTACTTTATGTTTCAATCGTTTCAAGAATCATGTTACCACGTTCTCACTGATCATGAGAATAGTAAGCTTAAGGTATTTGTATTTCATAGATGCGAAATGTTACAAGCGATCAATCAAATCATATTCTACATATTTTGTAAAAATTTCATCTAAGAGACGGGAACTTGGCTATGGTTATTGTGGCAATAATGGTCTGACCAATGCAAAAGGACGATCTGAATTCACAGACATTAACAATTCCAACACAACTACTTTTTTCGGAGGGTGACTCTTAAGACCAGGCTCAATCAGCCCTGCAACACAAAGAATGACACAACACCATCATAATCAAATATACTTAAAAGGATAAGAGTATCATTGAATTTAAGGAATTGAAAGAAGAATCATGGTGTTACCAGGCTTGAGTTTTTTTCCACCATAAAGTTCTTTAGCTAAAGGATTAGCAGCCCAGTGATTCACAGCCACCCGGCTTGTCGGTTGGAACCCTATGATTTTACCTTCAGCTGATAGAACGACCTGCTTCCATTAAAGAAATCAACAAAGATGAAGTTGTAGTCCACTTAAAAGAATCCAATTCATCACAATTTCACTGGAATTACCTGGTACGTAGCGATATCTTGCGCAGCTGCCTTTGCGTCTTCATTGAGTTTTTCCAGAAGAGAAGAGCTTGTAACGATGTGATCTTCAACAGACTTAGCTCTGCTGGTTTCTTTCAAGTAATCAGGTACTTCCCCAATCCAGGCACCTATGCTACTTTCCAGTGTGATCTCCCCTACCCAGCTGTAGGCATCCTTGAGCTTGTTGACGAGTAATCCGCAGAATGAATCCAACTACTCATTTGAAGTTTCAGAATTTAGTTTTCGAAAAAACAGAAAAAAAGCACCCCAAAAAAGACCAAAATAATAATAATGATTCATGGTAAGGTTAATCTCATTCTCAGTATAGAGTCCATATTCATGGTTAAGGTTGATCTCATTCTCAGTATAGAAAGTCCATATTCATGGTTAAGGTTGATCTCATTCTCAGTATAGAGAGTCCATAATCATGCAGAAATCACTATTAATATCTACGTGCAATCGATGGCCTACAAATCTATATGAATACAAGTGTTTTGGTAATCCATACCTCAGAGAAATCTGAAGATTGATGAGATAATAATTCACTCTCTAACCATAAAATATCTTGGCGTTTTCCAGGATACTTCCGCTCGCTTTTATGAGGAAGACAGAATTGGGCCGCAGCACTCACAGCAAGAAGAAGAATTCCACTGGCCATGGTGACAGATATGAATTTCAACAAAGACAATCCTCTCTGTCAATAGAGAATAAGCAAAACCAAAGAAGTGAACAGAAGTTTCACAGGTAAAAAGCTACCAAAATTAAGCCAATCTTATTAACTCTCCAACATAATGGTAAAAACTCTAATAGTAAACATGAATATATTCTGCAGACTGAAAATATATTTAACATATTTCATCAGGCAACCGTAATGAAGCACATGATTAAACAGAGCAAGTGGTTATCATAGAGAATACGGATTATATAGAGACAGCGATTTATCGAGGACTGTCAATTGGTTCTGACTACATACACAATAACAGATACCAAATTATCATATCAGAAAGATTGGCTAAAATTTAGCAGAGCAGTAGTCATTACCTTTTCACTGGGTAAGTTTGCATAATTTCCAGGAACATCACATGGTAGCTGTTTCCTGGGGAGTGAATATATATCTTCAAAGTATATGTCCAATGCTTCAGCTAATCCAACCTGAAGGGTTTCATACAAGTGTCAGGAATGTAGGGGCCTCATGAAATAACATGCATAGAAACAAGCACCTTAGTCACCACAGAGCACATAAAATGCAGCAGTACAAGAAATTTTATTGCACCAGATCCCATGATTGATAATACCTTTCATCTTGCTAGATTTAATTCCCACGCAATCTATCAGCATCTCCTTGTGTGTATAGGTAAATAGGAATGACTACTCTTATGACGGATTCAACATTGTCTAAGATGGTCTATCCATCAACTTTGAACGATATTCAAAGTCTTTATCTACACTAAACAGAACAATATAACATAGGTCCGTATTATCATATAACCATGAACAACTAAGACGTATAGAAATGATAACCTAGACTGCTAGCCAGACAAATATATAAAGGGAGAGCAACACTGCAATTCCTAGTCCTACACAAAGCATCAAGAACAAAACCCTAGATGGGTAGGTTACATAAAGAAAGAGCAAACGTCGATACCATTTGGGAGTGAGTTAGAAGAACTTCCCACTTATTTTCACTGGACTTTCTCCAGCCCTCAAGCTTTAAGTCTGCAAGTATTATAGTATCAATTTCTAGTCGATATGCAGGTAAATATTCACTTGCCCAACTACTAAATCCGGGGCCACCGATTTTTTCCAATTTAGAATTGGCAGATAAGTTCCACCACCGGCTTCTTTGCCTTGTGTCTTCAAGTTTGAAATTTTCCTTCCTTGACTGGTAGTATTCAAGCAAGAGGTTGGTATTCGGCTCATCATCAAATAACTTATGCAGGACAACAGAGCAGTCTCTTGAAGCAATCCTCTTGTGTTTATTTAACCACTTTAAAAAGGGAAATTTAAGTTTTCCCAGATAATCATCGAGGAAATGCTTCTCGGTGCTTTGAAGAGCGGAGATGCATATAACTTCTGCAATAACAGATATAACCCGTTCATCGGATGAGCTAAGAGTGAAGGATGTAGAAACCTGCTGATAGGAAATGAATAAGAAAACTGAACCTATCAGTATCAATTTCCACTTGCAAGGCCAGTATCACTAGAAACATTCACATCAAAGCGAAGTTAACCTCTCGAGGGTTTTCGAATTCTCCCATTTCTCTTTCAGCTCCAGGTGCAAATAACACCAGCTGAAAGTTCCACAGCTGCCGTAAAACAACTTGCCTAAAAGTCATCGCAAGTATGTTCTTTGACAAATCTCCACTAGAAAGATCCTCAGAGAGAGACCGCCGCAGCTTTTTAGCTCGCTCTTTAACTTTCTTAGTAGGCAAGAACTGTTCAAAAGATGTTACACTCAAATGTCAAAACTCAATTTCTGAAATGTAGAATCAATGAATTAGAACAAAGCTAAGGTGAAAAACTGACCAATCTTGTTGACACAGTAGCTTTAGGATCAGATCCTCCGGGAAAAACAGTCTCAACCACCATGACAGGGACATTTTCACGAAGATGATCATCGGCGGCTTCACCACCGTCAGCAGCAGCAGCGGTTAAAGCCTGATCAAAAGCAACAGTACCAACGAGACTAAGCCGAGCTGAATTATTCTCGTACGTCCGCACACAAGGAAGTGCCTTCCCATCGGATTCCGCCACGAAACGGAGAATGTCCTCCTCCGTAGACGAATTCTTAGAATAACCGCGAATGAAAGACACAGAGCTTCTCCGGAGTGGAATCAACGGAATAGATGCGAAATTTCGAGAGGGGAATAGAAGTGAAGAAGAAGAAGAACAAGAAGCAGTAGAAACAGAAGCCATTGACGAACAGATAAAAGCACAGTGAGTCCCTTAAACCCTAAGGGGTTTCCGGTTTCGTTTGAGGTAGACGAAACAATAAAACGGCATCGTTTTGTTACAAGAAAGTGCCACGTGGTAATCGGACACGTGTCAGTGGCTATAGAGTAGAGAACGACGGTTAAAAAAAAAATATTTCACATCTGAAAGAAAAGAATCTAGACGACGACAATGGCGGAGAAGAGCCAAATCCCTGATAACAACACCACTTCTTCGTCGGCGAAGAAACCGACGCCGGAGATTGGATCGGGTTCGGGTAAAAGGATACCGTATTATAACCCGCCCGAGTCGGTGAATCCGGATCAGGCGACGTTAAGGGAGCAATGGAAATTCGCCATTCGGCAGTACAGTAAATGGTACTCACACGCTTGGGGAACTGCGATTCTCGCCGGAGGAGTCTTCTTCGGACTCGGTTGGATCATCAAGGGATCTAATCCTCTTCCTTCTCTTCAATCGAGTTCTAAGCCTCGCGATGAAGAAAAATGATTCAATATCTGCGTTTTTTTCGGGTGAGATTCGATTTGTTCAAATAGAGTATCTCAATTGTTATGGTTTAGTATTTCTTCTTGATTATGAGTTTAGGATTAGGGAATTGGAACTAAGTTCGTGTTTGTTCTAGTCTACGCTTTGCTTGATCCTAAGATATCGAAATCTGTATGGACTCTGTTTTGTTTGCTTATATAGATGATTAAGCTCAGAATCTAGTTTTCTTTGAGCTAAATATTAATCCAACTTTATGCAGATTTTTGGAAGAAACGAAGATGGTTATGTTCATTTGCTACCCATATCTGTAGAATACATACTAAGTGATCTTGTTAATTAGTTCCATGTTCGTCTGTTTTTGCATTTGGTTTCAATACATTAGCCTGAAATATCAGAAAATGGAAGGTCCATTTCTCAAGTACTAAGTCATTTTGGATAATTCCTATGTTTGTCTTGCACTCAAAATCTGCAATTCTTCTTCTTTTTCTTTGCTGTCTTAAGCTTTTTAAGAAACATTGCGAAGCACAATTTTTAGGCTTTCACGCTCATATGCTATAAACTGATGAGGCTGTTTTAACCTCTATTTGCAGATGGGGGAAAAGCAGCATGAGACGCGAGTCAACAGAGGAACATCTTCATGTACATTACGAAGTCTATCGATCGTTAGAAGCAGAGAGAGCACGAAGCAAGCGATTGTAGAGAGTAGAAACGAAACAAAAAAATCTTGAGTGTGAACCTTGTTTGTCTGATAATTCCAGGAATGTATACAAATTTGCAGGAAAATAGTGAAAAATGTTAATGTTGAATTATAAAAATACAAGAAAAAAGTGAGAAGTGTGTCTATGCAGAGCAGCAACCGGGTTTCTTAACGGCTGAGATATCATCTCGGCTTCCAACATTAATCATTTGTCCTTTAGGCAAAGCGGTGGTTGGATCATCTCCAGCTTCAAGAGCCTTCTTGCTAACAACTCTGTAAATCTGAGTGAGAACTTCGGTGAAAGCATTATCAACATTCACTGCTTCAAGTGCAGATGTCTCCATGAAAAAGGTATTCTCTCTCTCTGCAAAAGCCTTAGCTTCTTCAGTTGAGATGGCTCGAAGGTGACGAAGATCAGCTTTGTTACCAACGAGCATAATCACAATGTTTGCGTCCGTGTGGTCCCTTAGCTCCTTTAGCCATCTCTCGACGTTCTCGAAAGTTACGTGACGCGTCACGTCATAAACAAGCAATGCACCAACGGCTCCTCGGTAATAAGCGCTCGTGATGGCTCGGTACCTAATTTCAAATATACTCGATCATCATGCAAATGTAAATAACTTTTAAGAGTAAGTTTAGAGTAAATACCTTTCTTGGCCGGCGGTATCCCAGATTTGAGCCTTAACAATCTTATCATCGCATTGGATGCTACGGGTGGCGAATTCGACACCGATGGTCGCACGTGAGTCGTGGCTGAAATCATTTCTGGTGAAACGAGATAACAAATTAGATTTTCCGACGCCGGAATCTCCGGTTAAGACCACCTTGAAGAGGTAATCGTAATCGTCTTCTGCTCTATATGCTCCCATTTTCTATCCGATAGAAACCTCTTTGTCTTTATGAGACGATTATAACTAATTAATGAAAAAGAATCTGGCTGTTCCAAGAACTTGGGATGACTATGAGAAAAATCCCAAATGCGTTTTCTTTTTATTTTTGGTTCTAAAAATTAGTTTTATTTTCTCACGTTTTCTAAATTGGAGAAGACACCAATTTGAGTTTTGAATATTTGAGAAGACAGCCAGAGAAAACAGAAATTCAAGGAATCTCCTCTACTTTGAATTTAGCTAAACATAAACATTTCTAATTTTCAACCGCATAATAACGATGAGAGTTTTTGACAAAGGCTAAACATAAACATTTCGGTTTGAATCTTTTGGTTGGTTCGGCCGTCAGCAAGTGTGAGATTTGATTATATATATATATATATATATACTCGATCGACTTGTATAAAAAGAAAATTGAACAGCAAGTCACCTTCATTTTGATCTGGTCTAACAATAGAGACGGTCAAATCAAAACTGCCAAAAACAATTTCATCAACTCGAACCTGAAAGGTTTTCTGCAATGGGGAAGGCTTCTGGATCGTTTGCAAGCAAAGTAATGTATTAAGAGGACGTAAAGTTCATTGACTTGTTGAACTTCACTAGGGCATCGAGCCCGATCCTTGTCCCCTGACAGATGAAGAGAGAAAATTTATATAACAGAGCATGCATGCATGTTGATAAAAGAGAGAGGAGATTACATTTAGTTTTAAAATTAAATGTGAACATTTTGTAACGATGAAGGCCAACAAAGCATAACACTTGACCAAGAGAGGATAAGGAATACGGCGACGACGTTCACAGTCGTAGGGAACCAGTCCAGTGATTATACTACCGGACTTTCATACTCGCAATCGAAACCCTAATTAAGGCCCATCAACAAAATAATCAGTTAGCCGCCATCCCATAAGAACTAGGGTTAAGGTTTAATAATTATATGTGAAAAAGGAGGAACAAATCATGCATGGAGACAATTATTAGAAGAAGATGAAAGACTTACTTCGGATTCTGCTACTATAAGCCAGTATTCCCTCTCATACCGGGAATACTCCGCCAACGTAATTGACTCGCCATTTTCTCCTCCTCGTGTGTGCTTTTCTTGAGAATGAAACCTTGTTGTTCGGTTTATTAAAAGTTTACTTCACTTATACAATGAGTACTAGATAAGTGATGCTTAGAGGCTTTGGCATACGAAATAAGAAATTATGTAATCTATTTTTTCAAAATAGATTTTTTTTTCCTTTTTCTAATTTTAGAAGACGAGATTCATCATGTCTTCTTCTTGCAACGACAACAATTTCTTCGTATTCTTTCTATCTATATATTATGCAACAAGAAGATCATCTTCAGTCATACACATAATCATACACTGGGAAGTCACGGTTAAGTGGGCCTTCCTCTGAGTGTAGAAGCTCAAAACAAACATCACAGAAATAGCAAGTGTTCTCGTTGGCCCACTTGTCATCCACTGCAACCTTTGAAGCTCTCTTTATCTTGCAAACACCGCATTTCTGAAGCCTACGTTTAGGCCGAAACATGATCGGGTAAGCCGCTCTACTCTGAACGTCCTCTGGATGACTCAGCCTCATGTCCCGAATCACAATCGTGTGCTTGCAATCTCCCTGTTCCACGGTTTTGAATCAGTGAATATCTTGAGTCTGTGCGAAATGTTTTCATAAGATGAGAAATTAAAGAAACAAAAAAAAAAGAGAGAGAAGATCTTACCTGATGACAATAGAGATAATTAGCTCCGACTCTGAATCTTATATCACAGAAGCGTGTACTCTGCATGTCTGCAGTTCGGTAACGAGGTAAATCCACAGATTTCGCTTCACCTAGAACCAGTTTCTGCTTTTTATGTAATTCGCCGGTTAAAACGCATTCCCATTTTTTAAGAGCCTCATCTTTCGAGTTCCAAAGCCAATCTAAAATAGGATAGCTGTAATCTTTAGCCGAGGGATTCCTTAAATCATTGTGAAAGACATCCTAGACAAGCAAAAAACATCTGATTAAACCAGAGAAGAAGAATTAAACTTAGTTAATCGTCAAAAGATAAGAAAATGAACAGATGAATTCTTACTTCTATGAGGAAGTATCCAGAGGGATCATACTTCCCAGCCTTTTTCATCACCTGGTCTGTAGCACAGTGAATGTTGTCCTTCAATTCAGTCAACATTTGACGTCCTAGAACCAAAAATTCTTGGGTCTGAACAAAACATTATACAAGTATTGTTAGAAGGTGGGACAATCAATTCAGTCAATCTTCTATATCCCGCATCAGAGGTTTACAGAACAATGCAGTACCTTAACCTTGCGACTGTTATAAATCTCAAGACACAAAATGACTTCAGGAAATAGCGGATCCACTTGTCCCTGGATGTCCGATGGCTTCACCTGCTGTTTAAATAGGAAGAAGATAATACTTAGCAGGATGCATAAGCAGTTTAAAATTTGGACTAGCATAATCAACACTAAAAGACATTGCAAGGGGGAAATCACTTGCCGTGTAATTATTATCTATGAACCTAAGAGATTGCATCTGCTCAAAGCCTTCTGGAGGTGCAGCTACATCTTTACCAGTCTCACAAGTCTTGCTGAAAAAGGGTCAAATCGAAGAAACATCAGCAAAAAAGAGACAAGGTACATCAACAAACCAGACTATGCAATAGTAATTACAGACCTGAAGCAGTGCAGTGTCACAGCTGCTTTATCCTCCTCCTGCTTTTGTTTGAGTTTAGCAAGCTGCTCGACTTTGGCAAGATAAGCTTCCTGAAAACAAAAATTTGACCATATCAATCATGAAAAATGCAATAAAGCCATCATTACCAGGACCATGTAAATTTGGTATCAAGAGATCCTAAACACAAATAGCTACGGAAAAGAAACTAATTGCCAGCCATGCCAAGACCATGTTACATAAAAACTCACCCCAGTCTTCTTTTCTGTCCTCTTCTTTAACTCAGTCTTCTTTTCTGTCCTCTTCTTTACCTCAGTATTATTTACTGTCCTCTTCCTCTTTGCCCTCCCAGCTGATGGATTTTCACTGCAGGATACAGAGGAGGTAACTGTTTGTTATCGTTCTACAATTGTCTACGTCAATCTTACAGTGTCTCTCAAAGCTTTCTAATCATGTACAACCTGTAAACTTATATATATTTCACGATAACTAAGCTAAAACAGGACTTTAGATATACATTGAGAGCTTGCACGGCTGAACCAGAACCAATTGAGACTGTGAACAAAAACACTTAACCACCATTGAAGCACACTAATAGAAAGAAGCTACATGCCAATTCGTTTTTACTAAGGATTCACACAAAGGGAAGCATTATATCGAAAAATACAGAAAGTCTGGAAATGATACTTACTGATGAGAAGCGTCTAAAGATTGTTCGAGATCCTTTTGGGAAACGTTATCTTCCTGTAATGAAATAAGAACCAACCTCATCAAGACCCAAGTTCTCACACTTCAAAAGACAGCAAAAGAGCAAAACAAATCAATAAACGATTTGGCAACGTACCGGAAAGGCTTCCTTCATAGCCATCTCTGTGAGTTCCTCCTCTGTATAAATCTTGAGACTATCAGTTCTGCATCAAAAATCCTCCCAATTACATAACCTTAATGTATAAAACCAGATTTTCACAGATAAAGAAAAGAGCCAATTGATGCAAGAATACGTACGAGACATCAAATTGGTGAGAAGAGGAAGTAAACTCCAGAGATAAATGAGTTTCCAAATCCTGTAGTACATTGAGAAATGAAGACTTGAATTCAGGGACGGTAGAAATATTTCCAACCATGTTTGGCAGATAAATTGGGCCACCTCTGGGTACCACTGAAGTAGTGGTCTTATGTTCACTGCTCTCTCCCTCGCTCTCGCTATCACTATCACTCTCCATTTTTGCTATGTTTTTCTTCACTATCTCTGTCTCTCTCTCTCTCTGATAGCACCAAATGTACTACAGTCTCTGAACAAAAATCACCAAACAAAAACTATAATTACTTACAAGGCATAACAGTAGAAAGGTCAATATTGATACCTACAAGAACAACCATCAGCATCATTCATACTTCATAGTGTCAATGTCACCACTATATTAAACATTGATAAAAACCGCCATTGAATGCATAATAGTATAATTCAAAATCATTCTTCAAAAAACGTGAGACCATGGATGCTGGAAAGAGTCAAAGTGGAAGACAAACTTACTGGGTCGAATAGAGAGTAGACGAAGATGACAGTGAAAAGAGAATTTGATGAGTCTTTGAAATTTCCCACAGAATTGAGATTTTAGGTTTCGATTTTTGAAAAAACAAAACTCAATTTTGCGACTTCAGGAAACGCTAAATTAGGGTTTCAGAAGGAGAAAGGATTGGGGTTTAGCTTTATGCGATGCGATTGAGGATTATTGCAGTCATCAATCGAAGGAGCTCGTCGTCGTCGTGGGGAAGAAGAAGAAGAAGAAGAAGAAGAAGAGTCGAAGCTGATATTAAGAAGTCTCTGAATCTGTAATAAAACCCGGTTCAATTGTTAACCGATGGTTTATTTGATTCGTCTGCCAATCAACAAACCCAACTACCTTGTCTAATATGGGCCTGTAGCCCATTTAATTATATAACTTGTATACAAATTGTCAAATACACACACGCATGATCCAAATGATCAGGACCGAGGAACATACATGTTATATTATCAGTATCCTTGTCTCAATTTTTTGACCAACTTATCTCAGTTGTTCATCAAAGACTTATATGTATCAGATGATCCATTGTTCTTAATTTCAGAGCTGAGACAAGACCAATCGAAAGGAGGAATCGCATAAGGACCCTTTAGTATACCCTCAGCCATCAATCTGTACGCAGCCTCAGTCATATGAACACCGTCCCAACTCACATACTTTGAAGGATCGTCACAACATTCAGGTACTTGAGTCCCACGTTTCCTACCTAAGGTGAATTTAAACGGTCCTCCTAAATCGCAGCAAGCGGGCAAGGGTCTGCTTATGAACCCTGATTGGATAATTAACTAACTCGGTTAGAAAATTAAATCTTTTTGTGTAGGTTCAGTATAAGGATCAAGAAGTCTACTAACCGAATTTGGCTGGTTCTTGAGAAAGTCGCAACAATGCGTTGTAGTAGTCAGCGTATATAATGTTGACATGAGGGTACAACTTCTGAAGTCTTTTGAGTTCTGCTTGAAGCTGCTCGTCGTGGTATTCTGCAAACTTGTTCAGCCATTTCAAACATCCGGTTGAAGGATCATATTCCTCCATGTTTGGTGTTTGGTATGCTTCCAAATACACTACTGAGCATCCGAGCGGGAACTCCCCGGGCACCAGAAATGTTTTTCCCCCCATACCGATCAACTCCTGAATATTTTATGCTTCCAAAATTCAAAACTCAACTCAGTCCCAAAACTTTGGACTGCTATATTCAGAAAGAGAAGTGTTTACCGTGATTGCAGAAGAGATGGTTCCAATAACAAGTGGAACCAGCTCTTTGATCTCTTCAATGTTTTTGCCCGTGAAGAATGCGTAATTATAGTCATTCCCTCCAATTTCTCCCATGAGAATCAAAGCATTTTCTATCATATCTTTGCAGTCTAAAACAAGATTACAAAGTAAACCATTATTTTACAAGTGAGCTCGATTCATTGCATCTTGGAGTTTAACAAAAACGGGTAGGATCTCTAAGCACATCTCAAAACAGAACTTTTTTTTTTCTTCACTTTTGTTGTGACTTTCTTCTTCTTAACCAAAATGAACCGCCAGAAACTATTCCATGCTGCTAATATTTCATAACTCTAGTATGGTACGATGGGAGCGTAAGAAATCAGATTTGATATTCTAATCATATAAAACAGGAAACACCAAATACAGAAACTAAATGTTGATCTTCCAAACCTGAAGGAGAGCCACATAAGCTAGATAAACTCTCCTTGAAGCTACTAAGCTGAACGGCTAAACTAACGTTGGTGAAAGGAAAATGAATTCCTCTCTCTTCAAGAAAGGAACGTTCCAGTGTCGTTGCTCCCCCAACCGCGAAATTAACTCCCTTCTCAAAGTTTGCATTTCGAGATCCGTAAAAGGGAGGCACAAGCGGAAAACCCAAGAATTCAGCTGTGAGAACAGAACCAAAGAAAAGAACTGTAAATTCAGGAATCAATAAGGCTTCTTCACTACACTTAATGGTTTTGTATTTAGATAATCTCAGCTTTTAATTAATCAAACTTGCTACTCAAGCCAAAGTATCAAGAAGAAGTTAAAGGAAGAGTTACACACAAACAATAAAACAGGGGAGGAGTTACATCAGGAAAAAAAGACAAAGAAAGAGCCAAAGATCTTTTGGTTTCTTCTCACAAAATTTTCAACAAGAAGCAGAAAACATTGATCATTGTCTGCTAGGCGTTTAGATTAACAAAAAAAATTACATAATATGTAAGTGCTTTATGCTTATACATTAAAATCCATTGTTCATTTGTGTTTTTCAAGCTCGGTGAAACCAAATAATATTACAAGTCCATGATTCAATTATGCTCCAGAGAAAGTCTATGGAGCTAGACCTAAACACGTGTCATGCCAATCCAAAATAGTACATGCTCCAAACTTTTTGGAACTTTTATTTGTGGAAGTAATTTTTTCGGGAAAGTCTCTGGTCGTATCGTATCAACTAAGATCTGAATTTCTACCTTCGTACACACTCTCACTCACACCTCAACTAAAGAGAACGTACCGATGAAGTCGATGATGAGCCGGCCGTTTGAGAAACGGCCGGTCGGATGGTGGAAGAAGGTTTCTCCGTACGGTAGAAACGCGACCTGAGGGAGATTGTTAGGATCCGAGAGACCGAGCAAGTTTCCCGTGTCGGCAATCGAATCGCCAAAACTAATGATAGATTTGAAATTATGGCACTGTGGTTCCGAGATCACAATAGTGAGTAAAACAGTAGATAGAATTAGAAAGAAGCTCAGGAGCTTCTTCATGATCAGAGAAGCCATGAGAGGCCAGAGGTTAATTGGAAACTTTTCAAAATAACTTTTTTGGAAAGAGACACTATTGGCTCGGAGACACTAGACGTAGTATCTTTTTTATGTGGTTTAGGGATGAGCTTCATGGGGATAATTTGTTTTTTTCCTTTATAATGATCATAGTGGCAATACTGGAACCTTCACTTTCAAACTCGATAATGAATCTTTTAACTATTGGACCACAATGAATGGGTTGTGGTTAATGAAATGATTTAGGTACAATTTTGATATCTAGTACATATTTTGGGTAATTACTCTAATTATGGGTGTGATTGGTTAATCACTAGAGTAAAAGAATGGAAGTTGGATGTATTGAAATAGAGGAAAGAAAATTAATAGTCAGAGTAGTGGGAAGATTTGTCTATTGATCAATAAAAATGAAGGAATATGGAAAAAGATTTTACACATGTTCCATGGAGTGTGAGCCCGGGTTTTGGAGAAAGGGGATAGCCGCTTCCTAACTATACGATCAACAGTCCCGATTAGTGTCGATGGTGAAGTTGCAAGTTATCCAAGCCGTCACTGGTTTGTTACTCACTTACTCTCCGTATGAAGTGGACTATACATGAAACATGCCAACAATACCCTTTAAATTTAGAGATAATTGGGTGAGAGACTATGGATCTGGGTAAAATTAGTTTTTTGGTAATCCAATATAGAGTCTAAAACAATGTAATATTTAGTCCAATTTTTTGCCTAAACTGACCCCACGCGTTTTCATCGTAATAAATAAGACAAACACGTCAAATTATCTCTTGGATGTTCATTTACTGTTCATCATTTTCTCAAGTCTCATCATCTTCCTCTAACACTATTGTTCAATTTTTCTCTATTTTGATTTAACTGGTTCGTTGTGTATATTAGTCACTTTGTTGTATCGTGTATACTATTTTACTCTGATGCGTCGGAGAATTCGCCGTATATACTATTCATTATGTCGTGAAGGAAAATCCGGATATTTTTTATTTATCTATATTCTTTGATATCTCTCCAAGAGTTCAGTTAGATCTGCATTTTTGCGTTATAGATCTGTGTGGATGCCCAAATTTGGTTTGCGTGGATGTCCAAATTTGTTTGAAGATCTATATTTAAATATTTACAAATGTAAAAATAATAATAACTCTTTATATATGTGGTTTCATGTATATAAATATTAATAACGCTCTATATACGTGTTTATATGTATATAAATATTAATAGCACTCTACATAGGCCTGGGCATTCGGGTACCCGTTCGGGTTCGGTTCTTTTTTTTCGGGTATCGGGTCTATTCGGGTAGGGGTCGAGACCCATTCGGGTATTCTAAAAATTCGGTTCGGGTTCGGTTCGGTTCGGTTCTATTTCGGGTTCGGGTTGGGTATTCTATTTAATTTAAGAACCGTTGAATACCCGAAATATTTAGATTTTGTTCGGGTTCGGGTACAATTCGGGTAATTAGTAACCAAAAATAACCAAAAGTAACCAAAAATAACCAAACATGCAAAACCTGGTTATACAAACCATCTCAATCCTAAACTCATGCATGTTTGAATTGAAACCAAAGACAAACATATAGATAAACTGATGCATTGTCTAAATTGAAACCAAACAAAACAGTTACATAAACTTAGTAATTGTCTAAATTCAAAAGAGAAACGAAACACAAACATTTCAATTGTTGTTAAAGTTACCAGAAACATACAAGCATCAGAAACACAACATGTTCCATTGTTCCTGTTACATGGAAAAGAAGATTCATCAATACCAAAAACAGTTTAGACAGAGAAATTTGCATAAGATTGAGGATTATTACCCAAAAAAAAGCCGAGTATGAGTCTTGTAGAGCTACTCGCCTACTCCTAATGCTCCAAACTCTGAAAATCATTTAGAGAACACAATTATCAGTAGGTAAATACCTAAAATGCTACAAGTATAATTGAGAAATAAAGTAAAACCAACCTTTCTCCAGCTCATCTTGTGTCTCAAAGTCAGCATATATACTTGCATTACTCATAGCATATTGCTCCTTTAACTTCATCTCTGACTTCATCCATTGGTCTGTGCACATCAAAACCTCAATGGTGTAATGACTAAGACAACTCCTACTTGGTTCCAGCATGCGTCCACTTGTACTAAAGGCAGATTCCGATGCGACTGATGACACTTGCATAGCAAATACATCTCTTGCTATTTCTGATAATATAGGGAACTTACCAGAATTGCGCCTCCACCAATCCATGACATCATACTCATTACCAAACATATTACTCTTTGGATGCTCAACCTTTTCTTTCAAATACATGTCTAATTCATCCCTTGCATCATGAACTCCTATCTCATCAACCATCTCATCATAAACAGACTGCATTCTTTCAAATCCACCACCAAGAGAAGCATTTGCATATTCTAACTCACCTTCACCATATCCAGTAGCTTGTTCATGGCTAGCAGAATTGCTCCCAACAGTATTAGACGATGATGAATCAGAGACTTTGGGAAACATGCTACTATACTCCTTAAAAAGACTAGTCAACACAAAATATGTAGAATCATACAACTCTTTAGAATCTAGACTATCTTTCCCATAGACCCTATCAAAGCAAAGCTGAGCAAATTGCATTTTCTTAGTCGGATCAAAGACAGTAGCCATAATCAAAAGCTTATTGATATTTTTAAAACCCTCCCAATACTTATCAAACTTCTCTTTCATATCCTTAGCCCTAGTCCTCATTTCCTCATCATGATCATGACTCAATAGTATCATATTCTTCTCTATTGTAGCTATCTCTCCATAACACTTATATGAGTTGACCTATGTAGAAGCAGAGACAATTAAAGTAGCAGTATAAAAGAAGTTCAGAAACTTTACCATTCTATCTATCTCCACCCAATCCAAATAAGTAGGAGGACCAACCCTTTTCTTGCCTTTTTCCATCTCTAAGAAGTAGTTGTTGTAGATCTTATCTTCAGCTTCCATCCGATCAAAAGCTTCTCTGAATAATTGCGCTTTTGTGAGCATCAAATAGGTTGAATTCCACCTGGTTTCGACATCTAGAGGTAAGCTTCCTCTACTCAAATTAGAGTCATCAACCCTTTGATCAAATGAGATCAATCTCTTTGTAGAAGATCTCACAAAAGTCACTGCATTCCGAACTGCTTCCACATGGGAATTGATCTTCTGCAATCCATCTTTGACTATCAAATTAATGATGTGAGCAGAACACCGCATATGCATCATCTCAGCATCTAATATGAATGCATCATTCCCATTCTTTGCCCTGAAGTCTCTTTCAAATTTCTGAAGAGCAAAAGTATTGGCTGTTGCATTATCAAAAGTGATAGTGAAGATCTTCACTATACCCCAGTCAGCCAAGCAAGACATCAAAACAGCTGCAATTGTTGACCCTTTATGATCAGCCACATACTTAAACCCTATGATCAGCTTCCTTAAATGCCAATTTGCATCAACAAAATGGCAAGTTATTACCATATAACTTGCACCAGTTAAGTGAGCTGTCCATATATCAGTAGTGAGAGAGACCCTCTGCTTAGTTGCACGCATCCATTTCCTCACATCTTCTTTCCGCTTCACAAACATCTCATAGATGTCTCTTGTTGCAGTTCTTCTAGAAACTGGCTTGTACATGTTGCATTTGGTAGTGAAATGTCTCCAAGTTATGCTTTCAATGAATAAAAGTGGCATCTGTCCTAATACAAGCATTTCATTTGTTGCTTCTCTAACCACTTCAATTGAGACCTTACCAGCCATCACATGACTACCATCCAGATTTAGAATCTTCTTCGTTTCACTATCTTGCCAAGCCTTGAATTGCTTGCACGCGAATGTCAGATGCTTCTACAGATTTGAAGTCCCTGATGTTGTAGGACAGGCTAGTGTCTTCCCACAGTAGTGACATGTACATTTGTTAGTATTATCCTTCAATCTGGTAAAATGCTCCCATACATACGACCTTTCTCTCTCTTCTTTGCTCTTTCCCTTGCCCTTACTCTTAGAAGAACTTTTCCCTGAAGCTTCTTTTGACTCTTTTCTTCTCTTTCGATTCTCAGGAGCCCTCAAATCATCTTCTGTATCTTGAGTTTCAGCATTCGTATCCACATCAACATCTTCTTCTGGAAGTGATGATGAACCCATCTAATAAAAATAGTCAAAACGAAAAGAACAATCAAAATCAGATTGAAATCGAAATTCATAATCAACAAAACTCTAAAATACTAAAATCAACAAGAAACACAGTCGAGAAGTAGAGAGTAGAGAAGAACAGACGACTGAATCGAGAAGTAGAGAAGAACAGACGGTTGAATCGAAATTGTATCTAATCGACAAACACCCTAAGTCAAACAACCATCAATTCGAGAAGAACACACGAAGGAAAGAAGAACAGATGAAGGAGAGAAGACTTACTGCAGATCGATTTCTTGATGAAGATTCCAGATTGAATATTGAAAATAGAGGCTTAGGGTTTTTTTAGAGAGACTTAGGGTATAAATGTCGGGAAAGGGGAAGAACCGAGTATAGGGTAATGTTGACAATTATAATTAGGGTAGATTAGTATTAATCGGGTATTAATTTCGGGTTTATAAAGTAACCATTCGGGTATCGGTTTTTACCCAAACCGAAGACATACCCGAAATATATTGAAAGTGGGAACCGATCGGTTAAAACCAAATCTCAATACCCGAACCGAATTGCAAAATTTCGAGTCGGTTCGGTTCGGGTATTCGGTTCCGGTTAATATGCCCAGGCCTAACTCTACATACATTTTCGTTCTCTACGTTTTTGCAATAAATCAAATGTCTTATTTATTACTTCACTGTTGAACATTTATTAACTGTCAGTTGCTTTTTTTGTTTCCCAAAAAGTCAAAACCGTTGCTTCCACGTGCATCATTAAAAAAAGAGGTGGTTTTTTCGTAAATATTCTGAACTTCAAGCCTATTTGTTAGCTTTATTTATCTCTGTTGAAGACCACAAACCAATAATGTTGATTACCTAATTTTCTATCTCATTTTTGTCTCTACACAAATTGACCCTTAAATTTATTTCACATAACAACAATACAAATTGTCAAATACTCAAATACATGCATGAACATGATCTACTACAAGCACTAAGGAACATACATGTTTTTTATCAGTAAACTTTCTCTCAATTTTTTGACCAACTTGTATCAGTTGTACTCATCTAAGAATTCTATGCGTCAGATGACCCACTCTTCTTAATTCCAGAGCTAAGGCAAGACCAATCAAAAGGAGGAATCGCATAGGGTCCCTTTAGTATACCCTCAGCCATCAATCTGTAGGCAGCCTCAGTCAGATGAACGCCGTCCCAAGCCACATACTTTGAAGGATCATTACAACTTTCAACTATATCAGTCCCACATTTTCTACCTACGGTATAGTTGTACGGTCCTCCTGAGCCGCAACAAGCAGACAAGGGTCTGTTCATGAATCCTGATTGCATAACTAACTCGGTTAGCAAATTGGTCTATGTACTTGTTTGTGTAGTTCAGTAGAAGGATCAAGAAGTCTAACCGAATTTGGCTGGTTCTTGGTAAAGGCGCAACAGAGCATTGTAGTAGTCAGCATATATGACGTTGACATGAGGGTACAACTTCTGAAGTCTCTTGAGTTCTGCTCGAAGCTGCTCGCCGTGGTTTTCTCCAAAGTTATTCAGCCATTTCAAACATCCGGTTAAAGGATCGTATTCTTCCATGTTTGATGTTTGATGTGATGTCAAATAGAATACTGAGCATCCAACTGGGAACTCTCCGGGCACCAGAAATGTTCTTCCCCCCATACTGATCAACTCCTGTGCTATCGAATACTCAGTCAGTCGTTGTTCCCAGGCAGATCAAGAATTTGATGAAAAGAGAAATGTTTACCGTGATTGCAGAAGAAATAGTAGTGATCACCAGGGGCGTCAGCTCCTTTATCTCTTCAATGCTTTTGTCCACGAAAAATGCGTAATTATAATCATTCCCTCCAATTTCTCCCATGAGAATCAAAGCATTTTCTATCATATCTCTGCAGTCTAAAACAAGATTACAAAAAGTAAGCCATTATTCTACAAGATCACTAAGCATAACCCAAAACAGAACGAATGTTTTTTTTGAAGAGCAACTACAGAAACTAAAAGTGTTGATATTCTAACCATATAAAACAGGAAACACCAAGTACAGAAAATAAATAGTTAATCATCCCAACCTGAAGGAGAGCCACATATGCTAGGCAAACTCTCCTTGAAGCTCTGAAGCTGAACGCCTAAACTGACATTGGTGTAAGGAAAATGAATTCCTCTCTCTTCAAGAAAGGAACGTTCCAGTGCCGTTGCTCCCCCTACCGCGAAGTTAACTCCCTTGTCAAAGTTTGCATTTTGAGATCCATAAAAAGGAGGCACAAGCGGTAAACCCAAGAATTCAGCTGTGAGAACAGAACCAAAGAAAAGAACATGAAAGAGCTGTAAGTTGAGGAACCAATAAAGACTTCACCACACTTAATGGTTTCTGTATTTAGATGATTTCAGGTTTTACACAATCAAACTTGCTTACCAAGTAACAAAGAAAGGGGTGATGAAATTTAATAAGTCTTTTGGTTTCACCTTCATACACTTACTCACACCTTAAGTAAAGTCCAAGGACACAATTAACGTACCGATGAAATCAATGATGAGGCGGCCATTGGAGAAACGACCAGTTGGGTGGTGGAAGAAGGTCTCTCCGTACGGTGGAAACGCCATGTGAGGAAGATCGTTAGGATCTGAGAGGCCAAGCAAGTTTCCAGTGTCTGCAATCGAATCTCCGAAACTGATGATCGATCTGAACTCCCGGCACTTAGTTTCCGAGCTGACGTTAGTGACAATAAAAGTTGATAAAAAGATGAAGATGAGGAGCTTCATCAAGAAAGTATAGTCGGGAGACGCCATTGCCAGAGAGCCGGAGGTTGGTCTCCGTCGAGATCCTTTTTTAATAGTGATGTTGATTTGTCAAAATAGTCTTTTGAAAATACCCCCCTGGCCACACTACAAAGGGTAAAATAATAATAATGATAAAAAAGATCAATTATTGGATGCAGTATGGTTGTGTTTTGTTTTGCACAATGATATTCGTTGATTGTATAAATTGATATTTGAGTTATTTATTTATTTTTTTGGTCAAGGATAAAGTGGTTGACACTGTCTGTGGTAGATGAAACAAATTATCTACGATTTTCGTATTGGCCTTTTTAGCAAAAAGACACACAACACATTCTTGTGAGCAAATCCCAATATTATCTTCGAGGATCAACTCTCATCAGTCATTACTGTCGTATCTGTCTAGTTTCCTCTCTTTCGTCACTCTCTCTTGGACCCATCACTGAGACTTTTATTTTGGCTTTCCATTAATTTTAGCATCATTTGTTTCTTTTATAGTAAGGCCATGCGCAATGGCGCATTTTCTCCCCGGGTGTGACTATTAAAGTAATCGAAAATAAGAGAAAAGTTGTCTCTCTCCTCACACCCGGGTGTAACTTTACACTCGGGTGTAAGACACTCTCTCTCTTTCTCTCTCTTTTTTTCTCTCTCTCTTTTCTCTCTCTCTTTAAATTATAATAATAAAAAAAATTTTACACCCACACTCACACTTACCCCATTGTGGATGCTCTAAGATACTGTAATATATATCATTGAAACGAGAGTTCTTTTTTCTTTGGTTTTAATGTTATCATTGAAATGAGAGTTAGGCTTCACACAAAGTGATAATCCTAACAACATTACATGAAGCTTAAATGGTCCATTGGGGGAAAAAATAAAAAAATTGGGCATTATTTCGACAGGATTATATTTTACTAATTTTCTTAATTTTATTCCTTTTAAAAGAACTAGTAAAGCATGAAATAATGTATGTAACATTTCATTTAGTATTGTTAATAATATATACTACTAACATTTCATTTCATGAAATAATATATTTCTCTTGGTCTCTCAAACTTTCAGACAACCTTGTATCAGCTTTTCATCAAGAATCTAAGTATCTAATGACTTCTTATTCATAATCTCGGAGCTTAGGCATGACCAATTGAAAGTAGGAATAGCATACGGTCCCTTGAGTAAGCCCTCAGATATCCATCTGTATGCGGCTTCAGTCATATGAATGCCATCCCAATTCACATACTTTGAAGGATCATTGCAGTATTCAACTCCTACACTCCCACATCTTCTACTAAAGTTAAAGTTGTACGATCCTCCTAAACCGCAACAAGCGGGCAAGGGTCTGTTCATAAACCCTTAGTGGATAACAAAATATGTCAATTAGTGAATCAAATGAGTGACTTGGTTGTGTAGATTCTGTGGAGTAAATCAAGAAAGCTAACCGAATTTGGCTGGTTCTGGGAAAAGGCGCAACAAAGCGTTGTAGTAATCAGCATATATGATGTTGACATGAGGGTACAACTCCTTGAGTCTGTTGAGTTCTTTCTGAAGCTGCTCGTTGTAATATTCTGAAAAAACGTTCAGCCATGTCAAACATCCTGTTAGAGGATCATACTCTTCCTTGTTTGATGTTTGGTATAATGTCAAATAAGCTGCTGAGCATCCGAGCGGAAAATTTCCAGGAACTAGGAATGTTCTTCCTCCCATACAGACCAATTCCTGGATTCAACAATCAGTTTCAAAATAACGTAACATGTACATGTTTTTTTCTTAACAAACTAATTATCAGTGTAGATACAAATATGTTTTAGTCATTCCCGGAACTGGCTTGATGATCAAGAATGTTTACCTTAATTGCCAAAGAAATGGCACTGACCACAAACGGAACCAGCTCTTCAACTTCCTCAATGGCTTTGCGCTGGAAGAGTGCGAAATTATAATCATTTCCTCCGATCTCTCCCATGAGAATCAAAGCATTTTCAATCATATCTCTACAATCTAAATACAAAACGGCAAAATCAAGTATTACACAACTTATAGCAATATATATAAGCATATAAGAAAATAAAATCTGGATAGTTTGATCATATAAAAGTATAAAACATGAAACACCAAATACAGAGAATAAAAAGTTGAGCATCCCAACCTGAAGGTGAGCCACATAAGTTAGGCAAACTTTCCTTGAAGCTCCTAAGCTGAACGCTTAGACTGACGTTGGTAATATCAGAATGAATTCCTCCCTCCTCAAGAAAGGAAGTATCTAATGCTGTTGCTCCCGCGACCGCGAAATTAACTCCCTTTTCAAAGTTTGCATTTTGACATCCATAAAAAGGATGCACAAGCGGAAAACCCAAGAACTCAGCTGTGAACAGAACCAAAGCATGAGAGAGTGCTGAAAGTTGAGGAACCTAAACCACACTCTTTTTTTTAGATAAAAAACTTAACAACCCTTAGATGATTTTAGGTTTTATTCGATAAAACTTGCTATTCAAGCAAATTCATCCAGGAGAAGAAAACAAAGTACGGGTAACTGAAGATAATTAAGAACTCTTTTGGTTTCAACTTCGTACACACTCATCACAATCACTCATAGCTTAAGTAAATAAACGTACCAATGAAATCGATGATGAGGCGGCCGTCGGAGTAACGACCGGTTGGGTGGTGGAAGAAGGTTTCTCCGTATGGTGGAAATGCTGAAGCAGGAAGATTGTTAGGATCCGAGAGACCTAGTAAGTTTCCAGTGTCGGCAATTGAATCCCCGAAACTAATGATTGATTTGAAATTCCGGCATTGCGTTTGCGAGTTCGCAGAAGTGACCAAAAGAGTAGATAATAAGAAGCTCACGAGCTTCATCACCAGAAGAGAATCTGGAGATGCCATGGGAGAGGCCCCAAGGTTGCTCTCCTTCTCTTTCTATATATTTTCTAGGAGAAAAAATAATAATCAAGTTTTAGGTAGAGAGACACTAGAGAAGGGCTTCTCTTGCCGTGTTTGTCCATTTCCTCATATTTGATGCAGTAGTTGCAACTTTGAGGCTACTTTGAAAGAAATACCCTCCCCATAATTTTCTTTTTTTTTTATTTTGTTTCCTATGGTAATATTTGATAATAAAATATTGGATTTAATATTATTTAAAATATAAATAGGTAAGAACCGTGAATGCACCATTAGCTCATTGGTTAATGGTTTAAAGGCTTTTACACAAGCTCTGTGTTTCGAATCCCAGATAACGTAATTTCTTGCCAAGGATCATATTAGCCATATCAAACATCCTGTTAGAGGATCATATTCATCCGTGTTTGGTGGTTTGATATGAATATCAAATGGATGCTTTCCCTCCAATCTCTCCCATAAGAATCAAAGCATTTTAATCATATCTCTACGGTCTAAAAACAAATACAAATGAGCTCCATTCACTGAAAATACATTATTGCGAGCCACATAGATTTGGTAAGCTCTCATTGAAGCTCTTTAGCTGAATACCTAAACTGATGTTGCGGTAAGAAGACAAATTGGAGGATCACTAAAGGTCTCATACTGTTGACTTTGCAGATCAAGGAAAACGAAGAAAGTGACTGTAGTTGATTAATAATTCCTTCGTTTCTTCTCACATAGATTCAAACACAATTATCAGAGCCTTTTTTTTTTCGGATTCTGGTCAGAGTAAAAACATAGCCAATTTAAAACGTTTAAAATACTCTATTTGAGACCATAATTCGTTATTCCAGTCAGAATATAATTTTCCATTCGTAAAGGCTCACTCACATTTCGAGTTATACAGAAAGAGAAGTACCTATAAAGTCGATGATGATGCGGTCGTCCAAGGAACCGCCGGTTGGATGGTGGAAGAAAGTTTCTCCATACGGTGGAAACACGGTCTCAGGAAGATCGTCGTTGCGATTCGAGAGACCGAGCAAGTTTCCGGGTGTCGGTAATCGAGTGCCAAAACTTATGATCGACTCGAAATTCCGGCATTGTGATTCCGAGCTCACGATAGTGACATAAAGAGTAGTCATATATAAAGAGGCTCATCAGGGTAGGCTCATCCCCCTCTTAAAAGGCCCGACCCTGTTCAATAAAAGCCCAAGAAGAGCAAAAGATGTGGCCCGTCGACGAGCCACGTTATCAAGAAGAGGAGGGGTATTCCTGACATTTGACATAGGGTGAGAATCGACAAAGTACCTCGTAAATACGGAGATCCGCAATTTCCACTGACAAAGAGAGAAAGAGTATAAATCAATCTCCAGCTAAAGACATGAATTCGCCGAACCCACTGTACGTCGATCCACAGCTCGTCCAAGATTACTTCCAGTTCGGCTTAGGCCATTTGTTAGTTAATCCGACGAGTAACTTCCCTTATAATCAGTCCGTATTTGCCTAAATTTGGGCTCGTTTATAAAGGGAGATATTTTTAACTTCCTTTGAGATCTCGTTTATTACTTGTTTGATCTATAGACGCCATGCGACAAGTCCGAACTGGCTTTCTATCTTTCTGTCTATTATCTTTTTTTTATAGATATATCTATTTTATTATGATTTTCAACTTATTTTGTTTTGGAAAAGTTAAATAGAACCAAATGGTTGGGATGGACCGATGAGTCATGACTCAATGAGTTTCTTGTTGTCTAATAAATGAGGGTGGGCCAAGGCAATTTACTTTGTATGGCTTACAAAACTTTGTATTCGTATCGTTTAAAACAGGCACTTTGACTAGATCTATTTTGCACATCTTTATTTATTACTATCTCCGTTTTGAATTACTTGTCGTTCTAGGTTGTTTTATGTAGATTAAGGAGTTTTATAAATTGACTACTTTAACCCCACAAATAAATATAATTAAATACATATTATATATTGTGTAAGTTTAATTGAGGTTATATTTGGAATTTTTTGACAAAACATACATTGAAAAACGAGAATGACAAGTATTTTAAAACAAAAACATAAACCTAGAACGACAACTATATCAAAACAGAGGGAGTATTGATTACAAAGTTCCGGAGCTGTATATTTCCGGGGGCCAAGGCCATCAGGTGAGCCATCCCTTCATGTCCCTCCAACACGAGCACTTAAAAGCATACTCTCTCTGTTTTTGATTAATCGAAAATTTAAGCTTTTCACACATATTAAAAAAAAAAGATTAAATATTGATTATATATACATCATTTTTGTGATTAACAGTTTTCCACAATTTTAAACCAATAATATTTAATTATCTTTCTTGAAGTCTACAATTTCATCATCATCAATAAGTAATAAACAATACATAAAAACCTAAAAATATATCTTTTTGCAACAATGTTTCTCTAGAGTTTGAATAAATAAGGAATAGGAGAGTATATGTTTTTCTCATTATCAGTTTTGTCTCTCAAAGTTTCACACAAGCTTGTGCCAGAGTAAATTGTTTGTCTAATGACTCCTTGTTCTTAATCTCAGATCTGAGGCAGGACCGACCAAAAGGAGGAATCGCATATGGTCCTTTGAGTATTCCATCAGCTATCCATTTGTATGCACCCTCAGTCATATGAACGCCGTCCCAGCCCACATACTTTGAAGGATCCTTACAAGATTCCACTCCTACACTCCCACATTTTCTAGTGAAGTTGAAGTTGTACTGTCCTCCTATACCGCAACAAGCATGCAAGGGTCTGTCCATGAACCCTGACAGTATCATTGATAGGAAAAATTGTCAATACTAAATCAGTGACTTAGGTGTGTAGATTCAGTGGAGGAATCAAGAAGTCTAACCGAATTTGGCTGGTTCTTTAAAAAGGCGCAAGAGAGCGTTGTAGTAGTCAGCGTATATGATGTTGACATGAGGGTTGAGCTTCCTAAGTCTGTTGAGTTCCGTCTTAAGTTGCTGGCTGTGGTATTCGCCAAACTTGTTCAGCCATTTCAAACATCCTGTTAAAGGATCGTATTCTTCCTTGTTTGATGTTTGATATAATGTCAAATAGACTACTGAGCATCCGATAGGGAACTCTCCGGGCACTAGAAAGGTTTTTGCCCCCATACCAATCAACTCCTGGATTCAACATTCAGTCCCAATGGAACAAACACATTATAGTTCTGACAAACAAATCAGTAGATAGAAATCTGTTTCACTCGGTCTAAGGACTATCAAATCAAGAATTCGATTAAAAATGTTTACCGTGATTGCAGAAGAAATAGTAGCGATCACAAACGGAACCAGCTCTTTAACTTCTTTAATGGGTTTGCGTTCGAAGAATGGGAAATTATAATCATTCCCTCCAATCTCTCCCATGAGAATCAAAGCATTTCCAATCTTATCTCTACAATCTAAAAACATATACAAGTGAGCTCAGTTCACTACAAATACAATAATGACTTAGCCAAGAAAAGGGAAAAATTGATCCACACTACCTGATGGCGAGCCACATAGATCTGGTAAACTCTTCTTGAAGCTCTTAAGCTGAACTCCTAAACTAACGTTGGTGTGTGGATGAATTCCTCTCTTCATAAGAAAGGAACTTTCCAGTGCCGTTGCTCCAGCTACCGCGAAATTAACGCCCTTATCAAAGTTTCCATTTTTAGATCCAAAGTAAGGAGGCACATAAGGAAGCCCCACAAATTCAGCTGTAAATAGAAAAATTGGAGAATCACATTTAAGGTCTCATTTTGTTAACTTGCAGTTCAAGAAAAAAAAAACAGAGAAAGAGTTTGCATAAGCAAACCTAAAACATTCAGCTGTAAATAGAAGCCAATGAATATCCCAATATTTTCAGATTTAAATACAAATTAACTCGAAAAAGTTGGGACAAAACAAGAAAGCGTAGGAAGACTAAGAAAGAGCCATAACTAATTAATAACTCTTTGGTTTCTTCTTACATAGGTTCAAACACAATTATCAGTTTAATTATTATTTTTTGGATTCTTCTCACGGACCATAATTTGATATTCACTCACATATCGAGTCATATAGAAAGAAAAGTACCGATAAAGTCCATGATGATGCGGCCGTCGCAGGAACGGCCGGTTGGGTGGTGGAAGAATGTTTCTCCATATGGTGGAAACGCAGTCACAGGAAGATTGTTACGATTAGAGAGACCGACCAAGTTCCCGGTGTCGGCAATCGAATCACCGAAACTGATGATCGACTTGAAATTCTGGCACGGCGTTTCCGAGCTCACGATAGTGACAAGAAGAGTAGAATAAAGAAAGGTCAGTAGAGCATCTAGAGACGCCATAGGAGAGGTCAGGAGTGACTTTTCTTTCTATTAATATTTTTATTTTACAAATCATTTGTTTTGGGGAAGTTATATAGAGGCCAATGGAACTCACCAAAAAATATAGAGGCCAATGGAAGGACCAATGAGTCATCATGACTCATGACTAAACGAGGATTTTAGTTGTAATAAATAAAGCAATATACTTTCTAATAACAACAAAACTTTGTATTGGTATGCGTGACCACCTACTTTGTATTGGTATGTGACGGCCCGGTATGTGACCTCCCTCTAACCACCCTTCTATAAAATGCGTACTTGGACTTCTAAGTTCTAACCACCATATATAAAATATGTATTTGCGGCTTATTTGCAACCTATTTGCAGGTTATTTACGAGTTATTTGTAGGTTATTTATTCTTTACCATATTGTAATTTGATTTTGAGTTTCACTTCAATTTTTTATTTTTATTTTGTCAATAACATGTATTATGCGGATTTGAAACCGGATGATAACACAACAACGATAATAACAAAAACCGCTAAATTAAATATGTTAGTCTTAATTAAAATCATTATCTAAATCTTATCAATATATTGATTTGAAAGATTAGTATGGTATGGTATTGAACACTGGAAACTAAGTCAAATTGATCCGTTCAACTCCTATTTTGTTATTTCTACCACTCTTGAAGTGGATTCCATTTTAGCAACATTGCATATCCGACCCGTCTAATCTAAGATCTCTCGGAAGATATCACATGAGTTAGCTACTAACACTTAACCACTCTCTCTCAAACAACAATACACAAATGATATACTACAATATACAACAAAGGCACTTAAGAACGTATTTGTTTTCTTAGTATCTCTCAAAGTTTCAACAAGCTTGTTTCAGCTGTTCATCAAAAGAATACTACGTGTCTAATGACTTCTTGTTCTTAATTTTTGAGCCGAGGCATAACCAATCGAAAGGATGAATCGCATATGGTCCCTCCAATCTCTCCCATGAGAATCAAAGCATTTCCAATCATACCTCTACAATCTAAAAGCAAAGGAAAACATTACATGTGAGCTCAATTCACTTCAATAACGTAATAATGATTCCACTAGGAAAAGGAAAAGTTAATCTTCAGTACCTGTAGGTGAACCCAGTGGCGGAGGTAGCATAGAAACATGGGGGTCAACTGACCCCGGTGAATTTTCAAAATCAAACTAATACTATGGCATATTTAAACAAATACATAGATATTTGATTAAATTCTTATAAATTGACCCCATTGCCGAATATGAAAACTACTCTTTTGACCCCTTAAACCATAACTTTTTTAATATTAACCATTAATTGTTATATATAAGTTTCTTTGTTTTTAATTTTATGAACAATGTTTTCATGTAATTTAATAGCATATTACTTTTTTCTTTAATTATTATAAATCTAATTACATGTATTTCACTATATCGTTTACTTTTATTATTTTTGCTTTTATCTATTTTAAGTTTTCTCCCATTTATAGTTATGTATATTAATTATCATGTTTTAGACAAACCAAATTTTTTTAGAAATATCCGAATATTATTTTTGTAAATGTAATAAAAAAAACATAAGCTATATGCAATATAATTTGAAGAAAAAAAACAACCACATCTATTTTATTAAAATAATTTTTTATATTTTGACCCCGGTAAATTTAAATTCTAGCTCCGCCACTGGGTGAACCACATAGATTTGGTAAACTCTCCTTGAAGCTCTTCAGCTGAATTCCCTAACTAATGTTGCTGTGAGGATAATGAATTCCTCTCTCCTCAAGAATGGAACTTTCTAGCCGAAATTAACTCCTTTCTTAAAGTTTCCATTTTTAGATCCATAAAAAGGAGGCACATGTGTTAACCATAAAGAATTCAGCTGTAAAGAGAATTTTGGAGAATCACTTAAGGTCTCACACTGTTAACTTGCAGTTCAAGAAATATTAAAACAGAGAAAGAGTTTACATAAGAAACCCTAATCAATAATATCCAGATGTATTCAGGTTTTTATACAACTTAAACCGAAAAAGTTGTGCCAGAACAAGAAAACAGAGGTTCAAACGCAATTATCAGTTTTTTTTTTCTTTTTCTTTTTTTTTTCTTCTCAGAGATAAACAAAGTCAAATTAAAACGTTTAAAACGCAGTCACAGGGAGAGACCGACCAAGTTTCCAGTGTCGGTAATTGAATCGCCGAAACTGATGATCGACTCAAAATTCCGGCACTGCGTTTGTGAGCTCACGATAGTGACAAAAAGAGTAGATAAAAGAAGCTCACTAGAGAATCTTGAGACGCCATGCGAGAGGTCCGAAGTGACTTTTTATCTTTCTGTTATATTATTTTATCTTGTTTCTTAGTTTGGAAAACAACAAAAGAAAGGTACTGATGCGTATCTGTCTCAATGATTTTCTTGTTGTATTATAAATAAGGGTGGGCCAAGACTACAAAACTTTGTATGGACTATAAAACTTTGTATTTGTATCGTTTACGTGAACTTCTAACCAAACTCTAGAAAATATCTACAGGTTATTTGTCCCGTTTTATTACTTGCTTATTCGCATGTTATTCATGAGTTATTATTTGTAGGTTATTTACGACCTAGTTGCCAATTATTTACCATGATTTTTACTTGCTTGAGTTCCAATTCAAATCATAATCTAGTAGAGGCTATTAATATATCAGTTTGTTAGGAATTTACATTTCTTATAGAGAAAATCAATAAGAAAATTTAGGAAGGTGTACAGAGAAATGCACACCAATGAAGTCGATGATGAGGCGGCCATCGGAGTAACGGTGGAAGAAGGTCGTCTCTCCATAAGGCAAGAATGCGGTTCGAGGAAGATGATTTGGGTCGGAGGGATGAAGAAAGTTTCCAGTGTCGGAGATTGAATTGCCAAAGCTGATGATCGATTCATAACGTTGAAATGATCCTGAGCCTAAGACTCCGGTGGCTATAGTGATCAGAAAACTTGTGAGCTTCAAAAAATGAAACTTTGAGACGACATTGGATGGCATGCCGCCATGCCGGCCCGTTCATAAAGCATATGAAGTAAATATATGCTTTAGGCTACAAAGAAATATAGTAATTTAAGGTTATGTGAATTAATAATATTAACCGATTGGGCGATTACATGCTACTAATGAATCGTGCCTCTTCGTAGGAATATGCATGTATAGTCTAGGCTGTTATAGTTAATTGATTGATATGACTAGCATGATATTTATCCCTTGTGAAAATCAGCCTAAATTCTTTTACACGTTCAATTCTCAAACATTTTTTTTCTTTGATTCAGTTTTATTTGTGCATAAACATTCGTTTTTTTTTTTTTTTTTAATATTTAATTTTTATTTCATCCCAAATGGGCTTTTTTTTGGCTTTGGGCCAAAACGAAAACCACGATTACAAAACGTCAAAATTAGCCGGCGACATCACCGGAATCTCAGATCTGCCTTGGACGGTTTAACGGAAACAGTGGATCCCATTTACCATTCCCGGCGTTTACAAGGCTGACTCCTTTGCAGCTACGCCGACGAAACCGAGACTTTTAGCCGGAGTAAACGAATCCGACCGCAAGCCGATTTCGCCGACAAGCCAGACCCGGAGCAAACCTCCCGGAGTAAATCAACCCACAGACAACCGATACCTAGACTCTCTAATCCCCTACCAAGCAAAAAGAGAGAACACAAAGCTAACCCTAATCCTCCAGCTCCGACAACAAGCAAATCCCAACAGACGACACCAACCTTCAAACCGGTCAGGTGGACACCTCTCTCGGCAGCGGAGAAAGAAGTTGGCTCAAACAAAACCTTCAACCGCCGACCTCCGAGACAAGCCATCACAGATCCAGAAACGGATCTGCCGTAAACCACCTAACAAGCCGAGGACCCACCGATCTTCTTCTCAGCTTCCGCCACGAAGCACAGCTGCAAACACAAACGGTCAAGCCGGTAGAGGCTTCTCCATGGCTCCTCCGGCGTCCTCAAACCAGAAGCAAACCCATCGGAGAAACACTCAAAAACCGCCGAGAAATTCGCCACCGCTTCGCACCGAGAAACAGATCTACCACACCTCACCTCAGCCGGAGAAGGAAGACAGTCCGCTCCCGCTTCGCCGCTTGACCCTACACCAACGTTGAAGACCAGGCGGCGCAAGGTGAGAACGATTCGTTTTGTTGAGCAATAAATTGTATATTTTAACCAAAAAAAAACATATAAGAAATCCTTCATCGCTTTGTGTTGCATTTGGACGAAAATAAACGTCCGCACTAAGCATTTATACTCACTCTTGTCTAGATCATGCAAATCATGGCCACACTCGTGATCAGTTAAGGTTTAGAGTCTAGGGGCAATGAGTTTTATTGTTTAAGGAGGATTGGTACGATGAATCTCAAATTTATGAATTTTACAATGAAACCATCTGTTCTCTTCTAAATCACTAGAGTAAAGATTAAGGAAAAATAAATAAATATGAAGGATGAATGATTATAATAAGCTTGAAATAGTATCCAATTTTCTTATTTATTGATAGAATTAAAAAATACATCAAGATTAAACCACAAAAAAGTTGTAATATAATGATGAATAAAATAAAAAGCTAAATTTAAGAATTTGTTAACGTTGAAAATGGAATTTTCTCAAGAAGGGATCGATAGCTAAACCGAGGCTTTCATATCTTGGATTATATAATCCATTTTGTATCCTGAAAAAAAAAAAACAAAAAACGTATTTATTAAGTATGTTACTTAATAGTGAATGATGAAATATAGTGTGATACCAATATAAAAGTAGAAATTATACTCTTTATCAACAAAAAAAAAATTACCTTATATAAAAATATCCAATATATATATATGTAAAGGTTATATATCAAAATATTGTAAGTAATAATCATGTAACTAACTGAGATTGTTGTAGTTTGGTGGTCTGGGTCAAATGTTTTTTTTTTGGCCAAGAAACAAATAAATACTTAATGATTCTGTTCAAGAGAATTATATTTCCATTGATAATTAATGAGTGATGACTGATGAGTAGATAATTTAGATAGAGAGCCTTACGAAAATATAAACGTATGGAATAGATTGTGAAAAATAGATAGAAAATGTGTAACGATAATGAAAAAGATGGGAAAGTATAAACCTTGGTTCAGCAGGATTGGCTGCATTTGAATCAACATTTCTTTCTGCCGAGACTATCCTCTGCATTATTTAACTAAATTGAATTAATTTTAATTTTCTCACCAATTCTGTCTATTTTGGAATATATAAAGAAATATTACCATTAGTTGAGCAGCCGATGATGATTCTCCATTCTCAAAGTGATTTTGATAACTTCTTTGTCGACGCCCCAGAACACTACTGCTCTGTAATATCCAAATGTTATCAATAACACTTTTTAGCACATATATACTACTTCAATTTTTTTTGATAAAAATTAAAATCATACATATAGATAAACATTTGTGTATATAACTAGTTTCATTCATGGAATGAAGAATATATATGGTACCTGTATGGGAGTAGTGAATGAGTTTGTGCATGGACGTATTTGGCTAGAAGTGCCTACTTGAGGGCACCTAAAGTTCGACAGAGACTGACTTACCAAATCTTGCACGTTGCCATGATGATGCCTATAAAAATGAGAAAAGTAAATGAGTCTAAATATTAAATTCTCAAAACTGAAAAAATATGAAGTGAACAAAAACGTAATATATATCCCTTGTACTAGATTACGTGATCGAGTATATATGTTTGGACTTGATACCTGGTAGAGCTCGATGGCATTTGAAGTTGAGAAGAGGTCATAGAAGTTCGATTTTGTCGAAGATAAGTCCTTCTTCTGAAATTTGCTCCATCAAAAAGAAAAAAAAAAAAGTATGTAAGGCAATTCTATATCGTAATTGAAGAAAGACATGAATTAAAGAAGACTGAATTTAGAATATTTTTAGCTAAAGAATAATATATACCTGGTGGACCTCGACCGCATTTGAGGTTGAGGAGGGATCACAGAAATTTGAGTATCTAAAGGATAAGTTCTGTGTTAACACAAATAATTTAACTAATTAATTTATAATTATGTAATTATGTAATTTCAACTATTTATTGAATAATTATGTAAGAGAATTCCACCAAAAAAGTAATATGGTTTTAAAATTTGTATACTAAGGGACCAAACTTAGAATAATATATCAAAAATAATATATCAAAAAATAAAAAAAATAAAAAAAATAAAAAAAATAAAAAAAATAAAAAAAAAAATATCAAAAATAATATAATACCTAGTAGTGCTCGATGGTATTTGAGATTGAGGAGAAAACATAGAAATTTGATTTTCAAGAGGATAAATCCTGCGTTTATCCGAGTAATTTAGCAAAGAAATACATAATATGTTTTTATGTAATTGTAACTATTTGGTGAACAAATATATAAGAAATTTTCATATCAAAAGACAAAATGAATTTAAAATAATATTTATAAAAGAGATTAAATTAGAGTAATATATACCTAGTGGAGCTCGATGTCATTTGAGATTGTGGAGGAAACATAGAAATTTGATTTTTAAGAGGATAAATCCTGCACTTATCCGAATAATTTAGCAAAGAAATACATAATATGTTTTTATGTAATCGTAACTATTTGGTGAACAAATATATAAGAAATTTTCATATCAAAAGATAAAATGAATTTAAATAATATATATAAAAGAGATTAAATTAGAGTAATATATACCTAGTGGAGCTCGACGTCATTTGAGATTGTGGAGGAAACATAGAAATTTGATTTTCAAGAGGATCAATCCTGCGTTCATCCGAATAATTTAGCAAAGAAATCCATAATATGTTTTTATGTAATTGTAACTATTTGGTGAACAAATATATAAGAAAATTTTATATCAAAAGAGAGAATGAATTTAAAATAATATATATAAAAGAGATTGAATTAGAATGATATATTAAAGATAATATATACCTAGTGGAGCTCGATGTCATTTGAGATTGTGGAGAAAACAGAGAAATTTGATTTTTAAGAGGATAAATTCTGTGTTTATCCGAATAATTTAGCAAAGAAATAAATAATATGTTTTTATGTAATTGTAACTATTTGGTGAACAAATATATAAGAAATTTTTATATCAAAAGACAAAATGAATTTAAAATAATATATATATCAAAGAGATTGAATTAGAATAAGATATACCTAGTGGAGCTCGATGTCATTTGAGATTGTGGAGGAAACATAGAAATTTGATTTTCAAGAGGATAAATCCTGCGTTTATTCAAATGATTTAACAAAGAAATAAATAATAAGTTTTTATGTAATTGTAACTATTTGGTGAACAAATATATAAGAAATTTTCATATCAAAAGACAAAATGAATTTAAAATAATATTTATAAAAGAGATTAAATTAGAGTAATATATACCTAGTGGAGCTCGATGCCATTTGAGTTTGTGGAGGAAACATAGAAATTTGATTTTCAAGAGGATAAATCCTGCGTTTATCCGAATAATTTAGCAAAGAAATCCATAATATGCTTTTATGTAATTGTAACTATTTGGTTAACAAATATATATAAAAATTTCATATCAAAAGAGAGAATGAATTTAAAATAATATATACAAAATAGATTGAATTAGAATAATATATTAAAGATAATATATACCTAGTGGAACTCGATGTCATTTGAGATTGTGGAGGAATCATAGAAATTTGATTTTGGAGAGGATAAGTACTGCGTTAACCCAAATAGTTTAACAAAGAAATATATATATATATATATATATATATATATATATAATTTTTTTGTATAATTGTAACTATTTAGTGAAACAAATATATAAGAGAATTCCACATTTGAAGAGAGATAGTATTAAATAATATAAAAGAAATAATATAAACCTGGTAGACCTTGACGGCATTTGAGGTCGGGAAATGGTCGTAGGATTTTGATTTTGTATAGGATAATTTCTGCGTTAACCCAAATAATTTAACAAGTGAATATATAATTATGTTTTTATATAATTTCAGTGAAGCAAATATTTAAAAGAATTCCACACAGGAAGAGGAATAAGACTTATGATAATATATAAGAGAGAAAGAACATAAAATTAAGTATAAAAGCAACGGACCAATTCTTAATTTTTTTTTGTAAGCGGAGTGCACTTGATTATTGACTCTTTTCCATATTTTCATTAGAAAATTTTCTATGTTTCATCTAGGATTTATGGAAAATAGATGATCTTACCTGGCCAAGTCTGTAACTATCCATTGGGGGGGATGTCCTTCTTCTCTGTGAGTTGAAACTCTCGGAGGTGGTTGCTGGCCGTACATGTTAAAATGTGAACCAATTGGACCATGTTCGTATGCCGGATATGACAGGTAATTTTGTGATCTGAATTTCATAAAAATAATAGAAAGATTATAAATTATAGATCAATGGTACATGTGTGTACTAAAGTTTTGTATTTGTATTTGATTTTGTCACATACATTGGTACTGATAGAGACTGCTCCTGATGATGATTTGGTAACTCAAAATGATCAATCAATGGTTGATGTGCATATCCATTGTTTCCTTCTTCGATTTGTTGACCAATATCGATCTGGTTCATGCAAATATAGTTATCAAAACTTAATTGAAAATAATCGTTGATCAAGAAAATTAAAATAAAAAATATAATTACCATTGTAGAATTATTTGGTTCTTGAAATAAATTTGTCGCGTTTTGATTCGATAAGTATTGCTGATCTGATTGTATGTTTGATAAGTTTCCTTGTACATACCTATGTGAGTTGCACAGCAATTGTTGTTGTTGCTGCTTAGAAAAACAAAAGAACGAAAACGATTTTCATATGGCTTATGAGTTATGACTGTCTAAGTATCAAACACTAAATAAAAGTGACTGATTAAAATTGAAATCTAACTTACCGTTGTAGAAACATCTGGCCCTTGAAAAGAATTCATCATGTTTTGATTCATTAAATATTGTTGATCTGATTGTTGTAAATATCCATGTGAATTGTATAATGGTGGTGCTTGTTGCTGCTGCTTGGACAAAATGAAAACGAATTTATTTATTAGTGTGTTATCCTTGATGGTTTAGTTTGACAGCATATAAGTCTATTTGGCTCATGAATTAATGTATTTTCATTTAATAAACAGAAAAAGAAAAATTAAAAAAGAATGGAATTTTTAACTTACCATTGTAGAAACATCAGGTTCATGAAAAGAATCCAGCATGTTTGGACTTAATAAACCTTGGTGATCAGATTGTTGCAAATATCCAGCTGAATTGCATAGTAATTGTTGTTGCTGCTTAGAAAAATGAAAACAGATTTAAATTTTAAGATATTATCATTGATGGTTTAGTGATAGCATATTGTGTTCTATCTAGCTCTGAATAAGTATACAAAAAAAGAACTAATTAAAAATAACTGGTTACTGAAAAAATATGAAATCTATACTTACCAATGTAGAAACACCTGGCTCAGAAGACATCATGTTTGGATTTAATAAACCTTGTTGATCAGATTGTTCTAATGATCCATGTAAAATGGGTTGTTGTTGCTGCTGCTGCTGTTTAGGTGAAATAAAATGAATCTAGTTATTAAGATATTATCATTGATGGTTTGGTGATAGTAGATACTATACTCTATCTGGCTCATGAATGTATATGTTAAAAAAAAAAAACTGATAATCGAAATAAAAAAATGAAATCTTCAACTTACTGTTGTAGAAACGACTGGCTCTTGATAAGAATTCAGCATGTTTGGATTTAATAAATCCTGTTGATCAGATTGTTGTAAATGTCCATGTGAATCACCCAGTGGTTCTTGTTGTTGCTTAGATACATAAAACGAAAACAAAAGTTATATGTGATGCCCAATAGTAAAAAAAAAATATGTTTTATGAAAATTGTAAGTAACATACCATGTCAGGTGGATTTTGAGGCATTGTTGATAACTCTGGACATGGGACTACACTCGGTTGTGTACTCGTAGAGGGAATAGCCTCGCTTATTGCAGGAGTAGAGAATATTCCATCAAAGTTCTCAATTTCTGCCGTCATAGGGTCTTGTAGAAGCTCCTTTAGGGTTCAACAATTTAGTTTTATCATCAATATGTATATATCACAATGTAAGTTTTTATATGAAAAGGAGAAACAAATGATTAAAAGAATTACAATTATTGAAGGAAATGCTTCTGGTGATGGGGGGAACCACGACGGAGTAAATGGCAATCTTTGTTCATCGAGCGTATTATCAACGAGATCCATATTGACTTGTTTACCTGGAAGATCGACGAGACGTATATATGTGAGATAGTCAGAAATTGATAAACAAACATGTACGGACTTTTGATTAACTAGCTAATTACACATATATTTTGTATTCTGACATCATGCTACTTATACATCTTCGAACCTCATATGGAATATGAATTGAGGGGAATATATCAAACTAAAAGTTACTCTATACTTTTGATTTAACCAAAAAAAAAAACTCTTATCTTTTCAAATGAAATCATGACAAATTAACTTGTCCCCGGCGTCTAGTTCGTATTTTGTGGTTTAAAATATTAGATATAAAAAAATTATTGTTCAAAAAACAAATAATAATAATTTGTTTGTTTCCTGAAAAATTAATATAAGTATATATAAAATAAATTTCACATATAACAAGCAGAACCATCCTCTATATGAAGCTGGTTAAAATTCACTTTTCTTTTCCTTAGAAAAGGCCATTTTTTCTCTTTAATAAGTTTTTTTTTTTCCTTGAAAAAATCTTTTTTCACCTTGAAAAAATCCATTTTGTTTCCTTTCAAAAAGCTTTGTTCTTAAGAAAAATAAAAATTATTCTTATTTCTGAAACTAAATATTTTTTGGACAAAAATTTATAAAAAAAAGTGCTTGAAGCCTCTAAAGTATCAATATACAAGAAAATAGCCTCTAACTTTTAGTGCATCCATTAAAATTTACAATACTGATAAATTTTTTCACCTTGATGTATGAATAACGAAATATCAATCAAATAATATACAACAAAGATTATTGAGAAAATGAAAACTAAGAATTTTTATACAAAGAGAAGAAACGAAATCAAAATCAAAAACAAAATCAAAATCAAAATCAAAATCAAAATCAAAATCAAAATAAATAAGAAGAAGAAGAAAAAATTTGTGTGAGTAAATTGAAGGCAGTGAAGAAATAAATTCAAAAACTTTAAGAAATATACAGGACTATATACATATTACACGGAAATCAAATAAACAAATGGTTATATGATGAAAAAATCAATATGGTACTGTTTATCTAGAAAGACCCTAAATATGTGTCTCTTTTTTACAATACAATATATAATGTATGATCGAATTTTAGTATAGCTGAACTGCAAAGAAAACGAAAGATCTAATTGTTAAAATCAAATAGCTAATATAAACGAACAGAAAGGAGAGACACTTACTGGAGTATGAGCAAAAAAGTGAGAGATATGGAAATTGGGAGAGGTAAGGAGATATTGAGAAGTCTACCATATCGGCATATATATACCCAATGTCAGATGAAGAAGGTCTTCGATACCTTATCCTTGTTACGCCACGTGTTTAAAAGTTTTGTATCTTTTTTATCTTTTCTTTTTAAATGTTTTAAGGTGAATAAATCAAAATATTTGTTTTCTACTCCTCTAATTTACCCTCAGTTTTAGAAATATACTTGATATTAGTAATATGTTTAATATATCCTACTAGTTGTAATAAATTGTCAAAATTGTAAACATAAAAAACTAGTTCACTATAACATCTTAAAGAAAATACATTATATTTCTTATTTAAAATTATGTGTGAATTTTCATGGCGGCGCCGCCAATTATCAAATTAATGAACAGTGTTTGTTTTTTGAATAACGACATCGAATAAATTAACTCTTCATATTGTCGTTATATGGTAGTTTTAACTATAAAATTTTAAGTGAAGTTTCATAGCAATGCTGTCAATTATAAAATTAATAAAAAGTAATTCACAGAAAATATTATATAAGTTACTTAATTTTTTGTTAATTTTGTAATATTGAAAATTTCTACAACATGTTCTACAATATTAAAATGAAAAAAAAATTACTGAGTACTATTATGCAAATACGAACTAATTAGTTGCATTTTCAAAGAAAATCTACTAATTAATTGTGATTTATCATTTTTAGACACAAAGACAATCCCAAGCTGGAAAAAGCTGTGATTTGACACTAAGCTATAATCAGTGGCTTTTACATAAACAGAAAACTTTGTTTTGTTTTGTTCTGCCTAAAAACTAATGTTATTAAGGTAATATATTTTTTAATTTAAAAAGAGTAAAAGATATTAAAAAATAGAAAAGTATGGACAGTTATATGAGGAAAAAGAGAACAGAGACATAATGATTGGTACACGTGCTGCTACATTGGATTCTACCCAAATCTATCACCGTTCATTTCTTAAGATGCTTCTCTTCAGCTGACAAGAGTCTTCTGTCAATTTTAACTGTCCTAAAGAGGATTTTGCAACCGTTACACTTTTAAGATATTATGTCATGTTACCATATTTAGTCAAACATGGAAAGTGTAATTTAACTATAAAATATTAACATTAGGTAATAGACAAGGTAATCAGATTTTTTTCCTTTTATAATTTGACTTCTCATGATTCATGAAGTTATTTTCCCTTTTTTATGTGAAACAATTTTGTTTGGCTGTACTTGAAACAAAATCTGTGTTCTACCTTTTTCGTTTGGATTCAGTGATACACCTGTCGTAAAAGAAAAAGTTCTACATTTGTAGATTCCTTGACAAAAACAAAAAATCTAGCCTATAAACGAAAAATTTCTCTTTCATAATAATATATATAAACTATTTATACAGCCCATTTAATACATGAAGTAACCATTGTGGTTCTATATTAAACCATTAACAGCCCGCTAAACGATTTAATGTACACCTTTTAAAAATCCTTTTAGCTTAATTTGAAGAAGAATTCGAATCCCAATAAAATTCAACCAAACCCGAAGTAAAACTGAACAAGAACCCAAACATTCTGAAAAACCAAAACAAATTTAAAATTCTTACAAATTTCTTGAAATATTCTTAAAAGAAACTCCTAAAAATTCTTAAACAATTAAAAAAATAAGGCAAATCTTAAGTTTCATATTCATATATAAATATTTTTTTTACTTATTTTTATATTTATTTCATGTAAAATTCAATAACTAGAGTAAGATATAGGAATGGATCAATATGCTTACTGTTTATTTAATAAAACTATCAAATATGATGTAAACAAATTTTTATATATGTTTGTGAGCTTTTGTGTATTGATTTGTATTTAGTTAAAATTGTATTAATACAATATACAGTTTAAGGCATTCTATAAAAATTCTTAATAGCTTGAAGCTAATTAGAATGGAAATGTACTTGAATATCTCAAATTAGTCAGTTATAAGAGAAAGTACTTAATTACCCAAACTGTATAGTAAGAATTTTTTATATATATAATTAACTTCTAAAAGGTCGCTACACTTCATCAAATTATATATTTTTTTGGGTTTTCTAATATCAGACAGCACAGAAATATATTTGTTACGACAAATAAAAATTGATTTGACCAAAAAATATACTTTTTGCTTCTCGCTCCAACACTCCATAATGCCTTCGTTTTGATCAACCATTAGGGGTAGCGTAGATTAGGCAAACAAAGATGAAATTTATATCAACAGAAAGGAGAATTAAGGAGAAATCATGTCTCCTACCTAATCATCTAATTAAAAAAGTTATAATCTTCTTTACACACCTTAAGGAGATTATGTCTTGTTTGCATCTATCATCATCAGATAGAATCATTTATGGTTCTCTTCATAAGTCAAATATTATATTATGTCAAAACCTTGCCGTATAAGGAACCTGTTCTTATTAATTTTCACCAATTCAACATCACCACATATATACTTCCTTATTTTTTCACGAAAACCGAATTTTAACTGCTGACAGAATACTCTTTATCCACTGATCCAAAGCTAAAGCAGGACCAGTCGAAAGCAGGTGTTGCATAGGGACCGTTGAGTAAAACTTGAGCCATCTTCTGGTGTGTGGCTTCGGTTAAATGATAACCGTCCCAGTTCACATATTCAGAAGGATTTTGACAATAGCTAACTTCTCTGTGTCCACACTCTTCACTAATAGTGAAGTTGTATTGACCTCCGATCCCACAACAAGCAGCCAAAGGTCGGTTCCTAAACCCTAAAAAAAATGACCATAAATAAAACGTTGGTCAAGAGATCAAACGGTCATGGTCAATGCCAAAAACTTTAGAAACCCACGGACCATATTTGACTGGTTCTTGGTATAACAGGAATAAAGAGTTGTAGTAGTCGGCGTAAATGATGTTGACATGATCGTATAGTTCTTGGAGTCTTTTGAGTTCTGTCTTGAGCTCTTCGTTGTGATGCTCTACAAATTCGTTGAGCCATCGTAGACAACCTGTGGAAGGGTCGTAGTCTTCTTCTGCCGTGGTCTGAAATAGAGTAAGATACGCGGGATAACATCCTAATGGGAAGTTTCCGGGGACCAGAAATGTTTTGCCCCCTAAATCAATCAAATCCTGTAGTTTTTTTGCCTTATTAGTTAAAATTAAACACACATGTGACTTCTTTTTTAAGGGGAGGGGAGAGAAATGTAAAGATTTGTTACCACAATCGCAGAAGAAATAGCTTTGATGACTAGAGGAACAAGCTCTTTGATTTCATTGATACTTTTGCCTTCAAAGAACGGGTAATTATAGTCATTCACTCCAATCTCTCCCATAAGTATCAGCGAGTCTCCAAGCATCTCTCTACAATCTAAACCCCAAAAGAAAAAAAGAACCTTCGAAGTGAGCTCGATCCAACATCATAGATATGGAAGAGAACAAGGCTATGATTCTAACCACGAGAAGACGAGGTGCAAAGGTTAGGTAAAATCTGTTTGAAGTTGTTAATCTGAACACTTAAACTAACATTGGTGAAATCAAATTCAATTCCTTTTTCCACAAGAAACGCTCGGTCCAATGCAGTTGCACCATACACCGCGAAATTGATCCCTTGATCAAAGCTCACGTTTTGGGATCCGAAGTAATATGGTACGTACGGTAGTCCCAAGAATTCAGCTGTCCATGTAACAATCAGAAAGCAAATTGGGTTTCTAACTTTCTGCTCAAGCAAGAAAGACCTAAAGCAGAGGAGAACAAACGTTTTTGCCTAGCATTAGAAAGAGAGGACAGGAAAATTAGGTACCAATGAAGTCGATGATGAGACGGCCATCCGAGTAACGGCCGGAGGGAGGATGGAAGAAGGTTTCGCCGTAAGGAAGAAATGCGGATTGAGGAAGATGATTGACGTCGGAAAGATGGAGATAGTTTCCGGTGTCGGCGCTGGAATCACCGAAGCTGATGATCGATTTATATTGCCGACATCGATATTCTGATGAAGCAACGGTTATGGTGGTGGAGTATAAGATAAGTAGAAAGCTTGAGATGAGCTTCTTTAGCAGTGAAGCCATGGGAAGAATCGTCTTCGTCGTTTCTGTCACCCGATTTTTATTATCCTTTTGGACCACTAAATATGGTCAGTGGTGGATTTCATTTACTATGCCAACAAGAATATACTAGTAAACTGGGGAAGATGTTTTTTGTTTTTTTGGTGTGTCCAATAATTGTTTGAAAATGCAGTAGTTTCAAAAACGTTCATGCCACGTATAAAAGACACGTAAGGTTATGCATGAGATACACATGGGCGAATCTATCGTCTATAATCCAAGATTCCTTTCGAATATCAGGCCATTAATTTTTTTTTGGATACAATTTTTATTTTAATTCTTCAAGTTCTTTTAATAAACTATTAATTTATAATCCAAGATTCCTTCCAATTCTCTGCAACTCTTCCATATTTTCTCTTCTTCTTTCTTGCAAAGACCGGTGCCACTACTAACTTATCATCTTTATCCACTGAATCATAAGAGCCAAGGCAGGACCAGTCGAAAGCAGGAGTTGTATAGGGACCGTTGAGTAAATCCTGAGCCATTTTCTGGTAGGTGGCTTCGGTTAAATGATAACCATCCCAATTCACATACTCAGAAGGATTTTGACAATAGCTAACTCCGTTTTCTCCACACTCTTTACCAATGGTGAAGTTGTATTGACCTCCGACTCCACAACAAGCAGCCAAAGGTCTGTTCTTAAAACCTAAAAAGGGACCATAATTCATAAAACATGGGTTAACGAATAAAACCGTACGTGAGGGTCAAAGACAGAAGCTTTAGAAGGCACAAACCGTATTTGGCTGGTTCTTGGAAAAACCGGTACAAAGAGTTGTAGTAGTCGGCGTAAATGATGTTTACATGAGGGTAGAGTTTTTGGAGTTGTTTGAGTTCTATCTTAAGTTGTTCGTTATGGTGCTCTCCGAATTTGTTGAGCCATGGGATACAACCTGTAAAAGGGTCATGTTCTACTATCGCGGTCTGAAATAGAGTAAGATATGCTGCGGAACATCCTATTGGAAAGTTTCCGGGCACCAGGAATGTTTTTCCTCCTAAATCGATCAAATTCTGTAGTTTTATTACTTAATTAATTTGTTAAAATTTGAAGCACACATTTGTGAGTAGAGGGCAATGTAAAGATTATTTACCATAATTGCAGAAGAAATAGCTTTGATGATTAGAGGAACAAGCTCTTTGATTTCATTGATACTTTTGCCTTCGAAAAATGGGTAGTTATAGTCGTTACCTCCAATCTCTCCCATGAGTATCAACGAGTCTCCAAGCATCTCTCTGCAATCTAAACCCCCAGATAAAAAAAGTAAGAAGCGAGCTCAATGCATCGTAGATATGGAAGAGAACAAGGCTAAGTTTGTGACCATGCACGAGTAGACGAGGCACATAAGTTAGGTAAAATCTGCTTGAAGGTGTTAAGCTGAACACTTAGACTAATATTGGTGAAGTCAGATTTAATTCCTTGTTTTACAAGAAAGGCACGATCCAAGGCGGTTGCTCCATACACAGCCAAATTTATCCCTTGATTGAAGCTCACGTTTTGGGATCCGAAGTAAGGCGGAACGTAAGGTAGTCCCAAGAATTCGGCTGTACAAATACTTAGACAAAATTACAAAAACACAGAAGCATGTAGGGCTTATAACTTGCTGTTCAAGCAATAGAGACCTAAAGCAGAGGAGTGATCGAGTGGTTTTTGTCGAAAATGTCTAAAAATAGAGAAGAAAAATAGGGTACCGATGAAATCTATAACGAGACGGCCGTCCGAGTAACGGCCGGAGGGAGGATGGAAGAAGCTTTCGCCGTAAGGAAGAAATGCGGCTTGAGGAAGATTTTTGACGTTGGAGAGACGAAGATAATTTCCGGTGTCGGCAATGGAGTCACCGAAGCTGATGATTGATTTGTAACGCCGACACCGAGATTCTGATGAGGCAACGACGATAGTGGTGGAGTATAAGATAAGTAGAAAGCTTACGATGAGCGAAGCCATGAGGAGAGTCGTCGTCATCGTCTCTATTACTCAATTTTAGAATCTTTTTCGACCATGAACTAATGCAGAGTTTGAGGCATTAGTTATTGGACTTTTTGTAGTATTCTAACGCCGATGAGTAAATTGAGGAAAATGGTGATCAGGTTTATTAATGACTATTGAGTGTTCAATGAAGTAACTTTACTTCAGAAACGTCCAGTTTAGATTAGATGGCTTAGTCGTACTTAAGTGCCACGTATAAAATGACACCTAAGTTATGCATGGATACAAATGGGCTAGTCTCTCGTCTTAATCACTTTTAATTATAGTGGTCGAGAACTTTAGGTAATCCAAATAAGAAATTTTAAAGTAATTCTTTTTTTTTTTAAATAGAATTTTAAACTTTTTCTTAATTTAAATGACCAAAATGTGTGATCAATGGACCTCACATGTTCTCATCTGTTATAATCCATATATTGTATATTAAGTTGTCCGAAATAGTGCATTATGTTCGCAATCTTTCATTTCAATAGATGTTATGAAATTATTTAAATCCTTAGCTGGCGATTGTCCCCCTCAATTCATCCAAAACTTGTCTTAACATCTTCCATGGAACTGTTAGAATGGTCTACAAATTATACGCCACTTCCAGATTGTGGAGAAAGATTTTCTCAACATTGTAGCTAAAGTGCAACTAGTGCTACGAACCCCATAAATAGGATTTTCTATTGCGTGTGTGGTATTATTCAGTGATAACTAATAAGACATATGCATATAGCCATATATCCTGGAAATTTTTGTCAATAGTCAAATCTTGCCGTACAAGCAATATGTTTGTTAATCATCATCATCATCATCATCATCATCACATAATTTTCTTCCTCTTTTTTTCACAACAAATGAATTCTAACTGCTGAAAGAATACTCTTTATCCACTGAACCAGAGCCAAGGCAGGACCAGTCGAAAGCAGGAGTTGCATAGGGACCGTTGAGTATACCCTCAGCCATCTTCTGGTACGCGGCTTCGGTTAAATGATAACCATCCCAATTCACATACTCAGAAGGATTTTGACAATAGCTAACTCCTTCGGATCCACACTCCTTACTAATAGTGAAGTTGTATTGACCTCCCACTCCACAGCAAGCAGCCAAAGGTCTGTTCTTAAACCCTAATGAAGAAGACAAACAAAATATCGGTTAATGAATTAAACCGTGAGGGTCAACGACAGAGTTTTTAAGGGGCACGGACCATATTTAGCTGGTTCTTGATAAAACCGGTATAAGGAGTTATGGTAGTCAGCGTAAATGATGTTGACATCAGGATAGAGTTTTTGGAGTCGTTTGAGTTCTGTCTTAAGTTGTTCGTTGTCGCGCTCTCCTAATTCATTGAGCCGTGGGATACAACCTGTCAAAGGGTCGTAGTCTTCTTCTGCCTCCGGGTACCAAAAATGTTTTGCCCCCTAAAGCGATCAAATCCTGTAGTTTTGTTGCTTAATTTGTTAAAAGTATAAAACAGATATGTGATTATTTTTGTGTGTGGGGGAGGGAAATGTAAAGATTTGTTACCACAATTGCAGAAGAAATAGCTTTGATGATCAAATCCTGTAGTTTGGTTTCATCGATACTTTTGCCTTCGAAGGATGGGTAAAAAAAGTCGTTTCCTCCAATCTCTCCCATGAGTATCAGCGAGTCTCCAAGCATCTCTCTGCAATCTAAACACAAAAATAAATAAACCCTGTTAGAACAAGGCTAAGTTTCTGTTTATCAAATTAAAAGGCTGAGTTTCTAACCACGAGAAGACGAGGCACAAAGGTTAGGCAAAATCTGCTTGAAGATGTCAAGCTGAACACTTAAACTAACATTGGTGAAATCACATTCGATTCCTTTAGCCACAAAATACGCTCGGTCCAATGCGGTTGCTCCATACACCGCGAAATTGATCCCTTGTTCGAAGCTAACGTTTTGGGATCCAAAGTAAGGTGGAACATACGGTAGTCCCAAGAATTCAGCTGTTCAAATAGTAAGACAACATTACAAAAACTCAGGAAGAAGTAGGGTTTCTATCTTGCTTTCCACGCAAGATAGACCTAAAACAGATGATAACAAGTGGTTTTGCCTAAAGAGAGGAAATATTAGGTACCGATGAAGTCGATGATGAGACGGCCATCAGAGGCACGACCAGAGGGAGGATGGAAGAAGCTTTCACCATAAGGAAAAAAGGCGGTTTGAGGAAGATGATTGACGTCGGAGAGATGGAGATAATTTCCGGTGTCGGCGATGGAATCACCAAAGCTGATGATCGATTTAAAACGCCGACATCGAGATTCTGATGAAGCAACAATGATGGTGGAGTATAAGACAAGTAGAAAGCTTGAGATAAGCTTCTTCAGTGAATAAGCCATGGGAAGAGTCGTGGTCTTCGTTCGTCTTTCACACTCAATTTTTATAGTCTTTTTGGATCATGAATAATGCAAGAGATGAGGCAATTATTGGATTTCATTTATTATGCCAGAAATAAAGAGATAAATGGGAAAATTTGGTTATCGTTGTAAAAGTTAAAAAAAAAACAATAACGTCAACAATATACATACGCATGCGTGTTACGTAAATGTGAAGTCCACGTCACTATGCGAGCACAGTAAATTTATCGTTTTACCTCTATATAGAGAACGATGAATCGTTCATTGTAATACACATCATTCACACAACTTCAATTATAATGAAGTAAAATCTTTCTTTCTCGTCTCTTTATTATTCAGTATTCCGATTCTTTGCGGGTATAAAATTTCTTACTGATTTATTATTTATATCTATCATAAAATAAAAAATTATCTGTAACAGTTATTTGTTATTTTACCAAAAGAAATTTTGGTTATGGGTTGAAAACGAAGTAACGTCAGAAACGTCAGACAAGTTGGAGGCTCCATCACAAAATTGGATTATTCGATAACAGAAATCGTGAAAATAATTACAACGAAATATTCCTTCATTGCTTTTTCTTTTTTTTTTTGGCCTTCCTTACTTTTTATAATCATATAAATGGATTCTTTAACTAATCCATTATAAAATAAGTGAAAAAAGAAAGAGAACAATTATGAAACGATTATGGAGAATTGGAGATATGTGACGCACGTGATAGTATCCGTGATCTCTCGCTCAAGTGGCCGATCTACTCACTGTTTTTAATGGAGTCAATTTTTATGTGGAATTAAATATAAATCAATTATAAATATTATTCATTTTGGAATAATACAAATATCTTTATTAGAGTAGTACCTAAAACTTTTGCTTCTGTTTTGTTTCATTGTTTTTGGACAAATCAAGTTGCTTGTTGGAACACAAGTATGTTGCTACAAGCAATGTTTGTTTCAAAGACTTTGTCTGATGTTTTTACCAGTAACTAGAAAATTGTTAGCGTCTTGCTAAAGAGGTACATTGGTGTCGAGTCATTATGATTGAGTGGATTATGTAAGGATCGCTTAATATATTTCTAGTAAATGTGTGTTTGAGGCTTGGTGTTGCCAAATCTTGTGAAAATAACTTTAATCTGGATTTAAACACAAATGTTTGCAAGTCATGTGATTAGATAAGAAAATACGTACACGTTTGATTACATTCAGGAAAAAATAACATCAAATATTTATGACTCTGCTCAAAAACAAATTTGAAAATCCTACACATTGGCATTAGACATCCTCTTATACTCTATGAACTAGAAATCGAAGGTGTTGGCGATGATTTCCACCTAGAAAAGCTTTGAAAATGGTCAGGTTTATTAATGACTAGAAATCGAAGGTGTTGGCGATGATTTCCACCTAAGTTATGCATGGATACAAAAATGGGCTATTCTCTCGTCTTAATCACTTTTTTTTTAGTGCGTGTGGTATTTTTCAGTGATAAGATATATGCATATAGCCATATATCAACGAAATTTTTGTCATTAGTCAAATCTTGCTGTACAAGCAATCTGTTTCTTCCTCCTTTTTTTTTCACAACAAATGAATTCTAACTGCTGAAAGAATACTCTTTATCCACTGAACCAGAGCCAAGGCAGGACCAATCGAAAGAAGGAATGGCATAGGGACCGTTGAGTATACCCTCAGCCATCTTCTTGTACGCGGCTTCGGTTAAATGATAACCATCCCAATTCACATACTCAGAAGGATTTTGACAATAGCTAACTCCTTCATATCCACACTCTTTACCAATAGTGAAATTGTATTGACCTCCGACTCCACAGCAAGCAGCCAAAGGTCTTTTCTTAAACCCTAATGAAAAAGACAAACAAATTATCTATTAATGAGTTCCATCGTGACGGTCAACGACAGAGTGACAGAGTTTTTAAGGGGCACGGACCGTATTTAGCTGGTTCTTGATAAAACCTGTATAAGGTGTTGTGGTAGTCAGCGTAAATGATGTTGACATGAGGATAGAGTTTTTGGAGTCGTTCGAGTTCTGTCTTTAGCTGTTTGTTGTGGTGCTCGCCAAATTCGTTGAGCCATGGGATACAACCTGTGAAAGGGTCGTGGTCTTTTTCTGCCACGGTCTGAAATAGAGTAAGATACGCCGCAGAACATCCTGCTGGGAAGCCTCCGGGTACCAAAAATGTTTTTCCCCCTAAAGCGATCAAATCCTGTAGATTTGTGCTTAATTTGTTAAAACATAAACACAAATATAATGTGATTATTTTTGTGATTGGAGGGAGGGAAATGTAAAGATTTGTTACCACAATTGCGGAAGAAATAGCTTTGATGATTAGAGGAACAAGCTCTTTGATTTCATTGATACTTTTTCCTTCGAAAAATGGGTAATTATAGTCGTTTCCTCCAATCTCTCCCATGAGTATCAGCGAGTCTCCAAGAATCTCTTTGCAATCTAGAAAAGAAACGAAATAAACCCTGTTAGAACTTAGAAGCAAGCTAGACTCATCATCATAGATATATATATTTTTTTCCGACACTCATCATCATAGATATAGAAAAGAACAAGGCTAAGTTTCTGTTAAAAAAAAAAAAAAAACAAGGCTAAGTTTCTGTTAAAAACAAAAAAAACAAGGCTAAGTTTTCTAACCACGAGTAGATGAGGCGCATAAGTTAGGCAAAATCTGCTTGAAGATGTCAAGCTGAACACTTAAACTAACATTGGTGAAATCAGATTCAATTCCTTTTCCCACAAGAAACGCTCGGTCCAATGCGGTTGCTCCATACACCGCGAAATTGATCCCTTGTTCGAAGCTAACGTTTTGGGATCCAAAGTAAGGCATTACGTATGGTAGTCCCAAGAATTCGGCTGTTCAAATAGTAAGACAACATTAAAAAAAAATCAGGAAGAAGTATAACGTAAGAAAGACCTAGAGCAAATGAGAACAAGTGTTTTTGTCTAAAGAGAGGAAATAATAGGTACCAATGAAGTCAATGATGAGACGGCCATCAGAGGCACGACCGGAGGGAAGATGGAAGAAGCTTTCGCCATAAGGAAGAAAGGCGGTTTGAGGAAGATGATTGACATCGGAGAGATGGAGATAATTTCCGGTGTCGGCGATGGAATCACCAAAGCTGATGATCGATTTAAAACGCCGACATCGAGATTCTGATGAAGCAACAATGATGGTGGTGTAGTACAAGACAAGTAGAAAGCTTGAGATAAGCTTCTTCAGTGAAGAAGCCATGGGAAGAGTCGTGGGATCTTGGTCATCATTTGTCACTCAAATTTTTATAGTCTTTTTGGATCATTGAATAACGCAAGATATGAGGCCATTATTGGATTTCATTTATTATGCCAGTAAGAAAGAGAGAAATGGGAAAATTTGGTTATTGGTTATTTTACCAAAAGAAATTTTGGTTATTGGTTGAAAACGAAGTAAATTCAGAAACGTCAGACAAGTTGGAGGCTCCATCACAAAATTGGATTCTTCGATATAGAAATCGTGAAAATAATATTAACGAAACATTCTTTCATAGCTATTTCTTTTTCTTTTTGGTTTTCGCCTTCCTTACTCTCTTTTTTTTTATTTTTTATTTTTTATAATCGTATAAAAGGATTACTTACATTCCCAATCTATATATACATTTTTGAATGACTTTTAGCAAATAAATCCTGGAGTTGGACCTTATTTACGGATGAATGCCATTGGCATTAATTATTTAAATTTGAAAAATATTACTTAAAGATATTACCAATACGATTTCGAGAATCATAAATTCATATCTTCCTTAATTTTCTGAGTCATTAATGTGATAATCTTTAGGAAATATTTCTCTGTAAAAAAAAAAAATCCACACTAATGAAGGTATTAAAATCGACACTAACAATTAAATTATTTAGATGTTCAATTATTTTAAGATTCTTATATCTTATTTGATATATTTTTTTTAATATCTCATTCTTTAATTACTGCGTTTAGAATTTATTGGTTGTTACCTATTTTTTGGTGAAATTTATTGGTTGTTACTTAATAAGTAATTATGGTGCGTTTATTTTAGTTAATATCTAATTTAAAGGATTTGTTTTCTTTTATTATTAATAAATGAATAACATGTATAGAAATAAAAGATTTTTTTTGCGACTCCATAATAAAAATATTAAACTCTTATTTTCTACATTTCTTACACATAATATCCTCTTATTCAATAACAAAAAATATATATTACATATTTTTAAAAATATTTATAATATTTAAATTATATAAAAAATTTGTAATATTAATATTATTTCAACTCTATACAAATTTAATATATATGTATATATATCTTATGGGAACCATTTAAAAGAAATTTTTAAATTGACTTGAATTATATAGCTTTTAAATAAAAGTATTATTAAAAAGAAAAATAACTAAATAATGTTTAATTTCACGGGACGGGTAATATGATGGGACGAGATTGGGTTGATATTTATAAAAGATCGTATACCACAGGTGAAATCCTAAAATTAACAATCAAAATAATCTATCAAACAAATTACATTTTGATTTTTTTAAGAAAATATAGCCCCGCGGTGTACCGCGGGTTAAAATCTAGTCTAGTATTATAAAACGAGTGAAAAAGAAAGAAATGATTATGGAGATGTGTGACGCACGAGATAGTCTCCGTGATCCCTCAAGTGGCCCGATTTACGCACTACTTTTAATGGAGTCAGTTTTTATGTGGACTAAATATAAATATCATTCATTTTGGAATAATATGAATATCTTTATTCCTACAAAAAAAAAATGAATATCTTTATTAGAGTATTTACCTATTTGGAAGAAACAATAAAAATTTAATTCGTTACTGTCTACATAATTTTTTATTGGTCGTTATTATATATTAGTAATAAAAAACATAACACTGTGAATTAAAAATAAATCGTGTGCTACTAGGGAATAGCCGAATAGGGTAAGCCGTAAGCCAAATGTATCAAAAACTTTTGCTTCTGTTTTGTTTCGCCGGATTTGGACAAATCAAGTTGCTTGTTGGAACTCAAGCACGTTGCTACAACAATGTTTGTTTCAAAGACTTTGTGTGTGCTTTTTTTCCAGGAAAATGTAATTATGAGTTGGGATAATTTCCTGGACTTTTTTGTTTTATCAAAAAAGTATAAATAATATAGATCGACGAATCGAAATCAATAATAATGGCATTGCGATTAACAATATATTTTCTGCGGTGCCTTGAATACCTACATGTTCCACTTTTAGGCTTTTGGTTTGTGTGTCAAAGTCATCACTTTTTTGGTGTCACTTTATTTCGCAATTTTATAATTCCGGCTGACCATTCCAACCTCTCATATGAATGTTTTATAATCCATATTCGACTTTGAAGAAAATCCTCTACAATTTTCAAGAAATTTCACATTTGATATGATTCCACTTAAATCTCGTAAATTAAACTAATATAGGAGTATAACATACGGTAGTTTAACAAATACGGTAGTTTAACAAATAATATAGGAGTACATGACAATACTGACCTAACCGAATCTATATTCCAATTTGCTTTCAAAAACAATCATCAATCATAAGCAGCACCGGTCAAGTGACTATTAAAAAAGTTTAGTAGTACCACTTGTGTTTTTTTTTTTACTAATGAACCACAACCATTTAGTTCCACCAACTTCATATAGTCCTCGACTTCTAATTTATACTATTACTGTATCTTACCAATAAATTTTTGTTCCCTAGCCATAATTTTCCCAAATCGGAGATCTAAACATGTTAAAATTTTGTTTTTCCAGCAATTGTTATTGACGCTAGATTCTATTTTGGTACAAAAATTTCGACCACAACTTTATCTTACGAAAACAAAAAGAAAAGAAAAATACTAATCTTGTGGAGGAGAAAAACAGTGAAGACAACAAGCATGATTGAAAAGATTCATACAAACACGATCATAAAAACAGTGAAGACAAGTATGAATAAGAAAAAGACTAAAATGGTTTGTTTGAAAGTGTTGTAGGTAAGAAATTTGGACATGGGACTTGACTGTTTGGTAGTTGGTGAAGCCCCTACTCTCGTGAGCTGTCCTCAAGGCATTGATTTTGCTTCTCTGATCGATATTATATATTTGGACCCCAAAACTTATTTTGGAAGCAACAAAGACCCCATACCCCAATCTTAATATTAAGGTATGGCGACACTTGAAATTACCGAAATAGCCCTGGTTCAACCTTCTCACCAACCACTCTCCAACGACCAGACACTCTCTCTCTCTCATCTTGATAACGATAACAACCTCCACGTCAGCTTCCGTTACCTCCGCGTCTACTCCTCCTCTTCCACCGTCGCCGGGAAAAGCCCCTCTGAAGTCGTCTCCGCTTCTCTCGCCACTGCTCTTGTCCATTATTACCCTCTCGCTGGCTCTCTCCGTCGCTCTGCCACCGATAACCGTTTTGAACTATACTGTGCTGCTGGTCAAAGCGTGCCTTTAGTCAACGCTTCTGTTAACTGTACGCTTGAGTCCGTCGGGTATTTGGATGGACCCGATCCAGGTTTTGTCGAAAGATTGGTACCGGATCCGACCCGGGAGGAAGGAATGGTTAATCCGTGTATACTCCAAGTCACGATGTTTCAGTGTGGTGGTTGGGTTTTAGGAGCAGCGATTCACCACGCGATCTGTGATGGGTTAGGTGCGAGTCTTTTCTTCAACGCTATGGCGGAATTAGCTCGTGGAGCGACTAAGATCTCGATTGAACCAGCTTGGGACAGAGAACGATTACTTGGTCCAAGGGAGAAGCCTTGGGTTGGAGCTCCAGTTCGTGACTTCTTGAGCCTGGATAAGGACTTTGATCCATATGGACAAGCCATTGGAGACGTCAAGAGAGAGTGCTTCTTCGTGACCGACGAGTCTTTGGACCAATTGAAGGCTCAATTACTCGAGAAATCGGGTGTGAATTTCACCACATTCGAAGCTCTAGGTGCTTACATTTGGCGTGCGAAGTAAGTAAACCCCTTCTTCGCGATGTTTAATTCATCAAATTTCTTGAAATGTTTGATCTGAAACCAGAAAAATATCGAAATTCAGGGTAAGAGCTGCAAAGATTGAAGAAAAGGAGAATGTGAAATTTGTGTATTCGATAAATATAAGGAGATTGATGAATCCACCTTTGCCTAAAGGCTACTGGGGAAACGGATGTGTGCCAATGTATGCTCAGATCAAAGCTGGAGAACTCATTGAGCAACCAATCTGGAAAACTGCAGAGCTCATAAAACAGAGCAAATCCAATACGAGTGATGAATATGTACGCTCCTTTATCGACTTCCAAGAGCTGCATTACAAAGATGGAATCAATGCCGGTACAGGTAAACTATATATATAACGATTTGTGTTGGAAACTGAGGGAGTACCAAAGTCAAAGTTTCATGCTTTTTTGGTTTTCTTGTTGGGATTGTGTAAAACAGGAGTGACCGGATTCACGGACTGGCGATACTTGGGGCATTCCACGATTGATTTCGGATGGGGAGGACCTGTGACGGTTTTGCCACTATCAAACAAGTTGCTTGGAAGCATGGAACCATGTTTTTTCTTGCCATATTCTACTGATGCTGCAGCTGGAAGCAAGAAGGACAGTGGGTTTAAGGTTTTGGTGAATCTGCGCGAATCTGCAATGCCTGAGTTTAAGGAGGCCATGGAAAAGTTCCACAAAGGTGAATTTTCTCGGTCTTGATCACCGCAAGATGGCCTCTATATACGCACAATGAAACAAAACAAAAAATCATCAACCATTTGTATAACCTTCGTTTTCATTACTGAACAAATGTTTTTGAGCTCAGTGTATTTGATTTGAAGAGCGTGAATAAGAGACGCCTTACTGTATGTTTTCACAATTATCACTTCTGTAAAAACACTCTTGAGGCAAAAAAGTATCATCTTCTTCTCTGAGTAGACCAAACTCAAAAAGCCTTACAAGTGTGAGACTCTTATTGAAGTACTCCAATCAATCTTCGCTGGTCCAACTACGACCGATATTTTTAGATATCCTTCTTACTTTCATCACCTCTCGGATCTTGCTCACATTGTCCCACTTATCATTAGAAGCATAGACATTCGATAATGCTAAATAAGCTCCAGGTCTTTTGTCAGCATTCAGTTTGAAAAGCTCACTCGCAGCTATGCTTGCGAGGTCAACATTACCATGCAGATTACAAGAACTGAGAAGAGCTGCCCAAACATCTGAGTTATGCCTTTCCGGCATCGCCCTAACAAATTCGAAAGCTTTATTCAGTTCTCCAGCCCGTCCCATGAGATCAACCATGCAAGCATAGTGTTCCATCTTTGGTTTCATGGAATAATCTCTCTGCATGCTCTCAAAGATCTCATAACCTTTATCGACTAAACCAGAATGTGAACAAGCAGAGAGAACTCCAAGAAAGGTTACATAATTGGGTTCTATATGGAATTCCTTCATCCTAGTGAAGAGTTCGAGTGCTTCCTCAGGGTTTCCATTCTTTCCATATCCATCTATCATCGAAGTCCAAGAAAACACGTTTTTCTCTTGCATTTGGTCAAAGACTCTTCTTGCATCATCGATCCCTCCGCATTTGGCATACATGTCTAACAAAGAGCTCCCCATTTTGATATGTGTGTAAACTCCACTCTTCATAATCTGAGCGTGCACTTGCTGACCAACTTCATGGCATGTCAAAACCGAACACGCTCCAATCACGCTAGCAAAAGTTGAAATATTCGGATGGAAACTGGCTCGTTGCATCGAAATATACATGTCAACTGATCTCTTAGCAGTTTCAGCTGATCTGCTGAAACCTTCCACCATAGCATTGTAAACAACAATATCCTTCACTTTGGTTGTATTGAAAATCTCTTCCGCATCCTCTACAAAACCTTGATTCATGTAACCTGAAATCATTGATGTACAACACACAACGTTCTCGTCTTTCATTGTTTCAAACACAGTCCTTGCAGACTCCAGCTTCCCACTCTTCACATAAGCATCCACAAGTGCCGTAATTAACACATCATCGAGTTCAACGTCACATTTTATAATCCGAGCATGGACCAACCTGCATAAGCTACGCGGCATTAACATATTCGAACCAAGACTATTAGAAGCCTTTAGAACCATTGAAAGCGTGTACCCATCTGCCTTTTCCCCAGAGTAAGATATCCATTGAACTAGGAGAAGTAATTCCTTTAAAAATCCATGCTTTAAGTAGCCACTAATCATGTAGTTGTAAGCCGATAATGTTGGCTTGGGTAATTCGTCGAACACTTGGCGTGCATAACTCAAGCAGCCGCATTTTAAATGTAGAATGAGTAGTTTGATGGATATGTTCAAATCTGGTATAAACCCAGTTTTGATGATATCGGCGTGTATCTTCTGCCCAGCTTTTGGAGCCGAAGAATTGATGTGTTCTTGTAAAGCTCCCGCAATGTATTTTGCCGGTGAGAGAGAAGAAACATTTTGTTTCAACGGGAATGTTGAGTAGTGATTCAACGGGAAAATCCGCGGTGAGATTGACGTGAATCTGAAGATTTTCATGCTACTGTGTGAATCACTGAATTGTGTGATAAAGATTGAAACTTTACGAGTAATCACAATGGCTCTGTTTTAAGCTTTTACATAATGACAGAAGATATATATATAGAGAGAGAGCGTTTAAGACATTTGATATAGTGATGTCTGAAGTAGGCATGTCAATCGGGCTAGCCCGGCCCAGCCCGGCCCGAACCCCGCAAAATCCGTACATATTTAAGTCTGGCTCGGCCTGGCCCGTAAAAATTCCGAGCTTATATTTTAAAGCCAAGCCCGGCCCTAACAGGGCTACCGGGCTTTTCTGGGCTTTTTTTCCAATAAACTTATAATTTTTAATATCTCTTAAAAAAAAATCTATATATGAAACGAGTCAATCAAAACTTAAATAACTAACGCTAATTTAGTTTTTTAAAAATAGAGTTAAAATCAAATAAATAATTCAAATAAATTGTTTAAACTTATACTAGATAAAATATAAAATCAAAATAATTTAAATTAGGTAATAGAGCTAATATTTGCTTTTTCGATTTATAGTAATACACAAAAAAAAAACTAAGTTTAGGGTTTTCAACTCTATTAAAATTTTTTTTATAACAAATCTTAAAATTAAACGAAAATATTAACAAAAAAGGTCAAAATATTTTTTAAAGGGCTTTTCAGGCTAGTCCGAGCCCGGCCGGGCTAAGCCCAAAAAAAACTTTTAACCCGAAAGGCCCGGTTTTTTCTGGACATATATTTTGAAGCCTGAGTCCGCTGTTTTTCAGGGCTGGGCCGGGCTAGCCCGCAGGCTTTGGACCTAATTGACATGTCTTGTCTGAATGTTGAAGCATATATGTAATGTTTTTTTTTTTTTTTTTATGTAATGTGTTACACATAAAAGTTAGTTTAATATAGCAATCACATTGATTTTGCGTATTGTAAAGGAAGAGGATCAGAGCCTAGGGATATAGTGGGTGTCATTCCATGAACGCCAGCACTTAACATGAGGGCTCCATTTGCTGTTAACATGTGAGGCTTTGTAAGTAATTGTAACGTTTCCAGTCACGAAGAACTCGAGTGAGATCAAAAACCTTGGCAGGGATGTGGAGGCAGCAGTTGGCATGAACGGTGACAGCGCCCATGTCAGGACTGTCTTGGCAGAAACCGCTGAACTCGGTGGTACTGAGGAAGCCAACAGTAAGGCCTAGCTGGTTGAAGTAGCTGGATTCTTGAGGACGTCTTGTTCCTTCATCCCCGTCCGTCGAGTTGAGCCTCATGTCATACCATTTTTGGAAGAAGGATATGATCTTGTTGTTGGACCGGACGTGGTAGAATCCCGTGTTGATCAATTGTCCTCCCATGTTAATTCTGTCCACGCTTATTTGCATATATATCCAAGCTCTCGTTGTTGATCCCTGTGGAAGTCGAAACTTAACACAATCGAGATTTGTCTAGGGTTTTATTTTAAAGATACGAAATGTAAGAATTCTCAAAGAACAACAGAACAAGTAGTAACCAATGATGGTATTCTTGATATTATTGATAAAAGAGTAACTTTGATCGTAAGAAAGAAAAGTGTTTTTGCTTTAGAGCTTTGTGTAGTCTAAAGTTTAGAGAGCTATTGCTTGTCCCTTCTGTGAGAGCCTTGAGTCTTCTTATATAGGGATGGTAAACCGCCTCTCCAGCGATATTCTCGGAAGATTTCCATTTATCTTGAAGTCGGCTTAGAATATCGCGGATTATGATACTTTCTTTATTCTTTGGAGTTTTCTGGAAGGTTTCCCGATTTGAGCCGATCCTTTGAGATTCTCTCTTATCATTTCCGAGCATTTCGGAAATGATCCTTCTTTCTCGGAAATGCTGTTATGATCCTTTAAGTGATTTATTCACTAAGTCTTTGTTCGGGAACACTCCTCCTCGGGTACCTTTGAGATTACGCCTCGGGTAACATGGTGTATTCGTCTTGAGTGGACCCGAGGCCTTTCGTCTCGGGTAATTTCGTGGATTGCTCGGGATGTCTTGGAGGATTAGCTCGGGGATGATTTGGAGACCTGGCTCGGGATGGCTTGGTGCATCCGGCTCGGGGTAAGTTGGATGTGCGACCTTCGATCCGAGCCGAGGTGCAAAATAGGGCACCCCGAACCGATTGGCAGGGGAGTGTATCCCGAACCGACGGGTAGGGCACCCGAACCGACTGACGGGATACCCGAGCTGTCGGACAGGATACCGAGCCGTTGAACAGGGTATACCGAACAGATTTGGTAAGATACCCCGAACTGAATAGGAAGATGACCCGAGGTGTGATGTTTGGCTCGGGCTCAAAGGCTGGGTGAAACCCGAGCCCAACAATCCCAAGGTGTCGAGCTCACTCATTTGGTTTATCCACCAACTTGTGCATTGGATCATATAATAAAAACGAAAGGAGGACTAGTTGTCTGGTGTATAGACGTTGATGGTTGTTGTCTTGTAAAAGAATCAAAGTTCGTGGAGAACGACGCAATGACTCAAACCACAATAGTCTTTGCTCGTTGTTTCTTTCTTCTTATCTTTTTGACTTTCAACATCATATCATCAATTGTGTTGGCAATGGACAAATTATTCTCATTTTGGTATGTGGCTTTTTAATTTGTTATGAGTCATTTATAATATTTTTCTTTTGACAACTTTAATTAATTAATTACCAAAAAGGCGAGTTTTATTTACAATAAGTGAAAATAAGCTTGAGAAAAAACCAAAAATAAATTAAATTATCAAACTCATCTGGCTTGAAATCACATTTGGTCTAATGGTATGTATCGCTTTGGGTGCCCAAGGTCTCGAGCGATCACTCATTTGGTTTATCCACCAACTTGAGCATTGGATTTGGAACTCTTGTTCATTTTCAAGTAACTAGCTAGGTTGTAGAGTGATTAGCAATTATTTGTGTAGCTGTAATCATGAAGAGCAAAAAATAATCTTGTTGTGACACACATAGGCCTGAGCAAAAAACCCGGACCCGATACCCGAACCGATACCCGGACCAATACTCGGACCGAAAAAATCAGGTTGGGGCGGGTTAGGGTATTAGAAAATTAGTTTATTGGATAGAGTATTGGATTACCCGTGGATATCGGGTCGGGTCGGGTATTACCCGTTACCCATTTAGGGTACCCACAAACCCGAAGCAATACACATATGTTTATATGTATATAGATAATTAGATATATAGTCTTATATAGTTATATACTTATATGTATGTCCTAGGTTTTAGGTTTTGTGACTTTTGTCGTTTGAGTTTCCTTCAGGCCTACCCTCATATATCGGCAATCGGCTTCTCGAATCACATCACTCATCAGTTATGCATCACCGGATCTTGTTCTATGTTTTTCTTTTTCGAATAATCGGATTTATGTGATTTTGGATTGGAATCTACTCTTAACCCTTAAAGAGTTAAGTAGTCATCTTTGTTATTTTGGATTGGATTTAGTATTTAGATGTCATGTTTGATGTTCTATTCTCTTTATTTGATCATTTGAGTATGTAAAGTGATTTTAAACTTCGGGTATTACCCAAACCGACCCGAACCCGACAATACCCGAACCGAACCGGAACCGAAACCATAGGAATACCCGAATGGACCATAAATTCATTACCCATTCAACCCGAACCCGAACAGGTTTTATCCGAACCCGAACGGGTTACCCATATGCCCAGGCCACACACATATAAGATGTTTTGTGATTACTTGTCAAAAGAGAATTATATTGCTCCTCTAGCTCGCTAGCTAGGATTAATCTAAAGAAGATATGCACTTAATAAATGATAATGAAGTTGTGTATACTGTAGAAATCTCATTGATTTGCACATATGAACGAAGAAGGTCAGAGCTTGGGGACATAATGGGCGTCCTTCCATGAACGCCTGCACTCAACATGGGGGCTCCACCTGCTGTTGACACGGGAGGCTTTGTAGCGTTTCCAGTCACGAAGAACAAGACTGAGATCAGATATCTTAGCAGGGATGTGGCGGCAACAGTTGGCGTGGACGGTGGTGACAGCGCCCATGTTGGGGCTGTCTTGGCAGAAGCCACTGAACTCGGTCGTACTGAGGAAGCCAACAGTAAGGCCTAGCTGGTTGAAGTAGCCGGAGTCTAGGAGAGTCTTGAGGACGTCTTGTTCCTTCGTCCCCGTCGAGTTGAGCCTCATGTCGTACCATTTTTGGAAGAGGGAGATGGTCTTGTTGTTCGACCGGACGTGGTAGAATCCCGTGTTGATCAACTGTCCTCTCACGTTAATTCTGTCCACGCTTATATGCATATCCAAGCTTACGTTTAGCCGGGACAAGGGGCTCCTTAGCCACATCACGTCCGTATCCTGACATTGTATACTTGTTGAGCAACAGATTAAGTTATGTTCCAAAATAGAGGGACGGACCTAACCGTGAAAATAAGATGGTAGCCGCGGCTGAGGACGTCTAGGAGCAAGCGAGTCCTCCTCCACATCATCTCAATGAAATCTTTTGACATGTATACTTTCTCTCCCTCCAAGTCAACCCCTTGCGTATCCAACTTGTAGCAGTGGAGCCTCCTGAAGAGGCAGCGATCGTAGGCCGTCTGATCTGCTGCCACTACCATCAGATGGTTAAGAAGCGGCCGAGTCCCCTCTCCTTCCCAAAAACTCTCCAAAAACAGATCCAACATTGTCCTCCCTCCTCCATCCTCCTCCACGTAAGCTTTGTTCACCATTGCTATTATCACCGTCTTGTTGTAACCTATCGCTGCCCTGTCCAGCACCGCCTCTAGCTCGTCCACCGGATACTCTATCAATCTCTGTCACCACTTCAATATATTTCAAATCTTCCTATATATGTACTCTAGAATTCCAACTATATTATATGAATACTTACAGTGTTGACATTTTGTAGGAGATCGGAGATAGGATCAGAAGCTGAACGTGATGAGAAACAGATATATAAGGCGCCGGCAAAGAGAAGAGAAACGGCCAGGGCGAGACTGCCGGAGGAGTTACTGAAGGAAGGCATATGTTTAATGTTTTTGGTTTGTTCGGATTATTAGGAGACTCACCTTTATTTCATGTGTCCTGTTTTTACTCTTTTGATTCACACACAACAATTTAATCCTATATTTATATAACCGGATTTGGATGTAACACCAATTTAATGTGAATATCACAAACGTTTTTAAGGTTCCTTCTCACGTACGTCACACATGAATCATCTTTTTCTTCTAGGGTTTTTGGGTTTACGTTTTTGTACTTCTACTTTAATGTCTCACGATTATCATCAAGCTAACATAATTTTCTATTTCTCTTGACTATCTATATTTGTTACAAACTTACAATATTACAACACCTTTTTTTAATTTTATCTTTAAAATAAACTTTTTTAACCCTCTACATCATCTTTTCGGTTTTCAACATACTTAATTTTTATCATCTACAATGATTTTGTTTAATAAAATTAAAACACCGTAAGATGTATATAATTTTATAAAATAATTGAAAAGTGTAGTAAAAATACCGTGTTTTTTTTCTGTATCCAAAAAAATGAAACAAATTTCTATTTACAGAATATAAAAAATGATAAATTTTGATAGAAAAATTATATATATAATTTATAATAGTTATGAAATAATTGATGTTAAATAATTGAGATGAAAAAAAATAAAAAAATCTGAGCGACCAACACTGCATTTCATGTGTTCCAAATAAAAATCAACTCTTGCTTCTTTTCTTTTACCCAATGAAAATTTGCCAAATGTAAAAAAAAAAAAGGCTCCTCCACAAATTTATTATTTTTCAACAACAATTTTGTCACATCATCTTTTATTTTACTTTTAACATACGAGTACAAAATATTAACGGTTGATAACAAATTTCAACACTTGAAAAAATTGTCATTGTAAGTAGTTTTAGAGAATCTTATAAATACTTTACCAATCCATGCTCATCTCTTGTTGATAGCCACGATTGCGCAATGACCAATTGGTTCAACTAATTATCAAGTTGTCTATGAGTATGGAATGGTAATACCCTAGATAGTTTTTCCGTAATCATTTCACAATTGTAAATTTAACATAATATGTAAATTAAAGTGTAATCAACATGATATGTAATTAAAATTTTGAAATATCTACATCAAGAAGCATAACAATTCCCCATCAAGACTTTCAGAAATCAAGTGCTGAAGTTTCACCCAAAAAAGTGGATCCACAAATTACCTTTCTTTCACATCCGATGACTCACACTGGCTGTACAGAAAACAGTTTTGTATGCTACATCATTTGATTTCCACAAAATACAAGAGAAATCATGTATTTAAGTTTTACATCAACAACAAAGCTTTTGGTCTACTGGTATGATATTTCTTACTTTGGGTGCACCAGTTCTCTCTCTCATTTGGTTTATCCACCAACTTGTGCATTGGATTTGGAACTCTCGTCTTCTATGTGCTGATCATTTTCAAGTAGCTAGCAATTATTCGTGTAGCTGGAACTAAGTGCGAAAAACAATCTTGTTGTAACACAGATATCAGATGTTTTGTAATTACTTGTCAAAAGAGATTTGCTCCTCTAGCTCGCTAGCTAGGATTAATCTAAAGAAGATATGTACTTAATAAAAGATAATGGAGTTGTGTATACTTTAGAAATCTCATTATATAATTTGCATCTATGAACGAAGAAGGTCAGAGCTTGGGGATCTTGGGGATGTAGTGTGCCTCACTCCATGAACGCCTGCACTCAACATGGGGGCTCCACTTGCTGTTGACACGGGAGGCTTTGTAGTGTTTCCAGTCATGAAGAACAAGAGTGAGATCAGATATCTTAGCAGGGATGTAGCGGCAACAGTTGGCGTGGACGGTGGTGACAACGCCCATGTCAGGGCTGTCTTGGCAGAAGCCACTGAATTCGGTAGTGTTGAGGAAGCCAACGTTGAGGCCAAGCTGGTCAAAGAAGCCGGAGTCGAGGAGCTGCTTAAGGACGTCTTGTTCCTTCATGCCCGTCGACTTGAGCCTCATGTCGTACCATTTCTGGAAGAGGGAGATGGTCTTGTTGTTGGACCGGACGTGGTAGAATCCCGTGTTGATCAGGTGTCCTCCCACGCCAATACTGTCCACACTTATCTGCATATCCAAGCTCTCGTTGTTGCTTAGCCGGGAAAAAGGGCTCCTTAGCCACATCACGTCCGTATCCTGACATACATATATACACTACTTGTTGAGAAACAAATTAAGTGTTTAACTATATGTTCCAAATAAGAGGGACGGACCTAACCGTGAAAATAAGATTGTAGCCGCGGCTGAGGACGTCTAGGAGCAAGCGAGTCCTCCTCCACATCATCTCAATGAAATCTTTTGACATGTATACTTTCTCTCCCTCCAAGTCAACCCCTTGCGTATCCATCTTGTAGCAGTGGAGCCTCCTGAAGAGGCAGCGATCGTAGGCCGTCTGATCTGCTGCCACTACCATCAGATGGTTAAGAAGCGGCCGAGTCCCCTCTCCTTCCCAAAAACTCTCCAAAAACAGATCCATCATCGTCCTCCCTCCTCCAACCTCGTCTACGTAAGCTTTGTTCACCATTGTTATTATCACCGTCTTGTTGTTTCCCGTCGCTGCCTGGTCTAGGACCGCCTCTAGCTCGTCCACCGGATACTCTGTCCATCTCTGTCACCACTTCAAAATATTTAAAATCTTCCTATATATATCTACCCTAGAATTCCAAATATATTATATGAATCAACTTACAGTGTCTACATTGTGTAGGCCATCGGAGATAGGGTCAGAAGCTGAACGTGATGAGAAACAGATATATAAGGCGCCGGCAAAGAGAAGAGAAACGGCCAGGGCGAGACTACCGGAGGAGTTATTGTAGGAAGGCATATGTTATTAGTTTGTTAGGATTATTAGGAGACTCACCTCTAACTCATGTGCCCTATTTTCTCTCTTTTGATTCGCACACAACAGTTTAACCCTATATTTATATAACCGGATTTGGATGTAACACCAAACTCAAGCCATCCCAATTTAATGTTATCACTGCCGTTTTTAAGAGACGGGAAAAAATAAAAATATCACTGACGTTTTTAAGGTTCCTTCTCGATTACGTCACACACGAATCATAATCTTTTGTTCTAGGGTTTTTGTGTTTTACGTATTTGTATTTCTACTTTAATGTCTCCGGATTTTTATCACGCCAATGTAATATTTTATCTCCCTTAGAAAATCTTATAAATATTTTTTCAATATTTACTTTTATATCTTATGGACTAAATTTCAGGTAACAAAATTTTACATATAAATTTGAATTTTAGATATTTTATTGATCTTTTATAGATAAACATTCAGCAATTCAAGATTTTGTGGTTTTGTGTAATGTTTCAACAACTATTAGAAATTACAGACAAATCACATTCACTGTAAGCCCTCAAAGTCAACTAATAGTACTAGACATAAATTTAGGCTAGTAAAGCCAAACCTATAGAGATAGATTAAATCCATATTAATATAAGTTAGGCGACAAGAAATCAATTGCCAATGGACTTTTATTGGGGATTCTATATGATCTTAACAAAAGTAGTCAATAACCAAGAATTTGGTATAGCTCTATGGTCAAATCACATGTTTCCAGAACTTTAACATACCTTTGCTTACATGCCCGATGAGGCAATGACGTCGCTGTGAATTATCAATGAGCTTCAGATTTCAACAATTGAACATTAATCATTTACCAAATTTAAGCATGAGCAGATTAGAAACAACACTACTTGCTCTTAAACGATGATTTTAACGTTTCAACAAACAAAGGACCAGATCGTTACCATTTTTAAGTGAAAGGTATCAATGAGTTGGGCATGTGGTCCGGCGTTTAGGTCTACGACTTCAGCTCCTGGAATTCTTGGAATGATTTTCGAGATTACTAAAGGACTTGGTGTAACACCAAAGTTTCGCTTTCACATCCAAAGACTTGATCTCTTCAATCAGACAACACCTCCCCTCTGCAGCTTCAACTAGTATACATTTCGTACTTCAGCCTCCTTTTTAAAGAAAGTCTAGAAGACCACAAAATTTTTTGAAACAGATTGCATAAACAACAGCGCATTTGGTCTAGTGGTATGATTCTCGCTTAGGGTGCGAGAGGTCCCGAGTTCAATTCTCGGAATGCCCCATTTGACTTTTTGTAAAACAATGTTCTAAATATCAGCTAACAGTTCATCAATATTAAATATAGACAATCCACCTTTACTATTAAGCCCTGAAAGTCAACTAACAGAACTGATCTAAAACATCATTTCTTTCTTAAGATAATCAAAACAAGAAAGCATTCTAATATCAGATTCAAATATATAAGTTAAAGAATAGCTTGAACTTACTGTATGTTGCCAGCTTCATCACGAATAGAACCTTCAAAAGGTAAACAATCCCCCAAGAGTATATTTCCTGTACTAACGGAGTGAAGCATGAATTCTCTTTTCCTCAGGATTACACAACAACACAATTCTTCAATGGGAACTAATTCAAAAACAGGGCATTTGGTCTAGTGGTATGATTCTCGATTAGGGTGCGAGAGGTCCCAAGTTAAAAATTCTCGGAATGCCCAATTTGACTTTTTGTAAATCATCTGTTCTAAATGCCAGCTTCCTTAGAAAATCAGTCCTATATATCATTCACAGATAAACTAACTGCAGACCATAAGTTTTTCTTCCAATTTAGCAAGAGAAGAGCAAAAAACAAAAAAGTTCCTTAAAGTTTCATTTTATTAAGTGCATAATGCAAAGAAAAAGAACATACCGAAATTTCACGTCCAATAATCTATGTCTTTTTAATCAGTAAAATTCATTCAGCAAAGACAAACATGTTCGTATGCTGCCAGAGATTGAGCTGCAGAAGCACAAAAATCCTTAATAAGCATCTAATAAAAAAGCAAAGGTAGCAAATATTCTCGTAAAGTAAAAAACAGAATGCAAGTAGAATGCGTTAACATAACAAGATATAAAAACAGGGCATTTGGTCTAGTGGTATGATTCTCGCTTTGGGTGCGAGAGGTCCCGAGTTCGATTCTCGGAATGCCCCATTGACTTTTTGTAAAACAAACGTTCTAAATGGCAGCTAACATTTCATCTATTAAATTACAGACTGTCAACCTTAACTATTAAGCCCTGAAAGTCAACTGACAGAACTAGATCTAAAACATACTTTCTCTC